>NW_006159713.1:6850325-6868563 GCF_000334495.1 Tupaia belangeri chinensis | reverse complement strand
TATCTTATCATTGTTGCCATTTATTGAATACCTCATCCTTCACTAATCCCCTAGATGATGTCTAATCATCCTGGCCTCTCTCCAATACATTCATTTGGTTGGTTTAGCCAGAGTCGTTTTATATATATATATATGTATATAAAGAATTACTTATTTAATTTCATTTATTATTTTTAATTTGTTATTGGGCATGTGCAGAGAGAGACAAAGAGAAAGAGAAAGCAAGAGTCAGAAGACAAGGAAGCAAGCCACCAGATCAGGGACTTGAACTGCAGACAGCCATGTGGGACTCCTACACCTTAACCACTACACCACCTGCTGGCCCCAGCCAGAATCATTCTTAACTGTTTTCTCTTACTAATTGTCCATCTACCAACTCCCATACATATCTTTGTTTATAAATTTCTACTTTGTTTAGAAATTTTCAGAGCTGAGCTGCAATCCCTTCTCCTCCATTCTTCTCTCAGGATCTTGGGCGCACACACACACATGTGCCTGGCATGAATTTCAAGCCTCTGGGTCTGGGATTCAAACCACAGTCAACTACATGGTAGTTCAGTGATGTAAACATTATGTCGTCTACTGGTCCCAGCATTATAAATATTTTAAAATGCAAATGCCTGGGACCTGCAGTTAGTCTAATGGCAGTCACTGAACTCCCATGTAGTCAACCACGGTTCGAGTCCTGGACCCGGTGGCTTAAACTCACGCTGGGTGCGTGTGCATGTGTGCCCAAAATACCAAGAGGAGAAAGGAGGAGAAGGGATTGCGGCGTGGCCATCCCCCCTGGGGGGTTATTTCTCACTTTCAATCTCTCTGTCTCTCTCTGTCTTTCTGGTGAGTGCACGGGCCCTATAGCAAAAACTTCTCCAAAAAAAATTAAAAATAAAATAAAATAAAATGTAAATGCCTACAATGTCTTCCAATGGTTTCACAATCTCTTCAAGGAAACAAACTGATATCGAATTCCCTGATTTCTCTGTCTCTCCTTCTCTCCCATTACTCTATGAAGACTACTCATACTTAGGGACTTCTGAAAAGAAGAAACAAGTAAAAGAATGCAAGGTCTCTCACTCTGCATGTGCTCCTGCCTGAATTCTCCACATTAGATACACTGTGTTTACCTTCTAAGAGTTTTGGACTTGCCTGTCACCTGGCTTTGACCTGTTTTGCTTCTGTTGTGGCCCATATGCCTAGCAATGACTCATACCCTTTCACTGGCCTATGGTCAAACAGAACACATTAGTTACCACTGCTGCTGCTTTGTCTCAGGATACTTGCAGTTTTCTCAGCCTTCCCTGAGGACTGGGGTTGGGCTTGGCAAGGTTTTTAATGCCCTGCAATGGCTAATCTAGTATCCAGAGCAGTCAGAACTAGCCCCATGGAAACTCTGATTTTCCCAGAGATGGCCCATACAGGGCAGATAACAACTCAGAAGTATGGTCCAGTTAGCCTCTGAAACAAGGCTTGCTCAGTGAGAGTTGAGATGGGAAGGAGGGTAGATGTTCCATGTGCCTCCACTGCCACCTGATATAAGTGTCTACTGGATGTTCTTGTAGAGCTATGCACTATTTTGAATTGTCCTAAGCTCTCTTCTTGCTTCCTTTTTTCCTCTTCATGTTTCCCTGGGATAAAGCTTTAGGTTTTCTTCAAGCTCTTTTTTCCTACAGAACGTGAGTTAAGATTCCAACTCATTTCCCATATTTTAGCTTTGATATCACCTTCAGAAGGAAGTTAGAACTAAACCTGAAGTGTGAGTTAAAAACAGTGTTTTCTGGCTGGCCTCTTAGTGTGGTTAAGTGCGGTATGTTGGGAGCCAGATCCCCATAGCCAACTGGTTCAGGTCCCAGAGGCTTGAAAGGCAGGCCAGGTGCATGTGCATGCATGCCCCAAATAAATGAAAGAAAAAGAATTAGGGTATGACTATGCCCCATTGAGGAGTGATCTCTTTCTCTCTTTTTCTTCCTCCCTCTCTCTCTTCCTGCCCCTCTCTCAGGTGAACATATGTGCCCCACAGCAATACAAAACAAAGTAAGAAATAGTATTTCCTAATCCCCACCATTGGAGTCCCACCCCCAAATTTATAGTTCTTCTGCATGCTCCGTGATCCAACAACATTCCTTCCATGTGCCAACAACATTTAAAACATGAATCATGCTGTATTATAATTGCCTGCTTATCTGCAAATAAAATCTTAGTTCCTTGTAGACTTGGGCAATGGCTTTTCAATTATTATATCCCTGATGTTGAGCACCCTCTCTAATATGAATTCATGAATGAATAAAAAAGTACATAAACACATACCCACTTTTTATTATCATCAATATTTAGATAAATGCTGGTTTTAATAATATATGGGAAAGGACTGCATTATTCAAAACAATCAGGACATCTGAACTACCCCACAAAATAGCTCACACAAGATCTGAAGAGAACAACAGAAATAGTTTAATCATTGTTACATGTGTGCACATGCACTCACCCCTACATGCAAACAAACCATACATAATCAACTATTGTGTATATGGCAAAGAGTGTCCTAGACTCAACTGAAGCAAGTTTTTATCTTTTTTATAAAAACTCACCAGAGGGCACATGCGCCTCTAGAGGGTGATAGGGGAGGCATGGTCATGCCTCCATCCCTGATCCTCCATGTCTCCGTCCCATCAGGATTTTGATCACACATACATGGAGTATGTTTTTCAAGACACAAGAGCCAGGATTTGAATTTCAATCCTTCATGTGGAATCAGGCTCCTTATGCACAGCACTTAACCACTACTCTATGGGGCTAACCCTAATGGAGGTTTTTAAAAGCAAGAAAGAGAAAAAAAATGATGGAGAAACACAAAGGAAGAAAATAAAGGAGAGAGGGATACAGAACAGAATGAAGGAGAAACATGAGAAAAGAAAAAGATGGGAAAAAGGAAAAGAATGGAGCAAGAGAAAAGACAGGATTTGAACCAATTAATCCAAGCTGTGGCCACCGTACTGGACACAAGTGAAGGTTGATTCTACTTGGATCCAAGCCAACGCCTTTTCACATTCTTAATTCTTCTTCATTATCTATGCTAAACCACTTCCTTTCCTGACTTACACAGAGCTAAATGAGAATGTGTTTCCAAACTTACCCGCTATTGAAAATAGGAAGTTAAAGTATGTTCAAAAGGTGACAATTTGGAAAAAAGCAGTGCAGAATAGTAAACTAAGATTACTATGACCATGAGTTTATTTAAGTAATTATTTTAGATCTATTTATACTAACACCTCCATCAGTTAAAAATTAGGCCTACTTCAATTTTCAAGTAACCTCTACTTTAAAGGGAAAAGGAAGATTAATTAAAATGTCATGCCACTACATGCCACTCTTTGTCATCTTTTTACCACAGTAAATAAACACTAAACTTTATCTAAAATTAAAATCAGAACAGGATATAAGAAACCACTTGCTTTACATCAGAAGTCAGAACACAAAGTAGAAATGCATGTAGGGCCGGGAGATCTTAATGCTATATTTTCTTTCCGTTTACACACACACAAACAAGAAGTTCATTAAATTTTTAAAGAGCATTCCACCAGCAGCCAGGACGCCTGGGCACTATCCTTCATTCTGCCATTTGTTTCATCTTATTTTTATTGCATTTATACTTGCATGAATATGTTACTATAATGATATAATCATTCAACATTTTCAATATGTTTTGAGCTCAATTAGTTTCATCAAATCTCTGTGGGCATTTAAATAGTTTTAACTTCATCCAAATTAGCGCCTTCCTAATTGAAGAAACTTGGCCTCCGAGTACATGCTGCATCGGCATCCCAAGGGAATTAAAGGAAATTTTATAAAATTTATCTTACGCTCATTAATAGGCAAGTTGGGACATGGAGTTCATATAAAAGTTTTTAAAGAGCAAATGTATAGAATCCTTCAACAAGAAGTAACCACTTTTAGGAAAGTCTCTTTTCTTTTATGGCTCAGTAGGCATCCTCTACACCCCTGGCTAATTGTAACCATCATCTCCACTGATAACTTGGCACAGAAAAATTGGTAGAGAATAGTCTTCTGAGGAGAAAAACTCACTGTAGTAGCATAAGGTAGTTGGATAGCAACATTAAGATATGATTTTTTCTGAAGTTTCCTTTCTGGAAATAGTCATGCCAAACTATGTAAAAATTGAGGGGAAAAATCATTACCAGAATGCTACCTCCAAACTTTACCTTCATCTCCTTTGAAACAAGAAGCCTCTGAACAGCCTGGAACAGTAGGTTGGAGAATTTGCACCTTACTCAAAGTTCCCCGAATCACCCACAGTTGGAACACCTTTTCGGTCTTCATGATATCTCTTGGCTAATACATGCCCTGTGAAATCTCCCATGTACTCACTTCCCATTTAAAATTAATCAGATTTTTTTGATTTCTTATTTATTTGATCATGGGAAGGATAAGTAAATTAAATAAACAAGCTGACATTACTGTCATATTTTAATTTAAATTAGGAAGCTACATGTAAAAGAGACTATCATTTATTCGGCCTTATTTTCCCTGTTCAAACTGAAATCATTGGAAAATTGACCTCTCCCTTCATAGTCCCCTGGTTGTATATGAGAAAATGATAACCTTACCAGCAGCATCCACTTTCCTAATTTTGGCAAAATTTTTTTCTACAATAAATTAAATAAGTTATCTATAATTCTGGAAAGTATTTGAAAATTGTCCCACTTTCATGACAGTAACATATACACACATAAACATGCCTTGATACAAGAATACAACATCACCAACTTAATGTGATAATCAAACCAAAGGGGAGAAAAGGTGAAAAACTTAGCTTAACATTAATAGATATAAAATTGTTAGAATTAGTCAAAACATTGCTATTAAAAAAGCTAGCAAGTTTATAAAGCTATAAAATATTTTGATATATTGATCCATTTGATCATTTAAAAAGTAATCATCAATTTCATAAAACTGTTAAAAAGTATAAATTATGGATTTCTTGTATCATAATTACCTATGTGACTTAAAAACTGATATTCCTGGGATCAGCAATTTTTAGAGGATAGAGGATGGAATCTGGAATTTTTAATTAACATTTCAAGTGAGTGTCATGTAGTTCAAGTTTAGTATATGATGATGTAGATGATACTTTGTTTACTTCCTTAGTTTACAGTCAAAATATCTCAAATAGTTCATCTATCCACTGCTATGCAGCTGATTTATGGTAGAGCGAAATTCAGATCATCACCTTCTAATTCCAAAGTCCACTCTTCTCCAATGTTGAGATTCTTTCATATTAGTATCCTATCAGAGTTCCAAGTTATCCAAGCTTTTGGGGGTTTGTTTGTTTGTTTATTTTGCTCTAGGACACTGGAGAGAGAGAGAGAGATAAAGGAAAAGTGAGAAATCACCCCCAATGAGGATGGCCATGCTGCAATCTCTTTTCCTCCATTCTCCTCTCATGATTTTGGGCATGTACACACATAAGCCCAGTGCATTCTTCAAGCTGCTGGGTCCAGGACTCAAACCACAAAGTTGGCCATGAGGGATCTAGCTGCTTCAACCACTGTGCACACTACTAACTAGCCTCCAAGTTACTGGTTAAAAAATGGAGGTTCCTGGGATCAGAAATTTTGTTTAACGAAGAGCTAAGTAGTTCTGTGTGCTTTCAGGAAGCTCATTTATAACCTAAGAATATGTGATGTACGCACACTTCAGTATTACATTAAAACAAATTATGAACTCACATTCTTATTTCCTACCTCTTGCTGTCTTTGTTATTTATTTCAACACTCAATCCCTGGTTGATCCCAACCCTGATCATACTCTATTTTTTTAAAGAATGATTTTGCTCCAGGGCACGTGCACTCACTAAAGAGACAGAAAGAGACAGAAAGCAAGAAATCACCTCCCCGGGGGGATGGTCACACCACATTTGGGCACATACACATGCATGCCACACATGAATATTAAGCTGCCAGGTCCAGGGCTTGAACTATAGCCTACTACATAGGAATTCAATGTGGTAACCATTATCATACTCTGAAGCAAATTTTAACAGGATAAGGATCTTTAAAACATAAATGATAGAGACCAACAGATAGCGTAATGGTTACATCACTATACTCACACACAGTTGATTGTGGTTCAAGTCTTGGACTCGGCAGCTTGAACTTCACACTGGGCACATATGCATGTGTGCCCAAGATCCTCAGAGGAAAATGAGGAGAAGGGATTATGATGTGGCCATCCCCTGTAGGGGGGTGATTTTTCACTGTCTTTTCCTCTCTCTGACAAGTATATGCACCCTATAGCAAAAATCTCTCTCTAAAAAATAAAAAAATAGATTATCAGTATTCTAGAAGCTCTAGAATATAATACAACCATTGGTAGCTCTTTGTTTAATTATAAAAAATCAGTTATTAAAGAGAAAGTTATAATTTTATGATTAGCAGAACTGTAGAAGCAGTCTAAGACCTACATTCTGCTTGGCAATTTTCTACCTAGCTCCAAAGAAATTGACAGTTTGAATTTTTTTAAATTTATTTCTGGTTTTTAATGTATGGAGAATACTGTCTTTTACTCTTATGCATTTTATGCATATAATAATAAAATAAATATATAAACAGACCATTATAAGTATATGTAAATATATAACATAAATGTAGAAGACTATATAAAAATAAAGTAAAATAGGTACAATACACTTATAGTAAAAAACAGAGAACTGTGAGATAGTAATTTTCCTACAACAATATAATTTTATTTGCAATTTTACTTAGATCTCATCAAAAATATCTAATTTTCAAAAGATAAAAAAGGCAGGTTGAAGATCTTGGTTATACTGTATATAGTTGTGTTTTTTTATTTTAATTTGGAAATTCCATTTTTTTTGGAGCAGGCAAGGCAGTCACACTCACCTACCAGTTTATCTTTGGCAATGAAACAAGTAAAACTGCATACTGCTATCAAACAGGAAGACTTCAAAAAGGAAATTAACATTTCAAACAGAAGAATGGGGATGTGTTTACTGAGACTCATTTTTGAATTATTTATATGTGATGATCTGTGAATTCCATGGGGGGATTTAGAGCATCGCAGAGAGAATACCAGAACACCTGTCCCAAGAGCTGTGGGCAGGGATTCATCAGCTGCAACAATGAAACAGTCCATGACTCAGAATCCAATAACATGTTTCCTGTAATTTTTGATTCACAGTCTTACTTTGGCAATACAGGTTTTATCCTTCAGAGAAGTTGGAGGCGTGGGAAAAGGAAATTTCTTCTTGCAAAAGGAATGTACCCTCTGAAATCAACTGCTCAACTCGTCATCAACCTAAATGCTTTTATCCAGTCTCTAAGGTTGGGAAAGTGACTGAGAAGAAGGGTCTGTAAATATTTGTTTACTAGTTTAATCTGTGCGTTTTATGTCTCCTCCGCCAAGATTTACCAGTGATTTCTAAAGTTGTCTTATTCATCTTGGTAACAGCAAATATCAGAAAAGTTAAGTGTTCAAAAATACTTGTGGACTGAACAAGCAGAAGTCACGGTTGCTTGGATGAGCTTTCAATGCAAATGGCTCAAGGGTTACAAAAGCTGCATAAGAGAGGATGACAGTGTGATTCCAGCATGTGCAGTTGGAGAAGGGAGCAAAAATAAAGTGAGAAAACAGCAGCTGGAAATTACTATTAAAAGGATGCAATACTGGCTGTATCAGGTGCTTCAGAACTGGGCCTGTGAAAGTGGCCACAGCAGTACCTACAGTATTCCTAAACATGATAGGTGGCATATTTTGAGTTGAAATGTATGGAAGTATTATATAAATGTATCAAGCAAGCAGCAGAGTAGTTTCTAACCCATAGAGCAGTTATTTTCACAAATCAGGAGGGAATATACTTTGGCCAGCCCAGGGGAACACTAACCATATCATATTATAAATATAAGAGTCCCAACAGCATAGAAAAGAAACAAAAGCAACTTTATTATTCCCCCTTCTATAATTGTAGAAACAAATGTTTCCATTAGGAAATATGCACTAGTGAAACACATCATTTTCCCTGAAAATTCTATTTAGACAGTTAAAAATCAGTATTGAATTGTCTGCCCATATAAACATTTCATGCTGAAAACACAAACATTTTTGCTGGGGATGTCACAATTTATTATGAAATAAACTCTCCTGGTAGGAAAACAGGACTGTTTCCTAGTGATACTTTAATGTAGCTTTATGTTTTAACTAAGAACTCATTCTCGTGATTTAGAAAGACTACCTCCTTTAAAATTATTTTCCACATCATATTTTGTTTCTTCTCCACTGAGTATGCTTAGTGAAGGCCTAACGACTTCTCATGAACTGGTTTCAAATTTGTCTAGACAAATTAAGGCTACACTACTACTCCATACCACGTAAGAGTTGAGTATTTCACCTAGAAACTCTTGGTTTCTTGCACTTAGTAATGTTTGATTATATTTGCAATTCCTGAATATTATATGGGGAAAAAAAAATTCTTAACACCTCAGAAATTGTGTGTTCTAGCAGATTCTTTACTGGCTACAAACTTTATTTAAAGCTTTGACTCCTTTGATCTTATTTGAGATAAATTATTGCTCTTTTCTACATAATATAGTTGTTTCCCAGAAACATCACATGTCAAAAGTGAATATGGCCATAACTGAATGAGGTTTACTCAACGATACTTAATTTTCATTTTAAAAGAATGATGTCATTCCTGAATGAAAGGAACCACAGAGTGGGTTACTATGAATGTAATTAACTAGTAGAATAAACTAAATGAATATATTTTTAAGTCTATAACTACCATGTAGTTGAAATACAAAATGTGAGAAGGTCATCATTGAGAACAATGACAGATCATTTTAAACTCTAGAAAGTGGTTAGGATTCAGAATTAGATATAATTAAATTAATAATGGCGTCTTTCACCAAATTTTAACAATAAACCTTAATAAAATCAGTATGCATTCTAATTGTTTATTTACACAATATTAATATTCAGACAGAAGGATCACTAAAGCACAGTTAATTAAATATAAATTAATGTGGTGGAATATTTAATTATCTTTTCTACACCTCACGACTAATGATTATGTAAATGCCTTGCATTTAATCTTGTTGCCAGGAAATTAACTTAATGGCCTTCAACAAATGAACATTTTGTATGCATTACAGGACACTTTATCTAAATTTTAACAGCATGATATTAGTTTCAGATAATAACATGATTACATAATTTAACATGTAAATATATACAATACTTTTGCCCCTCCTTCCTCCTCTTACAAAAAGGAGACTGAAATAGTTCAGATATCATTCAATAACTGGTTCTGAAGTGTGAAAGCTCTCCTCCCTCATCTATAGAGAGAGCCAAGTTCTTTTAAATAAAACACTTCAGCAGAGAAAAGGCAAGTAAGTCCCTTTGCAGTGGACAGTTAAATCGATGACTTCACGAGATGCCACCTTTAAAAGTAAATCACTTGGATGTCAGAGGGTAGCAGGGACATGAGCTCTCTAAGTGATTTCTCCAACCATTGGGGATTTTCTGAAGAGTTAGCACTTTCAGTGTGTTGAGAGAGCTTGGGGACTTGGAGCTCTTTCAAGGAACTTGAGCTGAGGACTAATTACAAGTCTCATTAGATATCACTAAAAATGTAAGAGGCAGAGATTAAATTTTCCAGGGTAAGATCCTTGTCTCAAATCATTTCTATGAGCATTATTTCAATATATAAATGAGTAGAAATTATCTCTCCTACACTGGATGAAAGACCTCAACATGGGGATACTGGGCAGAGAACAATCAGATATTTCTCATTTCATTGACTGTAGGAAGGACATGTGACCCCCCACATACTCTTGTTTTTCCACTTTAGAGCAGAGCAGCACAACTGCCCATGACACCACTGGCATTGCGTTGCTCGAGGGTGTGTTTTTGGTTTTGTTGCTTGTTTATCACAAGAGCCCATGCTGCTGCCTAACCATTAAGTCAAGGTGCAAGTGTCTGACTTTAATACTCTCCATCCTCGTGCCCTCAATCAGTTATTAGAGGTGCTATATTAATGTCTTTGGCTCCCTTGCCCTTCGAGTAAGATCAAGATCAATCACAGGCAAATATGTTATACTGACTCTCAGATTTTCCTATTAAAATTAATCTCTAGTTACCCATGGAAAGTAGCTTGATAACACATTGTGTGTCTCCCTTTCTCTACCCGACTTCTCAATTCCCGTACCAGTATTTACTTCACCACTCAAAGAAAATTTTGCATTTACAACTTTACTCAGACTGTTTCTAGGGAAATCTAAACTGAGATAATCAGTCTGTTTGCTACGAAGGAATGCATACAGCTGGACATAGGACTGAGATCAGGACATTGTAAAGTTACAGTAAGATTAGTACAAGTTCCACAAATGACTAGGATTGTAGGTTTATTAGATCACTGCCATGAGACACCTCACTATGCCCCTGATGAGATGTGTGGAAAAATAATGACTATTAAGATAGTTAGTATTGGAAGGTTTATTATGTATCACACACATAAGAGTTATACATATACTGTCTAGTTCAATTCTCAGAAAACTCCACAATAAAAAAAAAGACTATTATAATTGTTTGAAATATACTGGCTCATAACAACAGCTACTTTATTAAATCTCACAATCTTGTGATTCAGAAGGATATTCACCTTGGGATTGACCTGGACAACATACAAAGTAAGACTCTAAAAATAAGCCAGGTGTGGTGGTATGTATCTGCAGTCCCTGCTGGAAGTCTGATTTAGGAGGATGGTGACATGGCAAGACTTTGTCTTAGAGAGAGAAAGAGAGAGGTACCAGTTGCAAAACTCCACACTTTGCTTACTGTTCTTTAGGTTCGTTGTGATCTCTCATCACTCAGAAAGTTCTGTGAATGTGGACTTCCAGAGTGACAAGCTTACAGTTTTAAACAACCAGTATAAATGGCCAATAGTTTTCACTACTGTGGAAAAAAAGATTGCTTCTTTATTAAATATGGTGGTGGGCCAGCCAGTGGTATGGTGGTTAAGGTGACTGGATCCCATATAGCTGAATGTATGGTTCAAGCCCTGGACCTGGTAGCCTAAAAAACATGCAGAGCATGTGTACATGCATGCCTGAAATCCCAAGAAGAGAAGCAAGGAGTAAGGACTGTGATGTTGCCATCCCCTGGGAGGGGTGCACTTTCTCATTTTCTCTCTGGCATGTGTATGTGCCCTATACCAAATTTTTTTAAATATGGTGGCTTTCACTTAATATTTTATTATGATTTCAGTCGCTATTTCATGAAATTTCATGCATATATATATATATATATACACACACACACACACATATATATACATACACACACAATGTATACACACAGACTGTAATTGTCAATATTAAATATTCTGTCATTTTCCTATAGTCAATGTGCATTATAGTCTAAGTCTATACAATGACTAATTCAGTACACAAAATAGATACAATGTTCTCTAATTTGTATTTCTTGGGTTAATAATAAAATATTCTAAAAACTTCAGAGTCATCTATCATCTCCTGAAGTGCATTAAAGAAATTTATGTCTTATAACTAATATTAGTTCTAAATGTATAACAACCCTAGTTAGCAAGTAAAAACAAGGTTATACTATTTTCTCACAAAAGAATCATTTTTTACTTGAATTTTTGTGCTTAAGAAATCTAAAATTTGCAACTTTTTTTTTTTTGAGAGGTTTTTGCTATAGGGCACATGCGCTCACCAGAAAGACAGAGAGAGACAGAAAGACAGAAAGCGAGAAATCAGCTCCCAGGGGGTATGGCCACGCAAACACTTGTGGCATGAGTTTAAGCCACCGGGTCTGGGATTCAAACTGCAGTCCACTACATGGGAGTCCAGCAACATAGCCATTATGCCAACTGCTAGTCCCCCTAAAACTTGCAACTCTTGAGTTCCATTTAACTTTCATCTGTATGAAGCTAACCTTATGCAAAGGAAAGTCTTCCATGTTCCCTTTCTAAACAAAGCTAGAAATACTGAGAAGGTTGTAAGCTCCCCTTTTGCCCTTACTCCAGAAAGAAAACAAAACAAAACAAAGAAAATTCAAGCAGCTCCCAGCTGTGCTGGTGCAGGCTGTAGTGTATCATTCTGTAATGCTGGAACCACCTGAAAGACCAGAATTTGGATCCTGAGTAGATCTGAAACATGTGGGACATACACATGCATGTGATTGTGGCAGCTGAAAGGCAAGCACGAGGTGACTGACCTTGAAATGAAGAGATTCTGTCAATGGTCTCTGTCTCTCTCTTTCTCTCTCTCTCTCTCTCAAAGAACAAAATGAATAAACTTTTTAAAAAGGAGACTTGTAGATGGCATAAAGGTTATGTCACTTGGACTCCCAGGTGGTCAACCATGATTTGAGTGCCGGACCCAGTGACTTAAACCTCACACCAGGCACATGTGCATCCATGCCAAAGATCTTGTGAGAACAACAGAGAAGGGACTGTGGTGTGGCCATCACTCTTGGGGGGGGGGTGATTTTTTGCTTTCTATCTCTCTGTCTCTTTCTCTCTCTCTGGCAAGTGCACACACCCTATAGTAAAAATCTCTCTCTAAAAAAAAAAAAAGAAAAATCAGGCAAGAAATTAGATTTTGTTGTTTCTAAGAATTCCAATTTGTAATTACAAAAATAGGATTTTCTTGGTGATAATTTCTCACTGAATTTAATGTTTCCTCCTGACTCATTACTGATAGTTCAATGTATCACTATTCATTCCCAAAAAGAATTTGATAACTAGGAATACGTAATGTTCAGATTTTAAAACTGTCGAAGTTCAGGAGGAATGAGAAAAAGAAGGAGGAGAAGAAAACAATATTAACATAGACACGCACACAAATATGTCCATACATACCCGTGCACACAATTATGGTACAACCACGTGTCAGAGTATTCTATAGCTATTAAAATGACATGCACACCAAGTACATTTTTAACAACACAGGTAATTCTGATACTCTCTGCTAAGAGGAACATAGGAAAAGCCATAAATATTCTCCACTTTATAAAAATATTTATATATTTGCTTTGTAATTATATCAAGTATATTTTGTAGGTGATGCAATTGTGTGTATTTTTCTAAAATTTCTCATATGAGAAAAAATTTTTCAAAATATGAAGAAATTAAAATTGTGAGAGTTTTTAAAATAAACTTGTTAAGCAATGAAAATGGAGAAAAGATATGCAGACTTGGGGCCAGCAGGTGGTGTGGTAGTTAAAAGTGCTGGATTCCCACATGGCCAATCAGCGTTTGAGTCCCAGACCTGGTGGCTTGCTTTCTCACTTTCCCTTTCTCCCTCTCTATGTCTCTCTAGGGTCAAATTAAAAATAACAACAATACTAACAACAAATGGAATTAAATAAATAAATCATTCTTAAAAACGTTATACAGACTCTTTGAAAAGTGAGCGTTTGGTATTTCCATTTGCTCTAGAAGATCTCTTCCTAACCCTTTTTTATTCTGTGACTGCATTGCCATTTTCCCCAGTCTCTTGCTTCTGTTTAGTTTCAATCAATTGGAAAACAAGCAAGAGATTCTAAGGGTTAAAAGAGAGTAAAGTATGCATATTTCCCTGGCCAAAGAATTACAGTGAGTGTGTTATACTTGAAGACTATAGTTTCTGTCAAGGGGCCCTCTCCTGTGGCTTCCTTGGGGATCTAGCAAGGGTTCTTTGCCTTGCCTCTGCAGGTTTAATCTGCATAAATGTCTTCCCGCTGTTGTTAGCCCTTGGGTGCTTTACCATGTCTTGTTATTTTCCTTTTGCCCTTGCTTTTATAAATAGCCCCTCCATTAAGTTTCTTCAATAATCTATTTGGCAACTGAGCAATCTTTTATTCATCTGGAAGGAGGTACTTATTTTCCACTAGTACCGCTTTCAGATTGCCACCAAAGAAGTACATTGTTGAAGCAAAGACTCGTAAATTAAATTATTTCTTCTAAGCATCATAAAGATTAATGTTGAAAATAAATGCATGAGTAAATTATATATATATATATATATATATGCACACACATATATATACATATATATTTAAAAAAAATATTACCTCCTTTAATGTGTTACCCTAAGTGCATTTGCACTTAGGCATTGCCCCATACAGACAAGAGTTAGTGAAGGATATTCCTATATACTGTAGTTCTGCAAGAAATAAATTAGTACACATGTGAAGCTCACTTGTTTGCCAGGGCCACAATAGGAAGTGGACTGTCAGTTTCAACAAAGAAACACCACATTATGATGGGTATAAACATGCAGAGTTGTCTTTGGTGTAAGGAGACATGGTAAGTTTAGAAAACTGAGAGCAGGATAGAAAGGCTAGAATGCAGAGATATAAAAGAGGGCACGCAGCGGTAGAAATTATGGTCACGGGGAGAGAATGGATACTAAACTACATAGAAATAGGTTAAAGTGTTTTGTCAATTCCTACAGGCAAGGACAGCCTTTGGAATCTTTTAGAAGACATTAGACAAGGAAGGTGGATCTGGCCCAACCACCAACCATGGTGGCACAGTGGCAAGGCTCTGCAATGTGAGAAGCCATGTGAAAGATCAGAGCTTGGTTTCCACCTCAACCTCAACACACCAGCTGTGTGAGCATATGGTCCTGCCTAGCTGGAAAGGCTAGGAGGGGGTGTTTTGGGGGCTGAGGCCCTGCTGGAGTGCACCTCTCTCTCTCTCTCTCTCTCTCTCTCTCTCTCTCATGAAAGAAAGCAGTATCTAAATATCCTGGATGGGTTTGCTAAGCAACCATTTATAAAACTTACAACAATTTTTTTGAGAATAGGTCTTACTCAGACTACAAATATATGTAGTAAAAGTCATATACTTTATAAAAATGAACACAAACTGAGAATGACAAAAAAAAAAAAAGTCAGAGGAGCGAAGATAACAAATGCCTGAATTTTCCTATTGAAAGGGTGATATCCTCAGGACCAGCAGTTAGCGTAATGGCTATGTCGCTGGACTCCCACATAGTCAACCGTGGTTCAAGTCCTGGACCCGGTGGCTTAAACTCATCCCGGGCGCGTGTGTGTGCGTGCCCAAGATCCCAAGAGGACAATGGAGGAGAAGGGACTGAGGTGTGGCTATCCCCCCTGGGGGAGATTTCTCACTTTCTGTCTCTCTGTCTCTCTCTGTCTGTCGGGCAAGCACATGTGTCCTATAGCAAAAAAAAAAAAAAAAATCTCTCCCAAAAAAAAAAAAGAAAGAGTGATGTAGTCATCTATTCTGCTAAAAACATGTGTTCTGTGTGTGCATGCATTGTACAAACAATTAATTATCTATTTTATAGAACCAAATATGTAATATTCATTTCCTTTCTAGTTAACTTTAAAAAACTTATTATCCAGAGAAACAAAAGCAAGCTGATCTCAGTTCATCAATAACCTTAAGGTTCATTAGCATGAGAATTCGGCAGAATTCGGTAGAAACTGTAACAATAAAGAGATACTTTCCCATATCATCAATAACTACATTAGAGGACCAATAAATGGCATCTGAAATAGCTGAAATGGCTTCATATTTTGAATCCGTATCAGAAGATAAACAACAAACTGTCCTGACCCAGAGAGCAGTTGTCCACATATATGTGTATGAACAAATGTGTAAACACACACACACATGCATTTAGTGTCAGAGAAGGTATTAATTATTGAGAAACAATTGTATAAATGTAAATTTAATTCATGGTTAAATAATAAAATATTCCATTGAGTTCAATCGTGTAAAATAAGGGTTGCTAGATATCAAAGATAGGAAGAGAATAAAAAATAGTCATAGTGAGAGAGTAGTGAATCTTAGTATCCTGAGGTATATTAGAAATATCTAGGAGCCAGCAGGTGGCGTGGTGGATAAAGGTGTTGGATTCCCACATGGCAGACTGTGGTTTGAGTCCCAGACCTGGTGACTTGCTTTCTCACTTTCCCTTTCTCTCTCTCTGTCTCTCTCTAATGAAATTAAAAAATAATAACTAATGGAATTAAATACATCATTTTTTTAAAAAAAGAAATATCTATTGCCTCTCCATGTTGGCCTTTATAAAATAGAATCTTTCTTAAACACTGAAAGCATGCTGGAGAGACAAATTAAATAGCAGAATTGTAGGTAAATATTTTTTGATGATGATATACACACACACACACACACACACATAGAGAGAGAGAGATAAACAGAGTTGGAGACACAGTAGAATACACATTCTGTGCACAACTCAAAGATATTTTGAAAAGTGAATATACCTGTGTAATAAACTAATAAATTTAGTTATAGAACATTATCAGAACCATAGAAGCCTTCTTCTTTGACCTTCCAAGCCAAAAGCACCCAGAAGAGTCTTATTTTGATTTTTATCACTATAAATTAATTTTGTTCATGCTTCTACTTTGTATGAATGGAATCATGTGTATGTACCTGTCTGAATTTAGTTCCTTTTTTTTACCATTATGTCTATGAAATCTATCAGTGTTGTTTTCTCTACCTAATCTGAGGATGTGCCTTGTTGAAAATATAATGCAATGTATTTATCTATTCCTCTCACAAGACAATTTACACTGTTTCAAGTGTGTATGTGTATTTGTGTGTACATATATATATGTGTGTAAATATATATATGTGTGTGTGTGTGTGTGTGTGTGTGTGTGTGTGTGTGTATTGCTGGCAGTGGGCAGACTAGCCCCAAAATATCCATATTCTACAAAAAATTCTATGGAAACTTTGAGAATACACTGATTTTATGGAACAACATGGGAAAAACTGACATCTTAAAAGTATTGAGTCTTCAGATCCATGACTATGGTATAACCTCCCATTTACTTAGGCCCTCTTTGTTTCTTCATTGCAATGCCTTTGTTTCTTTGTGTGGACATACCACCATCTGGACCTACAGTTGCCTGTGGAATGTTTTTAATGTCAGATTCTACTTTTGAGAAATATTTCATTTAACTTTGTGTCAGTGGGACATCAAGACGTAGTTTTCAAGGAATTCGCTCATTTCATTTAAATTTAACCCTTTGGTGCCATCAAAACTTATAACATCCCTTTATCATTATTTTGGTATGTCCTCTTGACATTACTGGCAATTGAAATATTTTTCTCCTTTTTCTGTCCCTTTCTTTTCTTTGTTTTGTTTGTTGGGTCAATTTTACCAGCAGTGGTAGTGAAATTGGCTATTATCACAATCTCTTCCCTACAAAATTTTACAATAATCTAGATACTATAATATAGACCATCATTATTAACAGCAAAAAGAAAATAAGGTTTATAGACTATGGTGAGATCCTGGTTCAAGTTATAAAATCACTATTAAATAGTATTTTTATTTGACGTCACAAGAAAACATAACCATGGTCCTAATAAATTAAAATTTATAACTTTTAAAAGTGTTATTTTATGATTTATTTCTATCTAATCACTACATATCACTACAGAACACAATATGATTGTTCAAAATATGCATGCAATACATTATAATCAAATCAAGGATATTGCCATTTACACATCACTGTTGACATAGAACTTTACATTCTTGTGTTTAAGTATTTTTCCCTGAGCCCCTCCCACTCACCCTCTACTCTCCATCACTCTCCTCTACAGACTCTGGTGTCCACACTTTTTTCTCTCTACTATATTTTTGCATAACTTCATTAATATATAATAATAATGATTCATTTAAAATTTAAGGATTTATACCAAGCCAATTTAAGATTAGACTTGTATTCTCAGTGACTGGTGGTCCATAAAACTGCATACACTAAGAAAAGTAGCAGACAAAAAGATGCATAGATTGGAAATATATCTTTTAAACCTTTTTTGTTTTCTTTTCTTTTTTTTTTTTTTTTAGGACCTCATCTCAGAATGATGGTATAGATTGCTCAAGTCACTGAGTCAGACTAAAAACACTGATCCAGTGAATTTTATGCCCTTACTATCTCACATATTATTTTGTTCCTCCCTCAGATCACCAGTGAAGTGACTGGTCAATCTAAAATTGTCCCATTTCCATAGCTTTTTAAACTCTCTCTTTAAAAGTTACTAAAACTGGGAACATCTTAAATACATGTTAGAAATGTAGTAAAGCTTTGCTTTAGGCATTTCTTTTTCATTACTTACATCACAGTTTAGTATTATTACTATTGTTTTGCTAGTATTAGGCATCCTTACTTTGCCAATCTCAGCAGG
>NW_006159713.1:6769917-6850315 GCF_000334495.1 Tupaia belangeri chinensis | reverse complement strand
TATTGCTCAATCATCTTTAGAAAGAGAGGGTCAGGGTAGAAGTAGACCCACAGTTTCACTTTATTCATTTCAGATCTGAATTCTCACCATTCAAGTCTTGCACTAATATGAGATTTAATGACATGCTTTTGTCCTACAATATATTTATTGTTCGAACATAATGGGAGGACAGTTCAATTAAGTATTTATATACTACTAATAAAAATGAATATAATGTTATATCAATAAATATCACCAAAGTATCTTAGAGAAACTTCCTAAAATATTAATACTTTGCTAAGAGACCAACAGATAGTCTAACAGTTATGTCACTGTACTCCCACGTAGTTGACCATGGCTAGAGTTCCAGACCTGGTGGCTTAAAACACACCAGGTGTGTGTACATGCGTACGTGTCCAAGATCCTAGGAGAAGAATGGAGGAGAGGGTATTGCAGCATGGCCATCCTCTTGGAGAGTGATTTCTCATTTTCTGTCTCTGTGCCTCTCTCTGTCTCTTCAGTGAGCACAGGCACCCTATAACAAAAATCTCTTAAAAAAAGATATTTGTTAAAAAGAATTACTTAATTTTATTAATGGGATTGGTGGAATTTATATATGTGACTCCATGACGATCAACCTACAGCCAATAATCAAATACCATAATTAAGAGAAAAGATTTGACCTTTACATTTCTTTGATAAAATTCTAAAAAAATTAGTACTTATAATGACATACTTTATTTTATTATTCTCATCTGTGAGATTAAGTGACTTTTCAACATTCCCTTAGAAAATCAATTTATAGTGTATATCATCTAAGAACTTAACTTGAGATTTGCAAGAAATTGGGTAAAATATAATTTTTGTAGGGATATACATCTTTTTTTTAATATCCTGTTGAACTTGGGAACCAGCAGTTAGCGTAATGGCTATGTCTCTGGACTCCCACGTAGTCGACTGCGGTTCGCGTCCTGGACCCAGTGGCTTAAAACTCATGCCAGGCGCGTGTGCGTGCGTGCCCAAGATCCCGAGAGGAGAATGGAGGAGAAGGGATTGTGGCGTGACCATCCCCCCTGGGGGGTGATTTCTCACTTTCTGTCTCTATGTCTCTGTCTATCTGGTGAGAGCACGCGCCCTATAGCGAAAAAAAAAGAAAAAAAGAAACTCTCCAAAAAAAAAATCCAGTTGAACTTTTGGAACTAAAAATTGGGGGAAATGTTGGATATCCCTGATATATTCTGATGTACTATTCTTCCTCCAGAAAACACAAAGTAAACATAAGAGCCATTGACTTTGTCCTCTCGGTAGGTCATGTTGGGAACTGTACAGAATGGGTATGGGAGGAAAGAGCTATTCTTAGTTTCCCTTTTCCTCCTTGGGTTGGAAGAAACAGTTCTATATATTTATATTCTTGAAGTTCATGTAAAAGTAGAGCATGTGTTCTCTCCAAAAAGAGACAGGGACAGCAAGTGGGGCTGAGGTGGTGAGAAATCATCCCCCCAAGGAGATGCCCTCCTCCATTCTCCTCTCAGGATTTTTGGCAGGCTTGATTTTCAAACTTCTAGGTCTGGGACTTGAACCTCAGAATCAGCTATGTGGGATTCAGGTGTCTGAATATCCATGCCACAGGATGGCCCCAAATTTTAACTTTTAGCATAGTTAAAAGTGTTCAAACTAGCATCTAGAGATAAGCAGAAGAAAATTCATTCTTGTAAATCATTCATTTAGTCATTTGCTATAAGACTCACTATGAAAACTGAATGTTCATTTCTCTGTTACCAAAATATGATCACAAGAGACAGAGGGGGAAAAAGAAACGAATGTAAGTGCCTGTTCTACAGCAATCCAGTAATAAAGCCTAATAACATGAGCTCCTTGGTGCTAGAACAGTAACTACCAAACTGTTACCACCTTGACTGTTTTGAAAGGAAAAAAAAAATGTCTTCTTCATGTTTGAGCCTCAGCACTTACTATAGGGTGTACAAGTAGGAGATATTTATAACTGTAGAAGGAAGAAACCCAGCACCAACAGTATAGATAATGACAATCATTATGCTGAAAGGCTGAAACAGAAGTTTTTCATAAACTCGAGTTTAATTCAGCCATTAATTCCCAACATAAAATGATAAAACTCATCACTTTATTATAGACCAAAAGAAACACTAAAATCTATAGATTTTGTTACATGAACTAAGGTTTCTGAGTGCCTCTAGACTAAGTGGGAAAGTAAATGCAAAACTCCTATATTCTGCATTCCAGAAGCTGGGCAAAGCAGTGGGGGTTTCAATTAAAAACCACAGGAATGGAAAGGAATATGTCAATAAAACCACAGACTTGTAAGTACTGCATACTAGTTTGCAAACAAACACAGCAAGCTTTCTAGGAGTATGAGTCTATTATTGTAGATTTAAACTGAATGTGTGATGGTGGAGGTAACTCTCTCAGCGTGGTTTTCCCTCATTCCGCATGCAGGGAAATGCAAGCTAGCATGCGTGGTTTCTTGTAGCAAATGCAATGAGGAAATTGCCCAGCAGAGGAATGCATCAACGGAGTGGGGAAAGCTGAAAAGATACTAAATCTGTTTTTTTAAGTAGGAAGATCATTAAAGTAAGAGGATTTTAAGGCTGAACTAATATGCAATCAGTAATGCTGGAAAATGTGTCTTTTCAAATGTAGACATCAGGTTAATATCCATTTAAATTGCTTGATTTTCAGTATAAGGTTTCTACAAATGGTGCTGACATTAGAATATATTTGTTGCATAATCAATTGGTTACGGAAAGGTATAATCAGTACATAAAATATTACATATTTTACAAGACTAAAATCAGAATAAAGGCAGTTAAATTGGACAGAGCATAGGCAAAGTATTTAAGTTATGATTCACTGTGTATTACTGTATTTTTAAATGATGCAATATGTTGCAAGTACATAGGAGAAGACAGCTGTGTAGGAAAAATCAGAACTTTGCCTGACTATTTAATTAGGCTAAATGTGCCTTAACTCCACTACCAGTTAATAACTGGTTTTGAAATATATTGCCTTCTCATTCATTATGTTTGAAACATTCATAAAGTTAATCTTATTGACTACCTAGTGTATTAGGTTGTTTTGAAGCTCAAAAAGGAAAAAAGAAGAAATTCATAATATTTATTTAAGAACTGTCTCAGTTGGCTTTGACAAAGACTGTCTGGGTACTATTATTTTTCTCTCCACAGATGTTTATTTTATACATACTGAAGGATAACAGAAATATAAGTCACCTTTGTTTGGTTCCCAATATTTTGATGCTTACCATATTTCAGAATCTAATGAAACACAGTGGCAGACATAGCACTTATTGTGGGGTTGATATTTTATGGAAGGCTTTATTCCTGAGTAAAAGATAAAAGGCTGAGGATAAAAGTGAATGTTTTTACTTTCTGAGGTTCCTATTTATTGCAAAGGACATACAGTATGGTATTTAGAGAATTCAAAGGTTGAGAGATGTCTTGCACTTCCTAAACAGTTAATTCCCATGAATTATAAATGTCAAAGGCGGTTGATAGAAGCTTAATCCTAAATCTCTCGGTTATCTCATCAATCAGTTGTGGGGGCTTCTAAGCTCTACAATGATAGAGTCTGACAATTATGGGCTGTGCTATTTTGAAGTCAAAATATAAGCACAAATTATTTTTTAAACAGAATGTACCATCCTTGTACTTGAAATAGAATTTAATGTTTAAACACAGAACATAGGACAAGTTCTATCATAATCTATTCATTGCTGTAGCTCTAATGTTTATTTACTCCAGTCCCTGACACAGAGTAGGTGCTTTATAAACAGAAGTAGTGTAGACAAAAAAAGAAAAAGAATGTGATATTAGAGTAAACAAATCGAAAAGCTAGATTTTTCTAAAACATGTCCCCCCCCCCCGTGCTTTCTTTTTTCTAACTAGAACTTTCTGCATCACAAAAGCCATGTGAGGGACCAGCAGATGGCATAATTATATCATTAGACTCTCACATTGCTGACCGCAGTTCAAGTCCATGACCTAGCAGGGCACATGTGTGTGTGCCCAAAATCCCAAGAAGAGAATGGAGGAGAAGGTACTGTGACATTGCCATCCCCCTGGAGGGTGATTTCTTGCTTTCTGTCTCTCTGTCTCTCCAGCAAGTGCACATGCCCTATTGCAAAAATCTCTCTTAAAAAAAGAAAACCATGTGAAATTATGAAATAACTTGCTCCCTTCAAGCATTCCAATTGTGAGATAGCATCAAACACATGAGTGAGATTAAACAAAGAGCACCATTTTAGAAATGGACACTAGGAAAACAAAATCCAAATGTATACTTTAATTAGATTGTAAAATATAGAAAAACTCTAAAATCATTACTTGATCACTAGAGTCTTAAACATTTCTGTGAAGATTATAGTTGATGCAAATTATAAGAAAAAAATTATGAGTAACCTTAATTCTTAGCCTATAAAAATATATTATTAATAAAATATGAAATCTTTAATACTGAGATCCCTAAATGCTGCTTAGTTGTAAGCAGGTACATAACAGATTATTAAAAGGCAGTTAGCACAAACAGACTGGAGTAGCTATAAGTAGTTATTTACCTGATGTAATGTGAATACACATTAAAAGGTTAAAGTTAATAATAAGCTGAGAAAGCTAAGCAAATTAAGAAATAATGCATTCATCATCTGCTAAATGGTTTGACATTTATTTTAAACCAGGAATACTGCTAAATCAGCTCCCAACATAAAACATAGCTTTGTATGTTAAAATGTATACCAATTAAAATTTTAAATGTTTTAAAACTCTTGCAATAAACATTGTGATTCGTGGCATTTGTATTGGGGAATGTAAAAACCGAATGATACTATAGTAATACATAGTAATAATAATGATAATTAATAATAATATATTGTTCATAGTTGAACTGCTAATATGTCCCAGTATGTCAAGCCATTTTTGACACCTACTTGCTTCAATTCACATTAACTGGAGAATTGTTAGCTATAAGTAGTTATTTACCTGATGTAATGTGAATACACATTAAAAGGTTAAAGTTAATAATAAGCTGAGAAAGCTAAGCAAATTAAGAAATAATGCATTCATCATCTGCTAAATGGTTTGACATTTATTTTAAACCAGGAATACTGCTAAATCAGCTCCCAACATAAAACATAGCTTTGTATGTTAAAATGTATACCAATTAAAATTTTAAATGTTTTAAAACTCTTGCAATAAACATTGTGATTCGTGGCATTTGTATTGGGGAATGTAAAAACCGAATGATACTATAGTAATACATAGTAATAATAATGATAATTAATAATAATATATTGTTCATAGTTGAACTGCTAATATGTCCCAGTATGTCAAGCCATTTTTGACACCTACTTGCTTCAACTCACACTAACTGGAGAATTGTCATTTTTTAAAGAAGTATTTTATTTATTATTATTATTATTATTTTAATTTGCTATAGGGCATGTGGGCTTATCAGAGAGAGACAGAAATAGAGAGGGAAAGTGAGAAAGCAAGCCACCAGGACTTGAACCACAGTTGACCATGTGAGAGTCCAGCACCTTAACCACCACACCACCTGCTGGTCCCCAGAATTATCCTTTTAGTCCCAATGCAGACTGATATTGCAGGCCCACAGTTAACTATGAATCAAGATCTATTTGAGGCTAAGGTTCATAATTTCTTCCCATGCTGTAACTGAATACATGTGAAAATTTGCATATGCACATAGAAACACAAACACACACACATAAAACATAATCTATAGGGGTGTGTCCTGGGAGTATAATGAAGACATGCATCAGTACAAATGAATACTTTTCTGATCAGAGATTAGAGAAGGCTTGATGGAAAAGGTTTCTGAAATGAACTTGGATACACCAGGAGGATTTTACTGGTACGACATTTAGAAGACATAGTGAATCAAGGAGAAAAAAAACTAAGACACAGACAAATTTTAAAATCATTTGGCTTTCTCCAGTTGCTGTTATCTTCTCTCTTTAAAATCATTCCCAAAATATTACTCACAGATCCTTGTATTATATTTCTTTCAGACATTTGCTATATAGGTACACAAAACGATAAATGCAAATCAAAGCACAGTTGTGATTTAATATCCTAAAAAGCTAACTTTGCGCATCCTCTAAATTAAACAAATTAAACTATTCAGTTTGAGCTTATTAACAATACAAAGAATAGGGCCAGCAGATGAGACAGCAGTTATACCACTGGGCTCCCACAGGGTTGACCACAGTTCAAGTAATGAACCCAGTGGCTTGAAACTAACACCAGGTGTGTGTGTATGTACATGCTCAAGATCCCAGGAGAATAATACAGAAGAAGAGATTGCAGCATGGCCACACCCTCTGGGGGTGATTTCTCACTTTCCCTCTCATTGTCTCTGTCTCTCTATCTGGCAAGTGCATGTACCCTAAGGCAAAAAAACTCTTTCAAAAATAAAGAAACAAACAGTAAAATAATATTTTACAGATTTATTTCTTCAGTTTGCACTGTATTATTTTATACAGACATGAACAAATTTATAATACATAAATGGTATTTTATACTATTATTTTGACCTTCAAAGATTTCAAACTCATAGAAAAGATCCAGTGTAACTGTTGTGTCTTCTAAAAAAAGGTTAGAAGTGTCTTTGCTACTTTGGGAGATTATCCTTACATTCCCCAGTAGCTAGGATTATGGGCATACATCACCACATCTAGCTTTTGGGGTAAGCTTAGGAATCAAACCTAGGTCTCCCACATGGCCTGCCAGCAGCAACGTCCAGTGCATACTCCTGTGCAAATAATAAATATTCTCATGTACAGTGTAAAGACTGCCTAATACTTCAAGTAGGGATTTGTCAAAATGTCTCACCACTTCTCAATTATTACAAATTTAAATAATGGTTCACCACAGTTAGAAATAAAAGCCATGACATATACCTGTCCATTTTCCCTCATTATTTTTCAGGATCAAATTCCTCAAAGTTGGATTCCTTTATCAAAGTACATTGACATTTTAAGTATTTTTTTATTTTATATTTTTATTTTTGTAGTGGTTTTTGCCTTAGGACATGTGTGCTCACCAGACAGAGAGAGAGAGAGAGAGACAGTGAGAGAGAAACTGAGAAATCACCCCTACCAGAGATGGCCATATCACAATCCTCCATTCTTCTCCTCAGATCTTGGGCACACACGCAAGTGTGGCTGGCATGTCTCAAGCTTCCATGTCCAGAAATCAAACTGTGGTCAGCCATGTGGGAGTCCAGTCACATAATCACTATGCCATCTGCTGGCCCTGAATTGACATTTTAAAAGTCACTGATGAGGCAGAAATACAGTTTTTACAGTAGATGATAAATTGATTTTTTAAAGAATTATTGATTTAATTTTATTTATTATTTTATTTTCTAATTTGCTATAGGGAATGTGCACTCACCAGAGAAAGACAGAGAGAGAGAGAGAGAGAGCAAGCCACCAGGTCCAGAATTCAAACCAGGGTCAGCCAGATAGGAGTTCAGTGCCCCAACCACCACAACACCTCCTGGCCCTGATGATAAATTATTTGAAGACTGACATTTACTAAGAGATATTTTTGCTTAAATGCTATATAATGTAAAGCCAAAAATTAATTTTCAGTAAAAAATTTAAGACAGTTATGTTTAACAAAAAGGATCTTGGAGACCAACAGATGGTATAATGGCTACGTTGCTGGACACTCATGTAGTTGACCATGATTTGAGTCCCAGACCCAGTGGCTTAAAATTCATGGCAAGTGTGTATGTGTACATGCCCAAAATCCAGAAAGAAGAATGGAGGATAAGGGATTGCGTCATGACTATCCCTCTAGGTGTGATTTCTTGCTTTCTGTGTCTCTTTCTAGTGAGCACATATGCCCTATAGCAAAAATCTCTTTTAAAAAAAACAAACTTGTACATTTGGGGCCCAGCAGGTGGCAAAGTTAAGGTGCTAGACTCACATGGCTGACCACAGTTCAAGTTCTGGACTGGCGACTTGAATTTCATGCTGGGCACGTGTGTATACATGCTCAAAATCCTGAGAAAAGACCAGAGGAGAAGAGACTGTGGCATGGCCATCCTGCCTGGTTGGGGCAGGACATGATTTCTCACCTTTACTCTTTCTCTGGCAAGCGCACACACTCTTATGACAAAAATAGCACACTGTACATTTGAGTAGCACTGTTTATTATTGTGTAGCTTACTTGGCTGGTTTGGAGTTGAGATTATACTTAGCCAAAAAGAAGAAAAGAAAAAAACAATAATTTTAGGAAATAAAATTCACTTTAAGATGTGAAACAGTTACCACAAAAATAGATTAGTTGACTTTCATATTTTATATAAATGTATCAACCATGTTTACAGTGATATCGGAACTAAATAATTATGTTTCAGAAGACTGTGTGCCTACCGTATCAAGCATTCATCTGAGACTCCTGAGGCACACATGGCATTTGTCGCCAGCAACCCACTCACAGCCTAGTGATCACACCCCTGCCAGTTGGCTGGATACAATGGATGAATAAAGGAAAGGTTTCCATGACTGCCATGGGAGAAGTGAGCTGGCTGGGGACCGCCTAATCTTCAATAGGCAACTGGCACCTGAGAGCTCCTTAACTCTCAGAAGGCTAGCCATGCATGCTATGCCCAAGTTGTGCAGCACTGTTTGCCGGGATGCCTACATTTGGAATAGCAGTCTCTCAAAGCAGCAGGCAGAACCCTTCCTTCATGAGTACCTGCCTCGTTTATAGGTTCAAGCATGTCTGTAAACATAGAAACCAGGAAAATTGGCATCACTCCTAAGGTTTATTTGCTAATTATATTTACTCATGTATTTGCTGACTTGCAGGCATTGCATTTTAAAAGGCTATTCAGTAGAATTCCTACCAACTGGTCCATACGGATAGACTACCACTTGGTAGCAATTCTACAGACGACCCATCTATCTTGAACAGCCTTGTTTCATGATCATAGTCCTGACCCATTAAAAGTATCTTCTTTCATTCTCAGCAAGGTCTTCATTTAAATAATACATATTAAGATCACTACTACTAAGCAAATATCTACATTGAGGTTTTGGTAAAAACAGTTTCAATGAACAAAACTACAGATTCTTGAGCCTAATAGGTTACAAGCAAATGAGAACCCTGTACATGTTTTCAAATTTAGCTTTTCATTATATAAAAATTCCAGAGACTGGGCTGTTTTACTGTTTCCTGTGGCTGACCCACACGGGAAGGTTTCTGTGTTCACACCCAGAGATCTCCCTGCGTATGGCGGGCACCTGTGTGCCCATGATTAAAGGCTAACTGAGGCTGGGGTTAGGACTGCGGCATAAAAACCCTGGTGAGGCTGCATGCTCTCTCATCCTCTCATTCATGGAAAGAATAAAAAAATAAATCTTTAATAGTCTGTGAACAAGTTTCTGGCTTTTAAAAAGCACAAGTAGTATAATAAACATGACTTCCTGGAACTCTCACTGTCATTGTATCCTCCTAACAATTCTGTAAGTTCGTGGACTTTTCCATTATCCTTATTTTAAGAAAATCATTATGAAATAAAACATAGCTCATTAAGGCTACAGAAAACGAATATGTGAGTTAGTATGTTTTCACTATAGTTTATATTTTCTCTCCACTATCTTCTTTTCCTTTGGTTTTCTTCAGAGAATCCTCTCTCGGGTAGATCATCTTGGCTTACCTTCTATGTTTGTCTCTTTCTTTCAAGTGATTTTCCCTGTTTCTTCATTTTGTTTTAAACTACTGGGTCATTGGAAGGGTCATGACATAATTTACCACAGAAAAACATAGAAAAAAATACATCCTGACTTTTCGACCAACTCAATAGTTTCTTCTTTTTCATCTTCTAGTTATCTTGAGGCATAATCAGTTGTGATTATTTACTCTTATGTTCCTTCTAGTTTGTAATTTTAAGTATCTGTTTTTATTTCTCATTCTTTCCTGATTTCTAGTGATTTATTTGTGTTTTATTTTATTCTTATGTTGTATTTTCATACTTGCATCCTTCCCTTCATGTTATACAGCTTATCTGAAATAGAATCTTACCATTTTCATATGTTTTGTGACCTTGTATTTCTGGCATGATTTTATTGTACATAGGGATGAAATTATGCTTCTTGTTCTATTATTTCTTATAATAGATTTCCATGATATTGAACCTTGGGGTTTTTGTTTTATTAATATAGGTTTGTGTGTGTGTGTGTGTGTGATAGAGCAAGTGTGCTCACTGGAGAAAGAGAGAGGGGAAAAGTGAGAAATCACTCCCCAGGGGAATAGCCACGATGCAATCCCTTCTCCTCTCAGGATTCTGGGTACACACACATGCTCCCAGCACAATTTTCAAGCTACTGTGTCTGGGGCTCGAACCATTGCTGGCCATCTGGGAATCCAGCACCTTAACCACCATGTTCCCAACTAGTGCCATTCAAGCTCATTTTTAAGTGAAACTAATTTTCCTGGACTTCCTTCTCAAATGCCACAGAATTCCTTTTTTTTTTTTTTAATGTAGTTTTCACACCTGGCAGCTTGCCTCCTGAGATTTATTAGCTCTGATCTCTTTATCCTAACAATTTACACCCTTCATCTTTATTATCCCGTTTCTTCTCTATTTTACTTCCATGCCTACAAGTTCTTTCTTTCTTTTTTAAGAGAGATTTTTGTTATAGGGCATGTGCACTCACCACAGAGACAGAGATGCAAAGAGATTAAAGTGAGAAATCACCCCCTAGGTGCATGGCCATCCCACAATCCCTTCTCTTCCACTCTCCTCTCAGATTTTGGGCACACATGCCTGGCATGAGTTTTAAGTCACTGAGTATGGGACTCGAACTCTAGTCAACTACATGGGAGTCCACTGATGTAACCATTACACCATCTGCTGGTCCCACATGAACATAGCTTTGAAACAAAACAATTACATAGTTAGGGAGGTGAATAGAAATTAAGAGAGATCAAGGAATAGCCTTCACAAAAATTACAAGTGGGACAGCAGCTTTTTCCATGAGTTTTCAGTACCATGGACAGGGCTTTGATCTTGTTTCCTGGCTGTACAGAAGTGGGTTCAGGTCAGGATATTACTCTGGACATATGTGCATGCATGACCAAAATCCTGAGAGGAGACTGGAGGTAAAGGGGTTATGGAATGGACATCTTGCTTGGGGAGTAGGGGGAGAGGGAAGGTGGTGAGTTCTCACTTCCTTTTAGGTTTTTGTTTGTTATTTCATTGTTATTGTCTAATGACAGCGATCAAGGGAGGAAGGAAAAGTGGGGAGGGGGAGTGGGACCAGAGTTAGTGTAATGGCTATGTCACTGGACTCCCATGTAGTCGACCGCAGTTCGCGTCCCAGACTCGGCGGCCTAAACTCACGCCAGGCGCGTGTGCGTGCGTGCCCAATATCCTGAGAGGAGAATGGAGGAGAAGGGATTGCAACATGGCCATCCCCCCTGGGGGGTGATTTCTCGCTTTCTATCTCTCTGTCTGTCTCTGTCTGTCTGGTGAGCACACATGCCCTATAGCAAAAATCTCTAAAAAAAAAAAAAATAGTTAGAAAAAGGGGGGCGGGCAAGAATTAGGTATTTATTTCAAAGGGTCTTGCCATGTTACAGTTCTACAGACAGATGCCACTGCACCCAGCCTATTAGTGCAGGAACTGAACCTAGGTCTCTCATGCAGTCCCATCCTTGTGCAGCAGCTTTTTTCTGCTTATACCAAAATGACTAGATCATGAAATACTTTTCATTAATAGCTTTATTGAGGTATGACTAGCATTTAAAAATAAACTCATTCTGGACAGAATGAGTCTGTACATATTGGATACACCTGTTACCATCACCACAATCAAGGTAATATTCATTTTACATCAACTCCAATTTTTGTGTCCATCTGTGGGTTTTGTCTGTTTGTTTTGTTTTGTTTTTGTGGTAAGAACACTGAACATAAAATCTATCATTAGCAAATTTTATATGCACACTACCATATCGTTAACTATAAGCACTATGTTATTCAGAAGATCTCTAGAACTTATTCATCTCATGTAACTGAATCTTTATAACCATTGAGGTTATTAATAACTCCCATTTTTTCCTGCCCTGGTTCCTTACAGCTACCATTCTACTCTCTGCTTCCATGAGTTTGACTATTTGAGACATCTCATATACGTAGAATTATGCAGTATTTGTCCTCTTGTGACTAGTGTATTTTGCTCAGCAAAATGTCTACACTTTTGTCTAGGTTATAGCATGTGTCAGAATTTCCTTCCTTTCTCAAGGCTGAATAATGTTCCATACAATGGAATATCATACATATCCATTGTATGGAATATTATTTATCTATTCAAGTGTCGACGAATATTTGGGTTGTTTCCATAGCTTAGCTACTGTCAATAATGCTGCGATGAACAGAGGTTTACAGATATCTGTCTCTTCCAGACACTGATTTCAGTCTTTTCAGATAAATACTCTGATGTGGGATTGTTGGATTATGCGATAGTTCTATTTTACTATTTTTTTCCAAAATCTCCATACAGTATATAAGGGCTCTAATTTCTCCACATCTTTACAACCAACACTATTTAATCTCTTCCCTCCTCCTCTTCCATCCCCCATAATAGTCATCTGGTAGGGCTTCTTTAAAAAGAAACAAATCAAAACAAAAAGCATGTATTAGGGGTATGAGTCAGTAGAGATTTTTCCCGTGCTCTCTTGAATTCTGCATCTTTTCTCCTCCTGACTCCATTATCCTCACTTCTAAGATATTAGAGTCAGTCAAGGCTTTCAGAGCTCACACTCACTTTAATATCTTTGCTAATGACAATGCCACCGAAGCAGACTATATTCTGACATGCTATTCCATGTGTGGTCACTATTTACTCCTACCTATACACTCATTAGTACCCTAATCCTCCTTTTGCTCCAATCTCTATCTCACTTCAAAATTATTCCCATCTTGTGGCACTTTTAGTTTCTTCTGTCTATAAATCTCTTCCATCTGACAGTCGTGGGTTTTTTCTCTCATGCCCTATGGGTATCTGCTAAAATGTCATTTAGTCTGGGACTATTTCTGACCCCTCAGGATAAAACATCCATTTACCTTATCACATTGACCAACTTTAACTTTTACCTTTTCTTAATTAATTATTTTATATATATATTTCTGCTATAGGTATGTGCACTTGTCAGAGAGAAAGAGAAAGAGAGAAGGGAAGTGAAAAATCAGCCCCTGGGGGGGGGGATGGCCATGTCACAATCTCTTCTCCTACATTCTCCACCCAGGATTTTAGGCATGCACACACATGCATCTGGCATATTTTACAAGCCTCTAGGTTCAGGACTTGAAAATGGAGTTGACCATGTGGAATCCAGCACCATAATAACCATGCCACTTGCAGTCCCTACCTTTTCTTAACATAATATATTTTTTGTTTTGGTTCATAAAAAGTATCTTCTTATGCTAAGCGCTATACTATTGATACAGTACATAAGGACACTTGATACAGTACATAAGGACACTATCTATTTTGTACACTCCTGAATCTTTAATACACAAGATGGCTCCTAGCACAAAGCAGATGGTCACTGAATAAACAAACAGCTGAATGAATGAGTGAAGCTATTTTATTTTTTTAGAGGTTATTCCTATAGGACGCATGCACTCACCAGAAACACAAGAGAGAGACAGAGAGACAGAAAGCGAGAAATCACCCCCTGGGGGGATGACCACGCCACAATCCCTTCTCTTCCATTCTCCTCTCGGGATCTTGGGCACACACATACACGCATCTGGCATAAGTTTAAGCCACCAGGTCGGGGACTCAAACCACAGTCAACTACATAGGAGTCCAGCAACATAGCCATTACGCTAACTGCTAGTCCTATAGAGAAGCTATTTTGACTGATACTGTTTTATGATCTTTTCTTAGAGCATTACAAACTCAGAGGTGGTATTAGAGAGATTATGAGCTATGACCTGATATAGAGTAAACAGTTCCTAGTGTTTTAAAATAACATGGATTTACTGTTGTAGTCTTTCCATTTGAGTTTTGACTAAATGAATACACAACATAGAATGGGAAATCTTGCTTGTGACTGTTAGTTCTGATAATTATTAGCTATGACCTTTGGAACATTTAGACATTCTGCGTCTAAGATTACACATCTGTAATAGAAGGTACTCTTTTGACAAAACTTTCTGGTTGTGAAAATGTCACTGATGGGAACCAGCAGTTAACGTAATGGCTATGTCACTGGACTCCCACGTAGTCGACCGCGGTTCGCATCCCGGACACAGTGGCTTAAAACTCACGCCAGGCATGTGTGCCCAAGATCCCGAGAGGAGAATGGAGGAGAAGGGATTGCGGTGTGGCCATCCCCCCTGGGGGGTGATTTCTCGCTTTCTGTCTCTATGTCTCTCTCTGTCTGTCTGGCGAGCACACGCGCCCTATAGCGAAAAACCTCTCCAAAAAAAAAGAAAGAAAGAAAATGTCACTGATTAATCCATTGCTGTATGTGAAGACTACCAAAGCTTTGGTTTGAACTGTCAAAATAGAAGACCTACAGAATTCCCCATCAATGAAAAGACAGCTCTTCTCCTTAGGTTAAATTGGAGAAGTGACAATTATACCTCCATGCATTTCAGACTTTATAGAACAGTTTCATTGTGATATCCACTTGCAAAACTGAGTGAGGTGTTAAACAGCACGTATTTTTAATTTAAAATCCATTAGCATTCCACATAATTAATTAGAATTTTCCACTCCAGTGGCTTTTGGTTCCCTACAGAAAATTGAGCACACAGAATATAATTTGATTTAATTTTTGGTCTAGGTTTAATCTACCTTACACATTTTTTTTAACATCTCAGGAGAAATTTTAACTACTTAAAATTTGGTATTTTTTTCTTAGTGAACCCAGAGTTTTAGTCTGAAATTTGGGAGGGGAAGGGAAAAAAGCCCAGGAGAAAAACACAGGTAAGGCAAAATATTTCATTGAATGTTTAGAATCCAAAATACATAGCCCCTCTCCCTGCTATGGTAAAATACTTATAGAAAATTCAGAGGTTGTAAAATGTTGCCTGTTGATATTGTTCTCATTGCCTTATTAGAATTACAGAACTCTATTTCTACATAGGTCTTTTGAGTTTCCGTCTGAATCCCTAAAATGATCTCTTACAAAAGGTATTGTGTGAATTTGACACTCTTATAGAACATTTATTGCGGCTCAGGAGGCCAAGTCTTGGGTCATAATTCCATTCCATTACAACTTCGAAGGGTCATTGCTCTGGGTGAGTTTCCTGTTGGATTATTTATAACCATGGAATTAAATCACAAGGTTTGGAGGGCCTTGGCCTAACTTTAAATTGCTTTGCAATGATTATAATAAATACTAGGCTTTTGGAATTCCTTGACTATTAGGTTTAGTGGGTCATTGGTCAATATTTCTGACTTTTTTTCTTACCTTGTTCCTTTTCATTTCCTGCCCTTTCTTAACCATTGGTTATCCTCTGCCCCATGACTGCAAAAGCTGATCCTTTCCTATGGCACTTTTTAGGTATATGATCATATTGACTTATTATTCACCTGAATGTTTCTATCTTACATTATTATTGCTCCATTGACATCTTCCCAACATTCAAATTAGGTAAAGACGCATTTATCATCTACTAAAATTCATTATAATATTGTGATGCATTTGACAGTATTTTCTATAACATGTAATAAAATTTAATACAGGATTGTGCCAATAATAAATTACTAAGTGAAATACGCATACATACATACAAAAGTGCACAAACACAGATACACACACATAAACCATAGACATAAGCCTATTAAATAAAAAGATTTGAAAATTTTAATAGAACATAATATTGTGGTTCCAAGTATTTGTTTCTCCTGTTGTAAACTAGTGATTTGAATACTATATTTCATTTTAAAGTATTTAAAAAGTAGTACACAGACAGAGGTACAGTGATCTTTGAGTTTTCCAAATCTTGAGGACATAATAGAGTATAATTTAGTTTCCAGACCCAAATTCAAATGAAAAACTTGCCTCATATGGCCATTTTACAGAATTTAAGTTAAGATGGTCTACAGGTAAAACTTAAAATTTTAAATCAGTTACACTTTTTTTTTCTTTTGAGAGGTTTTTGATATAGGGTGTGTATACTCACCAGAAAGAGAGAGACAGAGAGACAGAAAGAGAAATCACCCCTGGGACCAGCAGTTGGCATAATGGCTATGTCGCTGGACTCCCATGTTGTCGACTGCGGTTTGAGTCCCAGTCCCTTAAACTCACGCTGGGCATGTGTGCGTGCATGCCCAAGATCCTGAGAGGAGAATGGAGAAAGGATTGCAGCGTGGTCATCCCCTTGGGGGGTGATTTCTCACTTTCTGTCTCTCGTCTCTCTCTCTGCCTTTCTGGCAAGCATACGTGCCCTATAGCAAAAACCTCTCCAAAAAAAGAAAAAAAAAAAAAAAAGAAATCACCCCTGAGGGGGGATGGCAATGCCACAATCCTGTCTCCTCCATTCTTTTCTTGGGATCTTGGGCACACACTCACATGTGCCTGGTATGAGTTAAAGCCACCAGGTCTGGGACTCAAACTGTGTTCAACTTCATGGGATTCCAACAATGTAACCATTACACCATCTGCTGGACCCTACATGTATTATTTTATTATAAATGGTGCTTCTGTTTTATTTTGACTCTTAAAAATGTTAAATTCAAATGTAGACTAATTCTATGGTTCACTCTTGGTCACAAATGTCCTTAATATTAAGATTTTGCATATAAAACATAAAATATTATGGAGCACAAGTAAGTTAAAAGAAACACAGACAAGATCAGGTTACTGTGTGGATAAAAAAAATGTTTTTCATTGGATTTATGTCATAATGTGAATATGCTAATAACCGTGAAGATAATTGACACTGTAGGAACAAATATAAACATGTTTAATGAGGTTATTGATTTTTCCCTCATAAATGTTCTTACACACTTTATATTGTAAGCATATCACTAATGATGTATGTCTTTTCATTAGAGTTGGCATAATAAGGATGACAATTAATTTTTAATGCAACTGTTAGTGAAATTTAATATTGAAAAATTAATAAAGCAAGCTTAATTTCATTGCTGAATCTATTATTAGTATTACGTGTATTAGCAAGCAAATTTACCGATATGCGTATTTATATCAGGCAACTTGATTAGAAAGCTATTCTTATCCTAAATTTCTATTGGCCTGGTCAGTGATACAATAAAATGCAGTTTCTCAGAAAAGGAATCAAAATTCCCAGCTTGGGAGTGCTGTAATCCTCTGTGGCCCATTTCTTCTTTACTGTAGAGCACTCTTAACAGCCATTCAAAGGTCAGTTTGTTGAGTAAAGGTTTCCTGATTGGCTGTAAATGAATATGGCTGCTCCATGGAAGCCTTTGGATTATCAGTAGAGTCTTCACCAGGCCTCTGTTTTTTTGTTTGTTTGTTTTTTTGCTATAGGGCGCATGCACTCGCCAGACAGACAGAGAGAGACAGAGATAGAAAGTGAGAAATCACCCCCCAGGGGGGAATGCCACACCGCAATCCCTTCTCCTCCATTCTCCTCTCAGGATCTTGGGCACACACGCACACGCACCCGGCGTGAGTTTAAGCCACCGGGTCTGGAACTCGAACTGCAGTCGACTACGTGGGAGTCCAGCGACATAGCCATTACACTAACTGCTGGTCCCTGGGCCTCTTTTGACAAAGATTGTAGACAGGAAAATGTTTGTCCCTGTTCACTCATAGTGACTACTTTAATATACTGTTTATTTAAAGCCACTCCCCTCTAGAAGACGTATATTATAAAAGTATCCCCATTCTATGGATGAGACTATAGAAGGTCAGAGAGGTTCAAACAATATACCATTAGTTAATAAAGCCCCAGTTCGAAAACAACTGCTTCTCTCTCATTCCAGCATGCCTGTTCTGCTCTTTCTATAATAGCCTGAGAAACCCACGACTACTTTTTTTTGTTCCCTGAAAACTGCATTTGAGCAAAATGACAAATGTGTTAAAATTCTGAATGGGATGAATTGGTCATCTTAAGAAAGAAAATGTTAAGCTCAGAACACTTTCCTCACACGATTAAATCTAGCATGGATTTTATTTTATTCTAATTCATTCAAAGACATTTCAAAAAGTGGCTGTCAGATAGGCTATGCATCTTTTCTCTTTCTCTACACAATGCATGGTACAAGCATCCTTCTGGTCTATCATTTGTAACTATTATATCTCTAGAAAAGCATTCATTTTAAATGGATGATTTGTTGCTAATCTTCAGCTTTCTACAGATACAGGTAGAGCCTGAGAGAAGGTAAATGGATGAGACAAAACAGCAGCCCAGTTACGCTCCACCCAGAGCAGCATAAAGACTTTCAAAAGCTAGCAAATTAATCAGTGGCACAAAAATATTGAATATTAGCCTGACCTAAATACTTCTGAAGAGCAGAAAATGAGAAAAGTATAAAACAACAAAAGAAAGTTTTCATCATAAAGATCACGAGGTTTCTCATCATGTTAAACCAATTACTGAATAATTCTCCTCCTTTATCAATCATTTACTCAGTCCATCCACTCATTCATTTAGTGTGTCCACGTATTTAACTAAGGTGCAGGATTAGTACTAGAGATTATAGAAGGTTTGTAAGATCACTGAAATACATAATATAATGAGAATGATTGTTCTCAAAGCCTATGCTACCTCAAAACAAAACAAAAAATTGCACAAAATAAATGTTATACGACTTAAATAATGGTTCCATTACTCATTAACTACTGACCTTGGGAAGGTACTTTTTCTCACAGTTGTGTGTGAAGTAGTCATTGGCATTCAGACCAAGGGAAAACTAAGCATATTTTTTAAAATAATTATAAAGGTAAACTAATAGACAAAAAGAAAAAAAAAAACATAGAAAGCAAACAAAACAATACATAATAAAATTATTTTTAATTCAAACAAGACATGGAATAACTAAAACCAGCTTTATCAAACATGTCTATATAAATAGGATAAGAATAATTATAAAAAATTTCAAATCAGACACGTGGAAAGTCAAAAATAACAAACTTTAGGGGAAGGAAAACAAACAAAACGTAGGGCTCTTGACAAAATAGAATTCAGGCTAGAAACTTATTGAATAAACTAGACAAAGAGAGACCATTTAAAATTTGCATAGAACTACAAAATACCCCAACTAGTCAAAGCAATCGGGAGGAGGAAAAATCAAAGCCAGAGGCATCATACTACAAGACTCTGACCTCCTTTGCCTCCATCTTCCACTTTAAATGAAACTGTGATTATATTGAGCCCACCCGGATAAACCAGGATAAACTTCTTGTTTTAAGGTTAAGCGATTAGCAACTTTAATTTGGCCTGCAACCTTAATTCTCCCTTGTCATCACGTAAACTAACATATTCACAGGTTCTAGGGAATAGAACATTGGCATGTGGGAGGGGCTGCTATTCTGTCCACCAAAATGCCTAAATTCCTTTGCAGTAGAATTCTACCAAAATTTTAAAAAGAAAATTAATTCCAATGCTTTTGAACTACTTCATAGCATTGAAAGTAAATATTATTTTTAAATCAGCATAATTACATTAATACTGAATTTGGCAATGTTAGCCCCAAAAAGATAATTACAAACAAATCTCATTTCTGATCATCAAAGCCAACATCTTAAATAAAATAACAGCAATTAGAATTCAGTAGCACTTCAAAAGAATAATACATTATGACCAAGTGTTGTTTATCTTCTTAAACAATGAAAAGATATTTGATAGAGTTAAGCATTCAATTTTTTAAGTGTAAAATCTCTCTAATATTAATATTATTGTGATAAAAATATATTAACCCAAAAGACACCATTATATTTAATGAAGAAAAAGAATAAGATATATACTAAGAATAAATCAGAAAGCTGGAAGGAAAGTTTTCATATGGTTTTGTGCTGGGGAAACTCAAAAGAATCAATTAAAAACTAACAACATAACTCAATAACAATGGCTATTTACTATATCAAAAATAGCTTTTCTGTTTGTAAACACAATAAGCTAAAAAAATTTATGGAATATCTGAATTTACAAAAGAAATATAAAACCTATTAAGATAAATTTAACAAGAAATGTCTATGAGAACTACCTGGAAGAAAATTCAGTATATATGATAATTATAAGTTTACTTAAAATATACTGGATTGTCGGGGCAGGCAGGTGGCATGGTGGTTAAGCATGCTGGACTTCTTCACAGCTGATTGCAGCTTGAGTCCCCGACCTGGTGGCTTGCTTTCTCATTTTCCCTCTCTCTCTCTCTTGCTCTGTCCCTTTTGGGGTCAAATTAAAATAAATAAATAAATAAAGTTCAATCAAATTATCATTTAAAAAATTAGATTGTTGGAAAAGTCATAATGCATTTTTGCATAGAAAAACATATCATGACTTTTCAGACAACCCCATATAACTATATAGATTCTCTATAAATTTAATCATTGTAATACATATTAATGACATTTTGTTTTGAAATTAGAAAGACAAAATTCTTCTGAACCAAAACCACAATGAGATATCACTTCATATTTGCTAGGATTTTTAGAATCAAAAAACCAGAGACAGCCCTGCATGCAATGGAAAGCACACTGGATTTCTAGTGACAAAAGTCAGAAAATAAGTATACACTAGGAAAGGGAGAAATCAAAATCCCCATATGTCACTTTTAGGAAAACTGTTTGGCAGCTCCTCAAATGATTACATACAGTATAGTATTACCATATGAGCTAGCAATTCTTCTTCTAGCTATATCCCACAAAGCAATAAAAATATATCCATATAAAAACTTGTAAACAAATTTTGTTTTTGTTTTGTTTTAATTTTTGCTATAGCATGCATGAGCTTGCCAGAGAGAGAAAGTGAGAAATCACCCCACAATGGGGATGGCCATGCCACAATCTCTTCTTCTCCATTCTCTCCTCAGGATTCTGGGCACACAGGAACAAACATCTAGCATGATTTTCAAGACACCAGGTCTGGGACTCAAACTGCACAGCTAACCATGTGGGATCCAACACCTTAACCTCCACACCACCTTCTGGCTTATACATGAATGGCTTTTTTTTTTTTTTTTGAGAGGTTTTTGCTCTAGGGTGTGTGCATTTGCCAGGAAGACAGAGACAGAGAGACAGAAAACGGGAAATCACCCACCAGGGGGGATGGCCACGCTGCAATCCCTTCTCTTCCATTCTCATCTCAGGATCTTGGGCATGCATGCACATGCGCCCAGCATGAGTTTTAGCCACCAGGTCCAGGACGCGAACCGAGATAGACTACATGGAAGTCTAGCAACCTAGCCATTACTCCAACTGCTGGTCCCATACATGAATGTTTTTAACAGCACTGTTAATAATAGTTAAAAGAAAGAAACAACCAAAATGTCTATTAAGTAGTAAATGGATAAACAATAAGTGATATATGCATAAAATAGAATATTATTCAGCCCTAAAAAGGAGCAAAGTACTGATGGATACTATAAAATGGATAAACCTTACAAATTCTATGATAAGTGAAAGAAGCCATTTATGGGCCAGCAGATGACATGGTAGTTAAGGCACTGTATCCTACATGGCTACTCTGCGGTTTGAATCCCAGACCTGGCAGCTTGGAAAATACATATGTATGTGCATGCACGCCAGAATCCCAAAAGAAGAAAAAAGAAGGGACTGTGACTCACTCTTCCTCTGGGGGTGATTTCTCACTTTCCCTCTCTCTCTGTTTCTGCCCCTTTCCAGTGAGCACATGTGCCTTAAGGCAAAAATTTAAAAGCAATAAAAAATAAATAAAAGAGAAGCCAGGTAAAACAAAACTAGGTATGTGATTCCATTCATATGGAATGTCTACAATGCAGAAGTCTATAAAAACACAAAGTAAATAGATGATTGCTTAAGATTAGGGAGAAACATGCACAGGGAGGTGATAGGTAAAAGGTACAGGATTTCTTGTTAAAGGTACTCTGAAATTGTGGTGACGGTCACATATCTGTGATGACACTGAAAACCACCAAACTGTACACCAAATGGATAAATATTATATGAATTATATCTCACTAAAACTGTCAAAAATTCTTATAAAAATGAGTAAGTAGAATCTGAGGAAAGTCCTGCCATGTTCAGGGACCAAGGCAACTGAATCTCTGCTCTAAACTTCATCTTACAAACCCCATAACAGCTCAGACAGAAACCATTTCAATCTAACTGAATCTGTGTTCTAAACCCCATCTTCCAGACCCCAAAAAAGTTGTTTAGACAGCCTCCACACACTGAGTCTCTAGACAGATTTAGGTGGCAATCACCTGAATACTTTTAGGGTCATAGGAATCTTCAACCCTTACTGAACCTGCTGCCTAAAAAAGAAAGTCCTCATTATAAATCTGAACTCAACATCTCTTTCTGAGGATACCACATTGTAAAACACAGTAGAAAAGAGAAATTTTCTTGGACATGCCTTACAGTAAAGGGAAGCACATGATCTTACAGCTGCAGAAAACTTCTCTAAGCAATTAGTCAAAAGTGAATACACCACCAAATAACTAAAATTCAGAGAAGAGAGACTGCAGAGTGAGCAACAGGGAGAAGTATGGAGCTACACAGTGCATGGCTCATCTCCCACGCAGCTCTGAATTCTCTGTTGAAACCACACAGGTCACCCCAAGTGCACCTATTCCCTAGAAACTGTTAGACCTTTGTAATATCCAATTCCAAAGTCAAAAGCGCTGGTTGCATGGTGAGCATCAGGGAAATGGAACTGCAGAGAGATTACAGATCACCTCCTCCTCCACACCTCTGAACACTTAGAATTAACTCCAAGAAATTAGGGAGAAACATATAATCTACCAGAGGACCAGAAACCACCACAGAGGCACAAAAAATATGAGAAACCAAGAAAATATCTCTCCCCAAGGGAAAAGATCAAACCTTCATCATCCACAGAAAGTACAATGGAACTTGTGGAAATAGCTGATAAAGAATTCAGAATATTCATAGTGACAAAACTAAACAAGATGGAAGACATGAGAGACAATGGACTCCAGAATGTACAAGAGAAAAGAGACAAGTTCTAGGAGGTGAGGAAGTTCTTTCATGATTTGAAAGAAGAAATACATGTCATAAAAAAAGAATCAAACAGAGCTGTTAGAGATGAAGCCTATAATACAGGAAATCAAAACCACCCTTGAAAGTATTAAAAACAAATTAGACCATGCAAAAGACTGAATATCAGATGTTGAAGACAAAATCTCTGGTCTAGGGGGAAAAAAAGTAACACCAAAAAGACTGAGAATATAACCCAAAAAAAGAGCATAATACACAAGAAGTACTAGATACCATTAAGCGCCAAAACACCTGGACAATCAATATCCCAGAAGGTGAAGAAACTAGTAAAGGATTGATAATCTATTCTGTGAAATCCTGGAAGAAAACTTTCCAAACCTAGAAGGCATTCAAATATCCAGACCCAAAAAATACAAAGGACCCCACATAGAATCAACCCAAGAAGATCTTCTCAAAGGTACATCATAGCCAGATTGGCCAAATCCACAAAGACAAGATACTAAAAAATTGGCAAGAGAGAAACACCAAGTTACTTACAAAGGTTATCCCATCAGGCTAACATTGTATCTATCATCAGAAACCATGCAAGCAAGGAAAAAATGGGAAAATATATTCAAAGTGTTAAATAAAAAACAATTTCAACCAAGAATACTATACACGGAAATATTATCCTTCATATGGGAAGAAAAGATAAAAACATTCTCAGATAAACAAAATCTGAAAGAATTTACCAACACCAGACCAGCTCTTCAAGAATTCTGAAGGGAGTGCTTTGCCAGGAAAGCTACAGACAAATGACCAGAAATAAGAGAACAAAGAACAACCAAGAAAATGCTAGGGACAAGTCTGAAAATATTATTAACAGCATTGAATGCTAACTTCCAGGATTTAAATGGAAAGATTGGACCATGGAAACACTGCAAATTCAACAGAAAAGAGATAAATTACATGAGACTGAATTGGTGAAATAGAATTTTATGACTTTTGACTAAAACATTACTGATTTTTTTTACTATGCTTTGTTTTCCAGATTTAAGGATTTGGCTTTCTTTGGAGCTGTTGATAGGTACAGCAATTCTTTTTTTTTTTTTTTTTTTTGCTTAACTGTTTTTTTTTAATTGAAACATAAACTTTTCTCCCTACTTAGCCCCTCTAGAATAGGAAAATATTTGCGATTATTCTTATTTTGTGGCAGAACATTATTTGCATAACTTCAACAAAACCTGTTGCCTTGCATCAGAAATTGGAAATACTTGTTACTGTCAGGCCTTTGACTGGAATGTCCTATCTGAAGATCTGACCAGAATACTATAGAACTAAAGTAGATCTCAAGAAAGTCAACAGAGGCTCTTGAAAAGATTGCCTCATACTATAAACTGTTCTGCCTGGCAGAGAGGATTAGAGAAGCCATATGAAAGAATTAGTATCATAAAATAACCGGGACTTAAACAGCTCAAAACTGTAATCAGTAAAGATTTACAATAAGAATGGCCACAACCAGAGGATTGCCTTGAGAAGACTCTAAAGGAAGAAAAAGAGACTGATCTTTGCTAACAGATGGTAAACTACAGAATACTTGGTAGACAGAACTGAATTATGTGCTGGCTGTTTGCTTCTCAACTGTTTGAGTAGTTGACATGTAAATATTTTCTCAAAAATATTTAAAACCATACTGTCTCTGTTGTTATAGAGTCACAAACAAAATTATAACAAATATTTTGAAAGTTATCTTTAAAATTCAGGTTTTGGAAATTTTGAAAGTTGTTTATTAACTATCAAGAACTATGGAGTATGAGCAAACACTTTTTGATATGTAAAGTAAAGGTTAAAAAATTAAGAAAAAGGGAGAAAATGAATAATTAAGAATGGCTAGGACAAAGATTCTAAGAAAGAAAACCAATAGAGATGGATTCAGTCCACTAATGGAAAAATTATGAGATTATGATACCAGCTCATGAGCAAAACACAGATAAGTGAAGTGCAATATCCTAAGCAAATTTAAATATGATGAGGATAGTGTAAATGTTGCAAGACTTGCATCAAGTCAGTGGGAAAATATGGACTATTCAAAAAATATATTTAGATCAGCTACTTATCTGATAGCTGGTGTGGGGGAGTAAAATTATATTCATACGTTATAACAACTACCACCCACATATCAAAGATGTTATTATAAAAATAAAAAACTAAAAGTAACAAAACTTTAGAGTCCAAATTATGTTATAATCTGAAAGCAAAATGCCCTTTTCTTTTCTTTCCTTTCCTTTTTCTTAATTTGCTGCAGGGTGCAAACACTCACCAGAGAGAGAGAGAAGCAGATAGAGAAAGAGGAGAAATGACAAAGCACCCTCCAGCAAGTTGGGCACACCATCATCTCCTCTCCTTCGTTCTCCTCTCAAGATTTTGGGCACCCATGCCCAGCATGTTCTCCAAGCCTCCACATCCAGGACTCAAACCACTTAGTCAGCCATATGGAATCCAGCTGCCCCAACCACCATGCTTGCCACTGGCTGGCCTAGAAAGCCTTTTTCTAAATGTGACTCATAACATAAAAGCCATAGAAAAATAAATCAATTAAAATTTAAACTTTTCAGAGCTTCACATATATATTTTTTTTTTTTTTGGAGAGGTTTTTCACCATAGGGTGCGTGCGCTCGCTAGACAGACAGAGAGAGACATAGAGACAGAAAGCGAGAAATCACCCCCCCAGGGGGGATGGTCATGCCACAATCCCTTCTCCTCCATTCTCCCCTCGAGATCTTGGGCATGCACACATGCCTGGTGTGAGTTTAAGCCACCGGGTTCAGGACTCGAACCACAGTCTACATGGAAGTCCACTGACATAGCCATTATGCCAACTGCTGGTCCCACAACTGAATTTCAACGCATAAATTTGGAGGAGACACATTTAAACCATAAAAAATTTAAATAAACAAGCATACAAAAATAGAACATTTAATAGGATCCCAATTATGAAAGGATGCTCAACCTAACTCACAATAAAAGAAACACAATCTAAAGACTGACTTGGATAAAACATATTCAAAGGTAAATTTTTAAATGTTTGATAACACAAAATATTGGCAATGCTACTAGAAACCAGCCCTCTTAAATTTCTTAAATGATTGTAATCTGAGAAAATTCTTAATACATGAAATCTGGCAGTATCAGAATGACAAATTCCCTTAACTTCTTTTTCTTTTTTTTTTTTTTTTTGAGAGGTTTTTGCTATAGGGCACATGCACTTGCCAAAAAGACAGAGAGAGACAGACAGAAAGCAAGAAATCACCCCTCAGGTGGGATGGCCATCCCACAATCCCTTCTTCTCCATTCTCCTCTCAGGATCTTGGGCACCCACACACGTGAATACGGCGTGAGTTTAAGCCACTGGGTAAGGGACTAAAACTGCAGTCAACTACACGGGAGTCCAACAACATAGCCATTGCGCCAAGTGCTGGTCCCAAATTCCCTTAACTTTTAACAAACCCCTATCACATGCAAAATAAAGAATGTGTACTTTTTCATTGTAGCATGGCTGCAGTAACAAAATTCTGGCAATAATTCAAATGTCCATGAAAAGGGGATAACTATATTGGGGGATGTCCATACAATGGTGGATGCTTTAACCTCAGCACTGTTGATAGTAAGAGCCAGAAAATTCTTTGGAGGTTGAGAAGATTTTCTGTTTGTTGTAAGATGCTTAGCAATATCCCTGGCTTCTATATACTAGCTTCCACAGCAGTCCCCACTACCAGTGATGATAATCAAAAATGTGTATAGACATTGCCAAAGATGGCAGCTGAGTCAAAATTGCCCTGCTTCTTTGAGACTCACTGATACAATGCAATACTACATAGCTGCTAAGAAAAAATTAAGAAAGCTGTATGTATTAAATTGTAAAGACCAATAATATATTTTTTGTTAAGCAGCAAAGCCAAGGTACAGACAATTTGTGCAATATGCTACCATTTTTGAACAAAGATGGGGATGATTAATTATTCACGTTTAGCATGCATGCATAGCAAATGCTTTAGAAGAACTCAAAGGAAATTAAAATCAGTGATTACCTATTAGTTGGAAGATAGGTAGATGGATGATGAGATATGGAGATTTACTTTTATGGTAATTTTATGTCAGATATAATATTTTAACCATGCAGTGTTTAAATAATTAAATACTTTGATCAAACGTGACAAATGCATTTGTTTTTTTCATTCTGTCTTAATAATCACCTCTTCTAAGAGTTCTGGACCTTGATTTCCCTGACAAACTACTGGGAATTCCTAAGTGAGCTAAGATTTTCTTTGCCTCTACACTGGCATGGTCTCTTGAAACATCTCCATAGTCATCTTTAGATGTCTTAAGCAGTGGAAAAGTTTAAGGAAGTGAAAATATTGTTGTTATGATAGATCCTAATTTAAAACATGGGACCCTTCAGGTCAGCCTATGGCCTGGTGGTTAAGGTGGCTGATTTCAACATGGTCAAACACAAAACTGGAGTCCCAGACTGAGCAGCTTGAAAAATATACCTGGTGTATGTGTGTGCATGCAAAAATCCAGAAAGGAAGGAAAGTTGGAGGAGAAGGGATTGTGGTGTGACCATGCCCCCTAGTTTTCTCACTTTCCCTCTTTCTCTGTCTCTCTCTGGCAGGCACACGTGCTTCTGGCAAAAATTAAAAACAAAAACAAAATAACCAACAGTATGAAGATCTGAGGGCTGTTGATTTTTGTCTTTCCCTTCTAGCTGAGGAACAACATTGTTTTAGAGGCATGGAATAGCAGTGATTCACCCTACTAATGTAATTCTTCTTCATGACCAGTGTCAGCAGGACTGGGCAAGCCCTCTCTCCAGGAACTCTACCTAGCATATGACAGCAGGATATACAAATTCATACATTGAGATGATTGTTCATTGTCTTCTAGCTGGCTCCTTCAGGAACCCTCAGAATTGGTGGAATTGAAGACAGGTGCTGCCAAAGAGACAAATTTGAATCAAGATGGCAACTCTGGGTTGTACTTCCTAAATCTTACCTTGTTTCTGTATTGCAAATAACAAGTTCCCATACCTGTTCATGCTGCAGAATTCATGTATTTGAAGGGTTGCAAAATTCCTTCTAGAAGATTATAAATAACTTGCTGAAATTTAGAATTAAAAGGTCATAATCATATATTTGGGAGAATTAAAAAGTCATAATGATATATTTAAGCAACAATTTTTTACACAAATTATATTTAGCCTATCTCCCTAATATCACAGACACAAAAACTCATTTTAAAGAGTTTAAGCAACTTAGGGAAGACCAAATAACTAAGTAAACTGATGCTAAATCTGAGATGATTAAAATATCTTCAAAGAAATATCCACTTGAAAATTGAGACTAAGATATTCTGAACTAGAATTTAGGAAGGCAGTTTCCAATTGAGACATAATGAGAATGGAGGCAATCATGGAAACCAGAAGGGAGGGGCATTCATTAAGAGTGTAATGATCAAAGCATTGAAGCATGAACTTGCAGGAATACCCATGATTGAATCAGAAGAGAGAGGACAATTTTCCTTTAAATTTTCCATTTATTCTACTCTAAGTACAGTGTAGTTTAGGTTTCATGGAGAAATAAAGGGATACACAGTGCTTTAAATGGCACTGATCATATTTCCCAGTCATCAAAGATAGTTCTTTCTTTTTTCATGTATTTTAATATATTTTTTATTTTAATTTATCTTATACATTCAATCGCATATGTTATTTAGCTTGCAAAGTGAATATTCCAACATGTATATATTTCTCACCAATCCAGTTGGGAATGCTAGAAATATCATCCTCAACAGGCAAGCCATCTCCCTGTCCCACAAATGCCTCAACCCATCATTTCTCTCCCCAATGTCCCTCCTCAGTCTCTCCTTGATCCATTCTTTTCCACACAGTATCCAGTATTTATAACCATTTTCTATGTTTCAATATCCTCTAGTCATTCAGTTTCAGCCGTAGAGTACAGACAGTATCTATTAAGTGGAGACATACCATGTCTCTCCTTCATAGTCTGGCTTGCTTCACTCAGCAATAAATTTTCCATATATACTCACTTTCTGTTTAAAGCCAGGTTCTTGTTTTTTAATGGCTGAGTAGTATTCCATAGAGTACATGTGCCATACTTGTTCAATTCATTCATATGTTTGTGGGCATTCGGGTTGTTTCCACGTCTTAGCAATTGTGAATAATGCCACAACAAACATGGATGTGCAACTACTTTTCTTTTTTTTTATTATCATCATAATCTTGTTTATATTATATCGGATTGCATATAACTTTACAGTGTATTACATTGCTTTTTCAAAAGGGAATGCCATGCGTGTCAGTCAATACAGAGACATTAATCTCTCCACTTCATCATTCAATATCTTTTCATTGTTTTTCCCAATCATTATTATTATTATTGTTCCATTTATTTTTAAACAATCACTATTTCTCATTTTGCTTGTAGAAATACTTCACCCATCATGAACTACTTCTCAGACCAATCCAGTTGAGAATAATATACATGTCATCATCAACAGGTAATAAGCCATATCTGTTTCCCACTAACGTCCTGCCTCTCTATTTGTTCTCTTGCTATCTTTCTCTATCCTCTTCTCTTCCACATAATATATAACAACTATCCACACTATATGGTAGAGAGTGAAATATTGAAGGACATAAAAGCAGTGAAAGTACTTAACAGGAATAAGACAGTGCAAGCACTTTTCTAACCAAGCATTCTTCTGGGATTGCTGGATCATATGGTAGTTATATTTATAGATCTTTGAGGAATCTCCACATTGTTTTCCATTGGGTGGACTAATTTACATTCCCACCAACAGTGTAGGAGAGTTCCTCTTTCACCACATCCCCATCAGCACTTATCATTTATTGTTTTTTTTAATCTTAGTCATTCTGACTGGGGATATGTGGTATCTCATTGTGGTTTTGATCTGCATCTCCCTTGTAATGAGGGATGATGAGCATTTTTTCATATGCCTTTTGTCTATTCATATATCTTCCATAGAGAGTGGCTTTTCCAGCTCTTTCTCCCATGTTTTAATAGGGTTGATCATCTCTTTTGGGGGACAGTTGCTTGAGTTCCCTGTGTATTCTGGTTATCAATCTCTTATCTGATACATAGCTTACAAAAACATTTTCCCATTCTGAGGACTGTGGATTCACACTGATTATTGTGTCTTTGGCAGTTCAGAAATTTCTTAATCTGATGTAATCCCACTTGTCTATTTTTGGGATTATTGACTGTGCTTTGAAGGTCTTACTTAAGAAGTCTTTGCCTACACCAATGTCTCTCGGAGTTTCCCCAGTGTTTTTCAGCAGTAATTTTATAGTTTGAGGTCTTAGATTTAGATCTTTGATCCACTCTGAGTTGATTTTTGTCAATGGTGAGAAGTAGGGGTTTAGATTCATCTTTTTCCAGGTGGATATCCAGTTTTTCCATCACCATTTGCTAAAAAGCTTTTCGTTTTCCCACTGGACTGACTGGTACCCTTTGTCAAAAATCAGTTGGCTGATGTTTGGGAGTTTATTTCTGGTTTCTCTATCCTGTTCCATTGGTCCACCTGTCTTTTTCTGTGACAATACTATGCTGTTTTGATTATCACAGCTTTGTAGTATATTTTCAGGTCAAGGAGTGAGATGCCACCCACTCCACTCTTCTTGTGCAGGATTGCTTTGGCAATACAAGGTTATTTATCATTCCAGTCAAATTGTATGATTGTCTTTTCTAGATCTGTAAAGGATGTCTCTGGTACTTTAATGGGGATATGTCAATTAATTGGGGTAGAATTGCCATTTTGATTATATTAACTTTTCCAATCCAGGAACATGAGATGTCCTTCCCCTTTTTTTTTTTTTTTTTTTCTCATAGTTTCCTTGTGGAGATTTTTAACTTCTTTGGTTAGATTTATTCCTAGGTCTTTTGCTTTTTGTTGCTATGTTAAATGGAATTACTTTTTTTCAGTTCTATCTCAATTTGCTTGCTGTTCATATATAGAAATACTGTAGATTTCTGTATGTTGATTTTGTATCCTGCAACTTTACTGTATTTACTTATTACACCAGGAATTTTTTCACAGATACCATTGGGTCTTCTATGTATACAATCATGTCATCTGCAAATAAAATTTCACCTCTTCTTTTCCTATTTGAAGCCTTTTATTTTATTCTCATTTCTGATTGCATTGGCAAGGACTTGCAATGCTATGTTGAAGAGGAGTGGCAAAAGTGGGCATCCTTGTTTTGTTCCAGTTTTTAGCAGAAAGACTTTCAGATTTTCCCCACCCAGGATGATGTTAGCTATTGGTTTTTAGTAGATAGCTTTTACTGTGTTGAGAAATGATCCTTCTATGCCCATTTTACTCAGAGTCTTGATCATAGATGGATCTTGTATCTTATCAAACATTTTTTCTGCGTCAATTGATATGATCATATGGCTTTTATCTTTATTTCTGTTAATATGGTGTATTACATTTATGGTTTTATGTATGTTGAACTAACCTTGCATCCTTGGAATAAAGCTTACCTGGTCGTGTCGTATAATCTTTTTTATATGTTGTTGGATACGATTTGATAGTATCTTATTGAGAAATTTTGCAACTGTATTCATCAGAGATATTGGTCTATAGTTTTCCTTTCTTGTCTTGTTCTTGTCTTTTTCAAGGATCAAGATGATGGAAGCTTCAGAGGACGAATGTGGGAGAATTCAACCCTTTTGAATCTTTAGAAATAACTTTGGCAGAATGGGAGTTAACTCTTTTTTAAAAGTTTTGTAGAATTCAGGGACCAGCAGTTAGCAGAATGGCTATGTTGTTGAACTCCCATGTAGCTGACCGTGGTTCAAGTCCTGGACCTGGTGGTTTAAACTCACGCTGGACGGATGTGCATGCGTGTGCCTAAATCCTGAGAGGAGAATGGGGGAGAAGGGATTGCAGCATGACCAATCCCCTGGGAGGGGCGGGGGGGATTTCTCACTATCTCTCTGTCTCTCTCTGTCTTTCTGGCAAGCGCACGCACCTTATAGCAAAACCCTCCCCCCCCCCCAAAAAAAAAGTTTTGTAGAATTCAGAGGTGAAGTCATCAGGATCAGGGCTTTTCTTTGTTGGGAAGTTATTTATTACTGATTCAAACTCCTGGGTTGTTATGGGTCTATTCAGACTTTCTACATCCTCCTGACTCAATTTCGGTAGATTATATGTGTTTAGGAATTTGTACATCTCATCCAGATTTACTTGTTTGTTAGTGTATAGTTGTTCATAGTATCCTCTAATTTTTTTTTTTGTATTTCTATTATGTCTGTTGCTATATTGCTTGCTTCATTGCAAATTTGACTTACCTGGTTTATTTCTGTCTTCTTAATAGATATCACTAGTGGTCTGTCGATTTTGTTTACCTTTTCAAAGAACCAGCTTTTACTTACATTTATTTTCTGTATAATTCATTTATTTTCTATTTCATTTATCTCTGCTCAGATCTTTATTATTTCTTTTTTCTTGGAGTTTTTTGAATGTTGTTACTGTTGCTTTTCCAATTCTTTTAGGCATGATGTTAGGTGGTCCACTTGCCTTCTTTCCATCTTCTTCTTATGAGCACTAATTGCTATGAACTTCCCTCTTATCACTGCTTTTACAGTGTCTCAAAGATTATGGAAATTCATGCCCTCATTGTCGTTGGTTTCCATGAATCTTTTTATTTCAGTCTTAATTTCTTCAGTAGTTGTGAAGTCATTGATGAGTAAGTTATTTAATTTCCATGTATTTGTGTATTTTTGAGGATTTTTCTTTAAATTAATATGAAGCTTAATTCTATCATGGTCAGAGAAGATGCTGGGTATAGTTTCTATCCCTCTGAATATGTAAAGGCTTGTTTTGTGCCTTATCATGTGATCAATCTTTGAAAAGTTCCATGTGTGTGGGGGGGGGCGAGAAAAAAGTATATCAAAGTCAAAACAATGAGATATACATTGTCTGTTAAGTCCATTTGATTTATGGAGCCCTCCCTTTTACTGATCCACCTTCAAAAAAGGAGATACTGCTCTTCAGACACCTGAATAAAAGATTTCCCCTGTGTGGACTACATTGCTAAACACAGCAGAAGAGAGAGTTTGGCACACATCAATCCACAACAAATGGGAAGCAAATTTATTCCCAGTGCCAGAAATATTCTCCAAAAAGGTATCCAGGGACCAGCAGTTAGCATAATGGCTATGTCGCTGAATTTCCATGTAGCTGACCGTGGTTCGAGTCCCGGATCCGGTGGCTTAAACTCATGCTGGGCGTGTGTGCGTGTGCCCAAGATCTCGAGAGGAAAATGAAGGAGAAGGGATTGCGGCGTGGCCATCCCCCCTGGGGGGTGATTTCTCGCTTTCTATCTCTCTGTCTCTCTCTGTCTTTCTGGTGAGTACATGCGCCTTATAGCAAAAACCTCTAAAAAAAAAAAAAAAAAGGTATCCAAAAGTGAATATAGCACCCAATGGCTAGAAGTAGGAGAAGAGCCTCAGGTTTGAATAAATCAGGAAATATGACTCCATCAAAAGAAAACAGTAACTCCTCTCCATGTCTTGAAAAATCAGAAGTTACCAAAATGTCAGACAAAGAATTCAGAACATTCCTATGAGTTAGAACAGAAAAGAGACAACAAACTCCAGGAGATGAGGAAATCTTCCACAATTTGAAAGAAGAAATGGACACTAAGAAATAATCAGATGGAACTATTAGAAATGAAGTCTGTAATACAGGAAATCAAAAACTCTCTTGAATGTATTAAAAGTTGATTAGACCATGCCGAAGATCAGATCTCTGATATAGAAGATAAAAACTCTGACCTGGGGTGGGGGGAAGCAAAAAGACAGAGAAGATTACAAAAAAATAAGGAAAATACACAAGAAATACTAGATTCCATTAAATGTCCAAACATCCAAATAATTGGTAGCCCAGAGGGTGAAGAAACTAATAAGGGCAGGGAAAATCTAGTCCATGAAATCCTAGAAGAAAACTTTCCAAGTCTAGAGAAGCACTCAAACATCCAGACTCAAGAAATACAAAGAACCCCAAATAGAATCAGCCCAAGAAGATCCTTCCCAAGGCACATCTTAGCCAGACTGGCAAAGACCACAGATAAAGACAAGATACCAAAATTGGCAAGAGAGAAATGACAAGTGACTTACAAAGATCACCCCATAAGGATAACACCAGATCTTTCAACAGAAGCAATGGAAGCAAGGAAAGAATGGGAAGACACACTGAAAGTGTTAAGAGACACACTGAAAGTGTTAAGAGAAACAATTTCAACCAAAAGTATTATATCCAGCAAGATTATCCTTCATATTGGGAAAAAAGATTAAAATCTTCTCAGACAAACAAACCTGAAAGAATTTGCCAACATCAGATTGGCTCTTCAAGAAACTCTGAAGAGAATCCTGTTGCAGAAAAACTAAAGGATGAATACCAGCAATAAGGGAATAACAGAAAAAAAAAAAAGACAATGGGCCAACTTAAAGGTAGGGACAAGTCTGGAAATATTGATAATAACATTGAATGTTAATAGATTAAATTCTCCAATCAAGAGACACAGACTGGCTGAATGGATTAAAATAATAATAATAAAAAAAACAGAAATTCTCTGTTTGTTGCCTATGAGAAATGCATGTAATGGAGAAAGGCATACATAGACTAAAAGTGAAGAGCTGAAAAAAGGTTTTCCATGAAATGGGAACCAAAAAAAAAGCTGGAGTTGTGATACTAATTTCTGACAAAATAGGTTTTAAAACAAAAAATGTTTGAAGAGACAAATAAGGGCACTATGTAGTAGTGAAATGGCTAATCCATCAAGAAGATATAATGTTTATAAATATCTACGCACCTAGCTCAGGAGTACCCAAATACTGTGAAGGAAAGACTACTAGATCTAAAAGGAGAGACAGACTGAATCACACTAATTTTTGGAGATCTCAACACCCCAATATCTCCCCTAGACAGATCATCTAGAGAAAAAATAAGTGAAGGCATAAAGGACATAAATGATGCCATAAATTAGATAGTTCTTTCTTGAACTTCTACTTTGATCCAACAACTTCAGCATTTCATATTTAATATAGAACAATGATTGTGTCAAACACTGATTGAAATCTCTCAGATTAACTTCAATATTTTCAAAATCTAAAGGCTTGGAGAAGTCTTGAAGTAAAGCAATCTATTAACAGGACATGAGTTAATCTCTGAGATTCACTCATCTATTTGACCACAATCCACTCCATTTTGCACTCACAGAGTATCTCCCAGAAATAGAAATGCATAGGCAAGCCTTTGGTAACATTGCTCCAGTTCTCTTTCCATGTCCACAAAACATTAAGAGTCTCAGAACTGATACACATTGTATAATTTTATTGAGAGTGAGATTTTTCTGCTACAGGGCATGTGTGATTTCCAGAGAGACAGAGACAAAAAGCGAGAAATCACTCCCCCAGGGGTGGATGGCCAGGCTGCAACCCCCTCTCCTCCATTCTCTTCTTGGGACTTTGGGCATCCATGCACATGCACCTGGCATGAGTTTCAAGCCGCCAGGTCCATGACTCAAACTGCAGTAGATCGCATGGGAGTTCAGTGCCTTAACCATCATGCCACCTGCTGGCCCCACATTGTGAAATTAACCGTTTAATGCCAATGTTTCTTCCTCTGTCCATTATCTATCTTTCCCTGCTCTATGCCTGAAGGTTCTCTGCTGCTAAGGATTCATTCCCTGGTTTCTATATTGAGTCAGTCAAAAAGAACCACCTTCTAGAGAGGTGAAAGTGAGAGGGCAGAGAAGAAAATGTATTTATTCCTACCTCCCTCTCCATATCAGCATTACAGTTCTGTCAACAGCTGAGATGCTCCACAGCTCCCCCACTCCTCTGCTGAGTAGCCTTGAGGGCACCGCAATCCCTACTTTCACCAATTTCTTCCCCATCTATTTCTGTTCTTCCAGATCCTACTAATATCTGAAATCCCTTACCATTCTCTATTCCCTTAAAATCTCTACTTATAAATCAACTAGGGAAAATCATCTTTTTCTGAAACCCAGAATACAAAACGCAGCATTTCTTTCTGTACATTTCAAACATGTACATAACAAAGTACTGAACAAAACATTTATGATTCCTGAAATTTTCATCATAAATATATACAAATATCATAAATTTAATATTAAAATATTAATGTTATATGTGAATACAGTCATATTATTTTTGAATTAATGATGAAAATTTTATACAACAAACTGCAAGCCCCTTTACTGAAGAGCTTTTTTATTTTTTGCTTTCTTATATTTTTATACAATGGTGCTTAGTAAAGAAATTGAAATCATTGTTTGCTATTTCTAAGGAACACATATTGAAACAGAATTTTCTTTTAATCAATATCACAAATGCTTGCTGAAGGGAGACTTAGCCTTTGCATAAAGTACCTCCATCAATTTGTCAACAGTATTTAAAAGTTTCTTCAACTGAAAGGTACCAGGCAATGCCAGAAATGAGGGAGAGGAAGGCCACTTGTAAGCTAATAGGGCAGCTTCTTAATAAGGATTGTTTACCATCATGTAATTATCCTGGTGGGACTTTGCAGGTTTCATTTTAAATGGCTTAGAACAGTCAAGGTTGGCCACCATTCCCAGGAGCTGTTCCATTGACTTATATCCTTCTGACAGATGGTGTCCCTGGAAATTCTGCATTACTCCTAATGACACATTACTCTCTTGTGCCATTTTTTATTTTCTTTTTCTGTATAAATTTTGCATGTCTACTCAGGAGACATTAATGAAAACAAACTAACCCCTTCTGCATGTCATAGAAAACTCAAATTTGCTGTGTGCGTCCTCTATATGATGTATCAAGTGTAGAAGGTTTTTTGTTTGTTGGGGTTTTTTTGTTTTGTTTTGTTTTTCTCCCCACACATTCTCACTTATCCACAAAAAAAAGGGGGGGGGAAAGGCCCATCATTTGTTATTGGATACATGTCCCTGGTTCTGCACATAACTTTTAGAAGTTTCTCTCCATGTTTCTCTTCAAATTTCTCTCTTTGCTAAGCATGATTTGGTAGAGAACAATATTAGAAGAAAGGTACATATTCACATATTCATAAGCACCAGTTTTTTTAATATACACTGGGATATTTGTTCAAATATAAATTAAAGACTATTTTTTCAAATAAACTAGAACTAAAACTAATAAACACTTACAGAATTAATCTGTTCTAGGGAAATCACACCCCTCCCCCAGGGGTGATGGCCATGCTGCAATCCCTTCTCCTCCATTCTCCTCTTGGGATTTTGGAAACACATACACATGTGCCCCATGTAAGTTTTAAGCCACCAGGTCTCAAGACTTGAACTACAATCAACTACGTCGAGAGTCCAGCAATGTAATCATTACCCCATCTGCTGATCCCAAAACTCCAGAGTTCCCACCTCTTTGAAAACTTAAGTTGCTTCTGTATTCCTACCTACTGGTTAAATTCCAAACTCTTTAACCAAACAAACAAGGCACAGCTTTCTTTCTGATCATTTCTCATCTGCTATACCATGCTTCATGTATAATCAATATATTGAACACATGATTTTAGAGGGCATGTTTTCACTTCATGAAATTACTTTTCCCTATGCTTCAACTCCCAGGAAACTCTTCTTTATCCCTTCAGGCCTAGCTTTAAGGCCCTTTCTGGAGTGAGTGTGAGTCTTTACAAACAGCATCAGACAGATAGAAATGCCTCTCCCTGCTGCCTTAGGGACTGGGCTTAAACTCTCAGGAAGCTCACCATGCTGCCCTCCAATTACATGTTTACAGTACTAAAACATTTCTCATGCTGAACTCTTGAAATCCAGCATAGCATCATTGTGCAGCACCTGAAGAATATAAGGATACTGTTGAGGGCACAGGGCATATGCAATGAGTGTTGTGGAGTGGTTGAGGAGTCATTGTTGATTCCATTTTACAGATAAAGAAACTGGGGCTTATACAGAGTAACTAGCTGCACAAAAAAAGTCACATAGCTAGTACGATGCCAGTCAGACTGAGGACCACGATTATCTAAACGTTTCGCGTGGTTAATGTGACCATTTAAAAGAGATAATATTTTACATGTATTAGGAACACTTTGTCTTATTCCTTCCCCTTCCCTTCTTTATTATATTAAGGGGAAAAAGTTACTGAAGGAAATAATGTAAGAATAAATAAAAAGATGAATGATTGAAAGGCTTTCCCAAACTCACATAACTCCTTTGACCCTGTTCCCTCACCCATCAAACAGATTCAACTATATCCTCATTGTCAAGCCCACAAGACTAACAACACTGAGATAAATTGCCTGAATTTTCAGGTATCCTTCGGCTTTACCAGAAAAAAAATGCTTTGAAATGTTGTGCTATTCTTTCATAGTCATCATTGAGATCGAGGAAAAGAAAGAAATCAAGTTCTGATGTGCTCTTCATCATAAAGATGGGTGAGAGGAGGGTAAAAAAATAGATTCTCTAGTATTTCTCACCACATATTATAAACAAGATTAGAATAAATGTTTTGTGTCATCTAATCTTATTCCAATTTTTGGTATGAGTCTTTAAAGAAATGCATTCATTTCAATTTGTATTTTACAAATTTGGAATGGGGCTCAAAAGTACTCCTTTCCATAAGGACCGTTTTCAAAATTAAATGAAATAATATATGATAAAAATAATATAGGCAAAATTGCCTGACATCTATAGACAATCAGCACATGTTTGTTTTTATGATTAACCCATAAGAAGAAATTAATGAGCTGCAGAACTGCCAACTCAGTGGTAGAATAGCTACCCAAGGGATTTCTACATCTTGATATGCTTCCTATACATTCCTGATCAAAGTAAAATCAGGCCTGATATTGGTGGTCTGGTTGGATTAACCACTGGAAGCTAAATCCACTACTTGTTTATTAGCTCTGAAAAACAAGGATCCAATAACTGAAGCAACAAAACAAAATAGCAGAAACAAGAACAGCAACTACAACAAAACCCTCAGAGAGCATGCAACCCCTTTCCCAACTTTCTCTCTTCACTTTACATAATTTTGTAAACTTGGAAACTTCTGACTTCCCCCCCTTTTCTACACATAAAAATAATTTTGACTTGGTTTGTCTAATCCACCCCTTTAGATATCTGGTACATGGGAAGAAATGAGTGGGTAGAATGGTTTTTGCAATGAGATAGTTATTTATTATCATGACATAAGCTACCAAATCTGCCAAAATCAGATTTAAAAGTACTTTTTAAATGTTTTTTTGCAATAATCTTCAAACTGGTGCTTCTTAAATCCCCTCAGCCAGTAGTTTCTCTAACATATTATTAACAAGTGTGCTTGCTGATCTGTACCAAGCTTGCAATAAGCTAACACCTTACTTATAAATGTTCTGTTATCACCTCCATACTGTGTTTCCGCAGGAAATGTTTGTATACAAACTAAATATTTCACATTATTTCTGCTTACCTTAGAGTCCATATCAGCATTTTTTACATATTGACTTCACAGCTTAATACAACAGTAATTCTTTTAGTACTCTACAAGTGGAAATGCAGAAGAGATTTCATTAAGCTTGTTGGTATTAGTCAAGGGGTAATGGCTTCCTTTGACTATGTATTTTAAGTATGCTAAGCCCAGTAAAAATGAATGTGGGAATGTAAATTGCTCCAGCCACTGCGGAGAACAATTTGGACATTCCTCAAAGATCTACAAATAGAACTACCATATGATCCAGCAATCCCACTCCTTGGTGTCTACCCGAAGGACAGAAGAATTCTTAATCGGAAAAGTGTTTGCACATCAATGTTTATTTAGACATTATTCACAATTGCTAAGACATGGAACCAGCCCAAATGCCCATGAACAGATGAATGGATTGGACAAGTGTGGCACAAATACTCTATGGAATACTACTCAGCCATTAAAAAAAAAAAAGACCCCGGCTTTTGACAGAAAATTGGATGAATATGGAAGGTTTACTGCTGAGTGAAGCAAGCCAGGCTATGAAGGAGAGACATTGTATGTCTCCACTTACATGACATAAGCTACCAAATCTGCCAAAATCAGATTTAAAAGTACTTTTTAAATGTTTTTTTGCAATAATCTTCAAACTGGTGCTTCTTAAATCCCCTCAGCCAGTAGTTTCTCTAACATATTATTAACAAGTGTGCTTGCTGATCTGTACCAAGCTTGCAATAAGCTAACACCTTACTTATAAATGTTCTGTTATCACCTCCATACTGTGTTTCCGCAGGAAATGTTTGTATACAAACTAAATATTTCACATTATTTCTGCTTACCTTAGAGTCCATATCAGCATTTTTTACATATTGACTTCACAGCTTAATACAACAGTAATTCTTTTAGTACTCTACAAGTGGAAATGCAGAAGAGATTTCATTAAGCTTGTTGGTATTAGTCAAGGGGTAATGGCTTCCTTTGACTATGTATTTTAAGTATGCTAAGCCCAGTAAAAATGAATGTGGGAATGTAAATTGCTCCAGCCACTGCGGAGAACAATTTGGACATTCCTCAAAGATCTACAAATAGAACTACCATATGATCCAGCAATCCCACTCCTTGGTGTCTACCCGAAGGACAGAAGAATTCTTAATCGGAAAAGTGTTTGCACATCAATGTTTATTTAGACATTATTCACAATTGCTAAGACATGGAACCAGCCCAAATGCCCATGAACAGATGAATGGATTGGACAAGTGTGGCACAAATACTCTATGGAATACTACTCAGCCATTAAAAAAAAAAAAGACCCCGGCTTTTGACAGAAAATTGGATGAATATGGAAGGTTTACTGCTGAGTGAAGCAAGCCAGGCTATGAAGGAGAGACATTGTATGTCTCCACTTAACATATACCAAGTGTCCACAATCTATGGCCAAAACTGAATGACTAGAGGATAAAGAAACACAGTAAATGGTGTGAATATCAGATACAGTGTGGGAAGAGGGTAGGTGAAGGAGTAGTCTGAGGAAGGACATCAAGGAGAAAAATAGAGAGGCAAGGCATTTATGGGACAAAGAAATTAGTTGAAGATAACTTCATATATTGTTAACTGGACTGGTGAAAAATGTGTACATGTTGGAATATTCACTTTTCAAGATAAGTGACATGTGATTGAATGTATAAAAGAAATTAAAATACACACACACACAGACACACACACACACAAATCAATATGCTTCTATGTATACCCTGTAATAGCATGAAATTGTATACTAAGCAACAAAAGATTTTTCAGTAAATAATAACAAGATGAGAAAACCATTGAAACTTTGTACTGTGAATATGACAAGATATTGGAAATTAAAACACACACACAGAGAAAAAAATGTTATAAACAACCAGGGATACCTGCCACGGGTGAGGGGATAGCAGTGGCTACATGCAGGCCATTCTCACTTAAAGAGCTAAGATAGTAAAACTATAATGTATGAAAGTTTCGCTGGGTGCCATCTGTACATGGTCCATTTATATTTTGGTAGTCTGTTTTTCTCTACTATTTACTCTATCTTCCACTTTTTTTTTTCTTCCACTTTTTTTAATATCAAAGCCATATATTATTCACTTTATTTATGTAGCTTCTTTAAACTCTTGAGTGGTTTTTATCTTCCACTTTTTGAAAAGCATATCTCTCTACACATGCCCAAATTGGAACCATTTCAGATGTCATTCTAATGCCAAATGCAACCATGAATCTTGTTTGACTGATTATAGCAATTGATGGGAAAAAGAAGTGAGTAGTGACATATTAAAAAATAAAAAACAGGGACCAGTAGGTGGTATAATGGTTAAGGTACGTGGCCGACTATGGTTTAAATCCTAGATCTGGTGGCTTGAAACTCACGCCAGGTGTGTGTGCATGTGTGCCCAAACTCCCAGTAGGAAAATGGAAAAGTAGGGACTGCAGCATGGTCATCCCCCATCGGGGGTGATTTCTCACTGTCTCTATTTCTCTTTGGGCAAGTGCCCATACCCTATAGAAAAAACCTTTTAAAAAAGAAACACAGGCTATTTATTGTGAAAAGTTTCTATAGATATTAATTATCATATTCAAGAATTACCAAATGGAAGGCCAGCAGGAGGCATGGTGATTTGGGTGCTATACTCTCACATAGCTGATCACAGTTCAAGTCCCAGATCTGGCAGCTTGCTTTCTCACTTTCCCTCCCTAGCTCTTTCTCTCTGTCTCCCTGTGGTGAGCACATGTGCCCTGTAGCAAATTTTTAAAAATAAAAATAATAATAATAATAATAAATAAAATTAAATATTATTTTTAAAAAGAGGGTATTCTAGTGAAAAAACCCACAAACACACAGACAGCTTCTCTGTTCTTTCTACACAATAAGAAAATGGATATAATCAGAAAACGCATATAAATATAGATACATAGTAAACCAGAGGCTTAATCATTTTCACAGTTAAAAAAAAATAGTACTTTAAGTGTTCTTTTAAACAAAGCTAAAAGGTACACATTATTTTAACAATAAAAATGTGTTAAGAGATGATACTACAATGATAGTGATGGTGAGGATTGTAGTCCCAGGCACTGTACAAATTTCCTCTTGTGAGTTATCCACTTTTAATCAATATCACCAAGAAAGCAGGTAGCAGCAATATCCCCATTGAACAGAAGAGAAAACTTAGCTACGAGGCTGAACCTGTTCAAGGTCATACTGCTGTAACATAGCAGAGCTGGGCCCTTTCAGCATAATTCAAACCCCTGACTCATAACAATACACGGTACCAGTGGGAATGGTGCCGCAGTCACCCCTAATAACTCTTACCTTCATCCAAACGCAGGTCAACTTCCTGTACCACACATAAAAGGGACCACTATGCTAAGTGCAGCAGTGTAACACTATAAATCCTGAAAAAGTTGCATTTATAAAGATCCAGGGACAATACCTTTTATATTTTCAGTGCCCTATACCTCTGCCTTTCTCTCTCAGTAGTTTTATGATCTGTCACTAGTTTAGCAGACAGCACATCAGCAACTTTGCAGGATAATCTTTTTGGACTGATCTCATTTATGCTTGCCCATTTCTTGCCAGTAACAAATCTTGTAAAAACACTTAGTGTTCCAGGGCTTTTCACATATAACTCATCTATCTGAAGGTTTAAGAAAGTAATTCACAACATACCTCTACATCAAAAGAGATCATCATTTCCATTTCTGTCTTCATGTAAAATATAATAATTCTGTAATTTATGGGGCCACAGAAGCTCTATGACTTATTTCATTCCAAGCATAATGTGATCCTCTCTGATTAATAGCTGCCATTTATTCAGAGACTGTGCAGGACACTTTATGTTTATTGAACATTCTCATTTAATTCTCACAACAATTGTAAGGGAAGCTATCATTATCTCCACTTCACAGTTGCAGCAGTAACAACCACAGATTATGAAGTCAGGATCAAACCTGGAATATTGATTATTCTGTCAATGAATAAAGGGGTAGGACAGCTGATGGAAGGTTGGGTACCATCTGTATCATATTAACATTTGCCATTTTATGATTTATTTATTCATCTTTTATAAAGTTTTTTTCTAGAAATAAAATAGAACGAAATTATTGAATAATTTATCTAACGGTAAAAGACTTAGTATGCATCATCACCCAGAGGTAGTTGTTCAGCTAAGTGGCTGCCACAGTGAATCACCAACTTCATCCTCTGCCTGTTTTCTTCCACCGTTCTAGACCAGGGTTTCTCAGCAGTGACACTATGTACTTTTCACCAATTCTTGTGATGGCTGCCCAGTGCATTGGAAGATGTGTAACAGCATCTCTGGCCTCTACCCACTAGATTCCAGGAGCACCCTGTGCTACCGTGGCTTTCCAGTCCTGCAGTTCAGCCTGCCAGTACACTGTGCCATGAGGTTAGGCCAAGAAAATCTGATTTCTAAATCTGTCTCATAGGAACTCTAAAGATATCTCTAGAGAGAGATATAACCATTTCAGAATCCCAGCTTTTGGAAAGACATGCTCCACTATGAACGTTTTCCTTTGTACGTGATTATACATTTGTGTTACAGCCGTTCTGATCAGGACCCAGCATTCAGATTGGGGCCTCAGATATGGGCAGGTCATAACTGACTCTGTGTAACCATCAAGTATAAATAATCACACACACTGAAGCGGCCTTTGGTTACTAGGAAGTCTGAACTGTTGACAGTAGGAAAGAGGACTGGAAATGCTGTTAAGATATAATTATGTCTAGATAAGGAGTACAGATTTAGCATTTATAATTTCTGATAATATGAAATCTCAGTACTCTCCAGATTAGAAGCCACTAACTGGAAGTGTGGTTTCTTTACATGTTCTTTTTCTCAAAAGATAATACTCATTTCATTCCATTTGTTTTTAACATTTTTTAATTTGACCAGATAGAGAGAAAGAAAGGGAAAGTGAGACAGCAAGCCGCTAGGTCCGAGACTCAAACCATGGGCAGCCATGTAGGAATCCGGCACCTTTAACCATCACACCACTTTCCAGCCCCTTTACGTATTCTTTAAGAATAATTTGGAAAACTAAGAGAGTAAAATTTGTAAAAGAAAAAGCCTGTGTGTGTGTGTGTGTGTGTGTGTGTGTGTGTGTGTGCATGAATATAAATACATATACACATATGTACATGTTTTTGCACACATGAATTGTGCTGCCTATACTAATATGTAACTTGGTATGAGTGTACCTAATAACTGGGCAATATTTTCTAATCACTGGTTATTCTCCTGCAACACTGTTTTTACTAGTCGTCAATACTGGATTATAGATGGACTCTCATTTATTTAACAAATTCCTTCTTGTGGGCATTTAGATGTTTATGTGCTATTATTTATCTTTTATGAAGAATACCACATAAATATCCTATCATTTCATTGTCTTCATAAGCAGAATTGCTGAACCAAAGAACACAAACAGCTAAACCTTTCTTTGCCTAATTTCGTGTTAAAATAAGTTGAATCACATATACCAGTGGGAATGGTGCCGCAGTCACCCCTAATAACTCTTACCTTCATCCAAACGCAGGTCAACTTCCTGTACCACACATAAAAGGGACCACTATGCTAAGTGCAGCAGTGTAACACTATAAATCCTGAAAAAGTTGCATTTATAAAGATCCAGGGACAATACCTTTTATATTTTCAGTGCCCTATACCTCTGCCTTTCTCTCTCAGTAGTTTTATGATCTGTCACTAGTTTAGCAGACAGCACATCAGCAACTTTGCAGGATAATCTTTTTGGACTGATCTCATTTATGCTTGCCCATTTCTTGCCAGTAACAAATCTTGTAAAAACACTTAGTGTTCCAGGGCTTTTCACATATAACTCATCTATCTGAAGGTTTAAGAAAGTAATTCACAACATACCTCTACATCAAAAGAGATCATCATTTCCATTTCTGTCTTCATGTAAAATATAATAATTCTGTAATTTATGGGGCCACAGAAGCTCTATGACTTATTTCATTCCAAGCATAATGTGATCCTCTCTGATTAATAGCTGCCATTTATTCAGAGACTGTGCAGGACACTTTATGTTTATTGAACATTCTCATTTAATTCTCACAACAATTGTAAGGGAAGCTATCATTATCTCCACTTCACAGTTGCAGCAGTAACAACCACAGATTATGAAGTCAGGATCAAACCTGGAATATTGATTATTCTGTCAATGAATAAAGGGGTAGGACAGCTGATGGAAGGTTGGGTACCATCTGTATCATATTAACATTTGCCATTTTATGATTTATTTATTCATCTTTTATAAAGTTTTTTTCTAGAAATAAAATAGAACGAAATTATTGAATAATTTATCTAACGGTAAAAGACTTAGTATGCATCATCACCCAGAGGTAGTTGTTCAGCTAAGTGGCTGCCACAGTGAATCACCAACTTCATCCTCTGCCTGTTTTCTTCCACCGTTCTAGACCAGGGTTTCTCAGCAGTGACACTATGTACTTTTCACCAATTCTTGTGATGGCTGCCCAGTGCATTGGAAGATGTGTAACAGCATCTCTGGCCTCTACCCACTAGATTCCAGGAGCACCCTGTGCTACCGTGGCTTTCCAGTCCTGCAGTTCAGCCTGCCAGTACACTGTGCCATGAGGTTAGGCCAAGAAAATCTGATTTCTAAATCTGTCTCATAGGAACTCTAAAGATATCTCTAGAGAGAGATATAACCATTTCAGAATCCCAGCTTTTGGAAAGACATGCTCCACTATGAACGTTTTCCTTTGTACGTGATTATACATTTGTGTTACAGCCGTTCTGATCAGGACCCAGCATTCAGATTGGGGCCTCAGATATGGGCAGGTCATAACTGACTCTGTGTAACCATCAAGTATAAATAATCACACACACTGAAGCGGCCTTTGGTTACTAGGAAGTCTGAACTGTTGACAGTAGGAAAGAGGACTGGAAATGCTGTTAAGATATAATTATGTCTAGATAAGGAGTACAGATTTAGCATTTATAATTTCTGATAATATGAAATCTCAGTACTCTCCAGATTAGAAGCCACTAACTGGAAGTGTGGTTTCTTTACATGTTCTTTTTCTCAAAAGATAATACTCATTTCATTCCATTTGTTTTTAACATTTTTTAATTTGACCAGATAGAGAGAAAGAAAGGGAAAGTGAGACAGCAAGCCGCTAGGTCCGAGACTCAAACCATGGGCAGCCATGTAGGAATCCGGCACCTTTAACCATCACACCACTTTCCAGCCCCTTTACGTATTCTTTAAGAATAATTTGGAAAACTAAGAGAGTAAAATTTGTAAAAGAAAAAGCCTGTGTGTGTGTGTGTGTGTGTGTGTGTGTGTGTGCATGAATATAAATACATATACACATATGTACATGTTTTTGCACACATGAATTGTGCTGCCTATACTAATATGTAACTTGGTATGAGTGTACCTAATAACTGGGCAATATTTTCTAATCACTGGTTATTCTCCTGCAACACTGTTTTTACTAGTCGTCAATACTGGATTATAGATGGACTCTCATTTATTTAACAAATTCCTTCTTGTGGGCATTTAGATGTTTATGTGCTATTATTTATCTTTTATGAAGAATACCACATAAATATCCTATCATTTCATTGTCTTCATAAGCAGAATTGCTGAACCAAAGAACACAAACAGCTAAACCTTTCTTTGCCTAATTTCGTGTTAAAATAAGTTGAATCACATATAAATTTTTGCTCTACCATTAACATACATCACAGCAACTAGAAAATTGTCTCTTACTGACAATGTGTATGTTCGGCACAGAATTTAGACCTGCTTGAATAAAAAAAAATTGATAAATAGGAGCATTTTAGTGACCCATTTAATGTATTCTATTCATGTGACAGGCACTATGCTTATAAAATACTTCAACTCAGGTTCAGCTACTCTGCCCAGCCTAGCAGGAATCAATACTTAAATATATAATAGAATATTGAAACAGGCTATTGTCTCAAACATAGCTACAGGATTTTGAAATTATATAAAATTTGGAGGAGATTAGAACTGTTAGTTTTAGTACAAATAAAAACTGTTCAGAAGCAAGACTGGAAGGAGAGCCATTTAGTGTAGGAAAACTGGAAATCCTGGAAGAAGAATTTGATGGAAGGTCAGAAATATCTTGCTTCTTTTTTATACCAAACTGCTTAACTGACACAGTGAATTATCATTGGCTTAGCCATTGTATAAATGATGAGGTTATGCTTTTATGAAAAGATCCACAGTGTTCAGAAAGACAGTTATTATAGAATTAAATATCAGAACAAATGCATGGTATGGAACAGTGGTAAAAACACAGAAATAACAATAACAAATACTTTACATTTTTATTTTGCTTTTTGTCAAGTAAAATCAAAGAAGAAAATGGAGTAAAAAGAAACAAGGAGAGAATAAGAGACAATGTTGTGGGAAAATCTGTTTATCCTTAACTTAACTACATATTTTCAGTTGTTATTTCACTGGTACTTCATCACACAAAAAAATTTTCTCCAGGTCTTACATTAACATTATTCTGGTAATTTCCCTTTACCTACACTATAACTCGAGTAGAAATAGTTTCCTTTCTCCTTGAGGGCCATGGGATATACTTGAATCATCTTTATTTTATTTAATGAAGACCTGAAAAACTGAATGTCACCTTCTTACATATTGTATGTTCTCACTGATAATGGCTTCATTTGGCATGAATCAAATGATGGCCCAAAAAGTCCTCACTTTTCAGTAACAAGGTAGAGAATTTAAAAATTATCATATAACATGCTGAATTATTCAATAAATAACCATGAATAATTAATGCCAAGGAGTACAACAAAAGCCATCGAAGCTTGCTTTACTGAGAGTTTCCCTCAGAAGATAGGTGTTATTGATTTTCAAAAGAGAGCTTCGGAATTGGAAGCCCAAAAGCAGTAAGTGAAGCAATTTATATAAGAAGTCTACACATGAATAAATAATAGCAGAATGAATGAGTCACCTCACCAAAGAAATACCTCATAGCTAGGTTTGAAATAACGGTATACAGAATCTACTTCCTCAAATGTGTTAAGTGGTCGTGGAACCAAAATGAGACTTCAATTAGAAGGAGAAAAAAAAAAAGAGTATTAAAAGAAAAAGAAAGACAATGGAGAGGAGTTTTTACACCAAAGATAAGGTAAATGCTGACCTAGCACCTATCAGTTGGTTTCAGTGATATTTCTGCAGAGGTGATAATTGGGTCTGCCTCGGGAATATAATTCTAGCTCGGTTTGCTCTGTACTATTTAGCTATTCTCAAAGATCATTTCTTTCTCATAGTGGGAGTGGGGGAGGAGGAGTGTAGTAGATAAACATTTTACAACTGTGGTCTATAATATGACAATCACACCAGTTAGATCAGTTACCTAACTTATTTTTGCTCACAAACCTTTAAAAGTTCACCTGCCTGGATAAGAGTTGAAGATATATTTATTCTAAATTAAATTCTAAGATACAACAAGGAGACAGACATCTGAATCAGATATATGTTTATACTTTATAATCACATTAATAACTTTTATTACATTAAGCTTCTAAACTGAAGAAGCCCTCATGCAAAAGTTCAAGCCAAATTATTATTCTAATTTAGAAAATTATTTAATAATCATAGTCACTAAAAATTTCAGCATTTACTACATGTCAGCTAAGGTTGTAAGTCAGAGGTTGGCAATGTTTTTCTGTAAAAAGTCATATTATAAGTACTTTAGTCTTTGCAGTCTAGCTAGTCTCTGTCACACCACTCAACTCTGCCTTTGTAGAGTGAAAATAAAATAGAAAATGCATAAGCAAATCAGCGCAACTGTGTTATGAATTTTGTATAATTTTTTAATGTATCATGAAATAGTATACATCTTTAAAACTTTTTTTCAATCTTTAAAAATGTGACAACTCAGGACCAGCAGGTGTCATGGTGTCTAAAGTGCTGGATTCTCACATGGCTGACCACAGTTTGAGTCCCAGACCCAACAGCGTGAAAATCACCTCAGGCAAGTGTGTGTGCATACCTGTAATACCAAGCAGAGAATGGAGGAGAAGGGACTTCAGTGTGGCCATGCCCTCTGGGGGGGGTGACTTCTCATTTTCTCTCTCTCTGTTTCTCTCCAAAGAGGGACCATGCCCTTTAGAAAAACCTAAAATAAAAACAAAGAAAACACTAAAAAAAAAAAAAAATTAAAACGAAAAACAAAAAAAAACCCTCTTCTTCATCCCTGGGCCATTGAATTTGGCCTACAGAGTAGTTTGCCAACCTCTTTTGTAACTGTGTGTATACACACACACACATTCTCACACACATTTTAAAACCTCACAACAGCACTATAAAGTAGATACTAATGTTATCCCCACTCAGAAGATGAGGAAATTGCATACAAAAAGACAGTATCTGAACTGATTCTAGAGTTATATTCTTTCTTTTTTATTTTGTTTTTAAAGGTTTTTGCCAAAAGGAGCCTGCACTCCCCAGAGACAGAGAGAGGGAAGGTAAGAAATTACCAAAGAGGTGGTTGGCCACACCACAATCCTATCACCTCCATTTTCCTCCTGAGATTTTAGGCACAAATGTGCATGTGCCCAGTGTAATTTTTGTTTTTTAGGATTATTTGGTTTGATTTGGTTTGTTTTTTTGGGGGGAGAGTGTTTTGCTATACGGCACTTGTGCTCGCCAGAAAGACAGAGAGAGACAGAGAGACAGAAAGCGAGAAATCACCCCAGAGGGGATGGCCACACCACAATCCCTTCTCCTCCATTCTCCTCTCAGGATCTCAGGCACGCACACACATGGGCCTAGTGTGAGTTTAAGCCACTGGGTCCGAGACTCGAACTGCGGTGGAATACATGGGAGTCCAGTGACATAGCCATTATGCCAAGTGCTGGTCCCCCAGCGTGATTTTTTTTGTTTGTTTGTTTGTTTTTTAGAGGTTTTTGCTATAGGGCACGAGTGCTCGCCAGAAAGACAGAGAAAGACAGACAGAAAGCGAGAAATCACCCCCCAGGGGGGATGGCCATGCCGTAATCCCTTCTCCTCCATTCTCCTCTTGGGATCTGGGACGCATACGCGCCCAGCGTGAGTTTAAGCTGCCAGGTCCAGGGGTCGAGGTGAGGTTGACTACATGGGAGTTCAGCGACATAGCCATTATGCTAACTACTTGTCCCACCCCAGTGTGATTTTTAAGTTGTCAGGTCCGGGACTCAAACCATGGTCAGCCATGAAGGAATTCAATGCCTTTACCACCACGCCATTTGCTGGCCCCCAGAGGTATACTCTTAAATACTCTTAGGATAAAGCACCTCTTCCCTGGAATGTGATTACAGTATTATTTTTCTTTCACCTGTGAAACATGTTGGATATTTTTTCTACTCACAATGCTTTCCAGTGCTTAGCATTTGTGAGAAACTACAGCTAAGACCTAACTTCTCCTTTAAACCTTGCCTGTCCAAAAATATTCACTGAATTAAAAACTTACAGTGCATGAATGGGTAAAGTTGAGGCCAATCGGAAGCTATGCCATACCTTAGCTTATTAAATTTATTCAAAGAGCTAGCAGGTGGCATAGTGGTTAAGGCACTGGACTCCCACATAGCCAACTGTAGTCTGAGTCCCAGACCTGGCAGCTTGAAACTCTCGCTGGGCACATGTGCCCAAAACCCTGTGAGGAGAACGGAGGGGAAGGGACTATGTGGCTATCCTCCCTGAGGGGGTAATTTCTCACTCTCTCTGTATGTCTCAGGCGAGCACATGTGCCCTATAGCAAAAATCTTTCTAGAAAAATTCTAATAATATTTAATTAAGTAACTCAAAATCAAACAAAACAAGGAAGATGGGCCTACAAAAGTAAAAAGCAACCCTACCCAATGTTCTTTCATTTTGGTATCTGTGAGAATGCCAGAGAAGATTAAGTTTCTTACTTATATAATCAATTTTAGATTTGGATATTTGATTTAACTAATTGTCTATTTCAGAGATGGTCATGATTTGGAATATTATATCTATTTCTCAGTGATATTTGATATTATCAAACATGAGAAGTATAAATGCATTAAGAAAATTAAATCATGCATAGTTATAAAATCTAAATGATATGTAAGATAGGCCCTTACTTTGCAACAAACTGCAAATTTCCTCACTTACAGAATCAATGATTTCTCATCTCCCTGGCTGGTACAGAGCATATAGAATTAACTATTTGAGTGGTTCTATTCACCATGATGGCCATGGGCTGAGGAACCCTGTGGAGGGTAGGTTAGCTTTTGACATTTTCAGTGAGACCAGGGCTATCAGGAGCAGAGTCAGACTATTGAGCATGTCGCCTGATCAAACGAAGTAATTAATAAGAAGTGGGAAAACTGTCCTTTTGTAACATCTCATAAACTTACCCCAATATATGCCAGCCTTTTCTGAGACTGGCCATTTTTTTCTGCTTTTGATATAAGCCCTTTTCCTACTCTATATTCAGTGCAGATAGGGAACATCTGGTCACCCCCTCATTACAATTTTCCTCAAATATATGATGGCAGTAATTAAGTTACATTTCAACTGTGTTCTCTAGATTCAATAATTCAGGATACTAAATTGTAACATAAAATTTTTATGAAATTACCTCATTTCTAATTTTAGCCAACCAACTCATTAGCTACAGTAAAACCTGATTTTCATACACACACACATACACACACACACACACCCTAAAATGGACTATCAAATAGAAACTTTCTTTCATATGTTCAGTGACCCCAGATGTGACTCTAGAATCAAATACTTATTCACTCTTTAGCATGTACCGTTGACATGTGAAGTAATTTCTGTGTAGCAGGCACTTACGCTACATGCTGAGAATGCAACAGAGAAAACACAGTAATGCCATGGAACTTACATTATGGTGGAAGAGAAATAAAAGAGAATGTGTAATAGAGCACTGTGTATTGTGATAGATACCATCCAACAAATAGTCAACAGGCCTTAAATAAAGAAAGACAACAATCTCAGAGGAAAAAGCGTTCAAAATTTCAGTTGTCCGACTCACTTGCATGAGTAAGTCACCTAATTTTTAGTGCAGTTTTATTTCCTCATATATAACATTGGTCAAGGACCAACCCCATAGCAGTAATTAAATGTTGAGCACTGGGAGCCAAACCCTACATACTTGACTTGGGTTCAAACCTTGGTTCCAGCAGCTTAAGGACGTGCCAGGCGCAAGTGCATGCATGCCCCAAATCCTGGCAGGATAAATAAATGATAAAAAAAAAAAAAAAAAAAAAAAGGATTGTGGCATGCCCCACGGGAGGAGGTGGTTACTTTTTCTCACTGTCTCTGGCAAGAACACATGGTCCTTTGACAATCAAAGTAAAATATTAAATTGGTCAAATAATACCTACCATATATGGTTGGTTTGTGGGGAAAAACTGAGAAAATAATTTTAAATGCACTGGGGTAGTGCAAAGGTCTTTGTAAGAATTAATTAATAATAATGGCAATTACATTAGCTAATATTTATTATCACTATTTTCAATAGAGAGACAAAAGTTGAATGACCATTTTGGTCATTAAGAATATAATCTGGAGGCGTATGCTCTAGAAAAAATATAAAATTAAAGCATGTGAACATAAATTATCTCATTGTTGTTACACATCCATTAAATTGGTTATATTATGGAATAACCATATATAAAGTGAGTCAAAACACTATAAACGTAGTTTCCATTCACTTAATATATCATAGAAACATTAAGACCCCACTCTGGGGTCTTACTGACCAAGATAGTCACAATGTCTACCCATAAGCAATGTACCTCTATTGTAAATTAAAAGGCCAATAACAAGCCTATATTGGGAATAAATTATTTTTCTTCTCTAAACTATAATTTTACTATCAATAAAATGTGCAGCTTAATCAGTACGGTCTTTGAAATGACCTCCTAAGTTTAATAATTTTAGTTCTGCTACTCTAGGGCAGTAATCTATAAAATAAAATTAAGAATAGGACACAGACCTTTCCTAGACATTATCCAAATGTTATTGTCATTGCCAGTATTAAAAGCTCAACCACAGCCCAAGTTTCTAGATGGCTAGAACACACAGCATTTATGTTCTTTCCTCCTAAATCATCACCCCAAAGCCAAGGCTCCTTTTTAACTGAAAAAGATCAGCACTGTAATGTTTCAATGTTCACTGTGTCTATGACTTTGGGAAGAGATCTCTAAGACCATTCATTTCCTAATGTATAAATAACAGTTAATAAAATACCTACATAAAAAGGAATGCTGTATTAAAGAAGATAAGACAACGATAATATTGCTTTCGCTGATAATTTCTCATTAAGTATTAACTATTACTCACATTGTTTACTTATAATCTTTAAATGAAAAGCATTGCTAGTGGTGTAGACTTTGTACATTCAAAAACTGAGTTGGGACCAGCAGATGGCATAGTGATTATGTCGCTGGACTTCCACATGACTGAATAGAGCTCAAGTCCAGGACTTGGCAGCTTGAAACTCATGCCAGGCACAGGTGCATGCATGTCCAAACTCCCTAAAGGAGAATGGAGGACAAGGGATTGTAGCATGGTCATGTGGTTGTCCCTCCAGAGTGTGACTTCTCATTTTCAATCTCTCCGTCTCTCTCTTTCTCTCTGACAAGCACACACACCCTATAACAAAAATCTCTTTAAAAATTAAAAAAAAAAAAAAAACTCATTTCCAGAGACCAGCAAGTAGCATAGCAGCAAGGGCACTGGACTCCCATGTGGTTGACCATACCTCGAGCCCTGGACCCAGCATCTTGAGAATCATATCAGGTTTGTGTGCAGAGACACCCAAAATGCTGAGAAGAGAATGAAGGATAAGTGATTATGGCATGGCTATACCTCCTGGTGGAGGTGATTTCTCACTTTCTCTCTCTCTGTCTTTCTCTGTCTCGCTCTGGCAAGTACATGTGCCTTTTGGAAAAAAAAAAAAAAAAAGATTTTCATAGTGACAAGAGACCTTCAATATCACCAATAACAAGAATAGACACGAGGGAACCAGGAGTTAGCATAATGGCTATGTCGCTGGACTCCCACGTAGTCGACCGCAGTTCGTGTCCCGGACACGGTGGCTTAAAAAACTCATGCCGGGCGCGTGTGCGTGCGTGCCCAAGATCCCGAGAGGAGAATGGAGAAGAAGGGATTGCGGCGTGACCATCCCCCCTGGGGGGTGATTTCTCGCTTTCTGTCTCTATGTCTCTCTCTGTCTGTCTGGCGAGCGCATGCGCCCTACAGTGAAAATCTCTCCAAAAAAAAAGAATAGACACGAAAAATCCACAACAATGTCAGAATTTCTCAAGTTATTTTCCATAAAATACTACCCTCAAATTCCTCATTGGAAGTAAAAAGAAGGCTTGTCTTCATTTTTCAGATTCACAATACACAACTGCACATTAAGCTCATTGACTGATGGAATCTCAGGACTAAGCAAAACTTGCAGGTATAGAAATATTTCAACAGGTTGGAGTAGTGGAGTTCTGACTAGAATGTATTCATAGCACTGCAGGGAATGCAGCAAAAATAGCGTAAGCATTCCTATGCAGAATTATTTAGGGCTCTACATTTTAACAGTGAGCCCATAAAGGCATTAAAGTGCATTAAATATGTATCTTCACATGTTTAGATCCATTACGGTTTATCATCTCAAAATAAAATCTTAAAATTGCCTACTCCCTAAGTATAAATTAATAAGATGGGTGAAAGGGTTTCCATATTATCAGCAGTATACACACAGTGATTCAATTTGAAAGCTGTTATGGATGTTTTCTTTTCTACAGTTGCTCTGAAAACTAATGCAAAACAAAGCAATGGGCCTAATCAACACGGAAAAATACAGTGTCAGCTTCCCCAGGATCTTTAAGTTAGAAGTTTATTACATGACAATTATTAAGGCTATAGTGGTAGATGTTGCATAAGGGTGAACTAGTGGGAGGATAATTAAAATTAATAATTTAGAAGCAAAGACAACACATTATCAAATCTTGCTAGAGTGTTGAGGGTAGCCTGAGGGCAAAATTCAGGGTCATTTTCTTTCTCAAGAGAGAAATTTCTTAGAGGGAAATTATCTATATTCCACAATTAGAAAAGAAAATATCAGGGGCAGCAGGTGGCATGGTGATTGGGACGCTGGACACCCACATGGCCAATGGCCAACCACAGTTCAAGTCCCAGACCTGGAGGTTTGCTTCCACTTTCTCCCTCTCCCTCTCCCTCTCTGGTCAAATTAAAAAATAATGATAATAAATAAAGTTAAGTAATTCTTTTTAAAAAAGAAAGAAAAGGAAATATCAAAGCTGGGGTTGTAAAACAAGAGAAGATAAAACAGAGGATCACTGTGGACAATCATGGAAGTAAAATATAATCTGTTTCTCTTATTAGCTTGAATTTCTTTAAGACACACCCTTGGTTTCACCTCTTCTTTGTTGTACTATGAACTATTTTAAAAGAACTTTGGAGCAATAGGCAGGAAAGATAACTAAAACAAAAAGCACAGAAACATACCCAGTCCAGGCTCTCCATGTACATTGAAAAACCTTCTAAATATACGCATTCACCTTCCTCTCCACTGTTTTACCCTCTCAAAGACCTAGAATTGATCAATATTTATTTAACAGTGTTTCTGTTTTGCTTTTTGGATTTTATTTTGTTATTTTTGTTTTGTTTCGTTTTTGCCATAGGGCATGTGTGCTTGCCGGAGAGACAGACAGAGACAGGAAGAGGACAAGTGAGACATCACCCGCTGGAGGGATGGCTAGATGCAATCCCTTCCCCTCCATTCTCCTTTCCAGATTTTGGGTACCGACGCACATGTGTCCAGTGTGATTTTTTAGGCCACCAGGTCCGGGACTCAAACTGCAGTCAGCCATTTGGAATCCAGCACCTTAACCTCTTTGCCACCTGCTGGCCCCTATCAGTGTTCATTTATAAAACCAGCACATGAGGGAAGTTATAAATAAAAGACACATGTCATAGTCAAGAAAGAGAATATTTGAAAGGAGAAAGTGATTCTGTTTTTGACATCTCAGCCACTTTGATAATTATAAAAAAATAATAAGCTGGTCCATTTTATAAATAATTTGGATGTGGAAAATAAACTTCAAAGTATAAATATGCTATATTTGGGATATTTATTTCAGGCTATATAACAGTAGATATGCTGAGAAACTATCCCATTGCACAACAGCTAGTGGCTCTGAATACTACATTTCTAAAACTCTTCTGCCTGAATTAAAGGGAACTCCCTAGTGTCCAAAAATGAAACAAAAGTAGGAATCCAGAGGGGTAAGCCAAGGTTTTAATAAGCACATCAATGGCACAAAAGCCATTCCCTAAATCCACGTAACATTTAGACTGAATCATAAATCTCTCACCTAGTGCTGGTCCCCAGTGGTGTCTAACCTCTGTGCAACTGTAAACTATGGGGAAAAGATATTGGTCCACAAGGGAACCTGGGAAGAAAAATCATCTTAACTTAAGCTGTAAGTACAGGATAAAAATAGCCTCTCATGAGAATGCACACTCACTCACTAGCTATTATCTACCTTCAAACTCAAATTCAAGCCAAGAATTTATTTTAAATGATTTAGGTTGACAACGCTCACCGATATCTGAGAGAGGGAAATGCAAATAATCTCCAGAAGCATATGCCAATAATCTAGGACTCACAAAGCATCTGCACATAAAGGACCAGGAAAAGAATTACTAAAAAAAAAATGGTGTCTATGAGGAACAGTTTAGAAGTAATAATTAAATGGAGACTATATTTAATTAAGGAACTAAAATTGTAAATTAAAATTTTAGGTAAGGAAAAAAGACCATAGAAACTGAAAAAAAAAATAAGACATATTTTTAAATACTATGGGATCATCAGAAAAGTCATGATGTCTTTTTCTATGTTTTTCTATGTAAAAATGCATCATGACTTTTCTGACAACCCAATACATGCACATATACACATATACATATATAATGTCGGCTATATAATATACAGGTAGATGCATTGAATGAAAATTCTAAACAGTAGAAAAGACACACAGAGGTAAAAATCATTAGCTGGAAGACAGAATTATGGAAAATATCCAGAATAAAGTACAGAGACACAAAGAGATGGAATATATGAAAGAAAATATGAGACGGGCAAGACATAATGAGAAATTCTAACATAAATGTATATTCTGTATTCTAGACATCATAACTAAAGATAATATGAGAAGCAATTGGCAGAGACACAATGGCTGAAAATTCCTCAAACTCCTAAAAGACAAAACGCCTCAGATTTAAAAAGAATATTTAACCATAGGCAGGAAAAATAAAAGCAAATACATGAGAGCAAAAAGACACTTAATTTTTTTTAAAAAAAGACATTTGACTGCAAGTAACCTGCAGCAGTCTCATACAGAGAGAAGCTATCATTCAAGAATCAAAGTGATTTAGAAATGTTCAAACACATAAACACATACACAGAGGCAAAGAAAAGCCTAAGTTAAAGAATTAAATGAGCAGAATATGCTATATAATCTGGTGATTAAGGGAGTAGGATCTCATATGACTAATTTTGGTTCAAATCCCAGTTCTGACAACTTGAAAAATACACTGGGTGCATGTGCATGCCTGCCAAAAATTCCAACACACTGTAGAAAGGAAGGGATTATGGTGTGTTAATGTCCCTTTGAAGGGTGCTTTCTCCTTTTCTGTCTCTCACTGTTGCTCTCTCTCTGATGAAAACACATGCCCTTTGGCAATAATACTGAATATAGATATCTAAGTCAACAGAGAAATAATCAGAACAAATCTAAAAATGTTGATGCAGAAAGAGTAAAGAAATTAATTTACTTTAGAATCAATAAAAATATGCATGTAAAATTTTCAGTTAATGCAAGAGAAATAGAAGGTGTGACTTCTAAATCATTTGTTGGAATGGCAGAGTAGGAGGAGGGGGAGAATAGAACAAGAAAAAAAATCAAACAATTCAAAAGGACATGGAAAAGAATTATTTTAAAAAACATACATAGCTAGATAAATGGAAGTCACAATATAAATCACAATAAATATAAAATAGCTAAAATCTCTGGTATTAAAACAAGGACAGAAAGATAATGTAAAACAAAACAAAAGCCTTAACTTAAAAGAATAATCAGACTCAAATCATAAAAAAAAAAAATAAAGGAAAAATGGAAAAAAAAAAAAAGGATGGGAGAGGGAAAACATGGAAATAAATAGCAAATAATATAATAGAAAAATAATAATTAAAAATGCTTGGCTTGCACAGCCAGCAGTTAGCGTAATGGCTATGTCGCTGAACTCCCATGTAGTCAACCACGATTTGCGTCCCAGACCCGGTGGCTTAAAACTCACACCGGGCACGTGTGCGTGCATGCCCAAGATCCCGAGAGGAGAATGGAGGAGAACGGATTGCAGCGTGGCCATCCTCCCTGGGGGGTGATTTCTTACTTTCTGTCTCTCTGTCTGTCTGGCAAGTGCATGTGCCCTATAGCAAAAACCTCTCAAAAAAAAAAAAAAAATGCTTGGCTTGCTATATAAAAAACATAAATACAAAAATCATTATCAGAAATAAAGAATAGTAAAATTTTTATTTCTATTTATTATGCACACCTAATAAAAAAGTTCAATAGAGGGCAGCAGGTGGTGTGGTATTTAAGGCACTCGACTCTTACATGGCTAACCGTGGTTAAAATCCCGGAACTGGTGGCTTGAACTCATGCCAGATATTTGTGCATGTGTGCCCAAAATCCCAACAGGAGAATGAAGGATAAGGAATTGAAGGATGGCCATACCCTGTGGGAGGGTGATTTCTCATTTTCCCTCTCTCTGTCTCTCCACAATGAGTGTACATGCTCTGTGGCAAAAACCCCAAGAAAGAAAGAAAAGAAAAGAAATAGCTAGTTTAACTGGACAAGTCAATAAATCTCCTGAAGGTGTAAATAATAAAAACTAATGGAGTAGACCTAGTTGATGTATTTGAAATATTGGAGGCAATAATTTCAGAAAACGTATTCAATTAGAATGGAAATGGATTATTTATTGTAGAATATTCATTGTCAAATTAAATGTCTCAACAAATTTCAAAAAGGCAGTATTACACAAATTGTCTCTTTAGACAACAAAATTTATAAGTTAGAAGCCTGTAGCAAGAAATATTTGTACAGAGATATATGTACATAAACATAAATGTTTTATGTGTATGTGTGTATAAATGGGATTGTTTTAAATATTTGATAATTTTTAAACAATTTCAAAATTACTAACATATCTAATACAAACAAAATTAATGTTAAAGAAATTTAAAAGTTACAGGATGCACTTAAACTGGTAATAAAAAAGAACATTATATAAGCTATAGTTCTTGATAGACAATAAGAGAAGCTGAATATTGAGATTCCAACTTGAGAATTTAGAAAAAAAAAAAAAGAACTAAACCCAAAGAAAAAAAATGTTTAATTGTATGAGTTGAATTGAAAGGAATGTTATATGCAAAAAATAAATATATAACAAAAGAAAATTGGTTTATTTGAAAAACAAACTTTTCATGACTGATAACCAAAGGAAAAAAAAAAAAAACCCACATAAAAAGCATTAAGAATATCAAGAAAGGGACCAGCTGATGGCATAATGGTTCTATTGCTGGACTACCACATTGTTGACCATGGTTCGAGTCTCGGATCCATCAGCTTAAAACTCACACCAGAGGCGCATGTACATGCATGACCAAGAGGAGGAGGGACTGCAGCATGGCCATCGTCCGCTGGGTGGTAATTTCTCACTTTCTGTCTCTTTGTCTCTTTTTGTCTCCCTGGTGAGTGCTCGTGCCCTATAGCAAAAATCTCTCTTAAAATAAAAAAAGAATATCAAAATAAATAATGAGTGGACCTTATTGCAGTAGTTACTTAAAAGAATACTTTGTATTCCAACAAACTTGAAAACTTAAGTTATAAATATATATTGGTCAAAATAAACAGGAAAGCATAAAATTGTTTAAAAATTTGAGTCAGTGGTACAAATATGTCCATTAGAAATACAACAAACCAAGAAAATTATATTGGTAAACACTACTTACATCCAAGAACTAATAGTCATATATAAACACTCCCAGGAAGTATACAAAAGAAAATCAGATTTTGTATTCATTTATTGATTTTTTTTTATCCAAGACATCAAAATAAGACAAAGACAGTATTTGAAATTAAAATTAACATGAGCCAGCTCTGTGACCCAGTAGTTAAGGCAGTCAGATCCCATTAGGCCAAGGGCGCAGTTCAAATCCCAGACACAGCGGCTTAAGGAATATATTGAGGGAGCCAGCAGGTGGCATGGTGGTGAAGGCACGGCACTCCCACATGGCTGGCTACAGTTTGAGTTCCAGACCCAGCGGCTTGAAACTCACACCAGGAGCATGTGCGTACATGCCCAAAATCCCAAGAGGAGAATGGAGAAGTAATTTTAGAATGGCCATGTTCCCTGGGGAATGATTTGTCAGTTTTTCTCTCTTAATCTTCCTCTGTCTCTCCAGCAAGTGCATGAGCTCTATAGCAAGGGTTTGAGCTCTATAGAAAAAAAAAAAAAAAAAAAAAAGTCTCTCCATAAAAAAAAAACACAGTGTGTGTGTGTGTGTGTGTGTGTGTGTGTGTGTGTACGTGCATACCCAAAATCCCAAAAGAAAGGAGTAACAGGGAAGCAGGGATTGTGGCATGACCATTCCCCATGGGGAATGATACTTTCTCCTTTCCCTCTCTCTCTACCTCTCTGTCTCTCTGGCAAGCACATGTACCCTCTAAGCAAATGGAACTCAACAATGTAAAATTTATTTATAATAATTAAAATTTATTTATAATAATTTATTCATAATTATTTATTTATAATAAATAAATATATGTGTGTATAGAGATAGATAGATATACATATATATATATATATAGAGAGAGAGAGAGAGACTACATTGAATGTGTCCTAGAAATATGTTTGACATAACATTAGAAGGTAAATTCATGCACTCCACCACATAGAATAATGATAGCTACTAGAAGTTGCATGTGGGTGTGTGGGAGGGTTTAGGAAAAAATTATTAACAGACACAACAATGTATGTAAATAAGTGGGATGGACTATGGATGGGTGTACCACAGCAGAGTAAAAAAAAATGTCATTGACAATTCAATATACACTTTCAAAAAAAAGTAGGCTGAATATTTATTGAGTGTCCACAATCTAATGTAATGTTAAATGTGGAAGATCATGAGTATGTTTTTAGACTTGATTTGATTATTGAATGCTATACACATTATTTTTTGAAAACCATACTGTACCCTACAAATATGTATAACAGTTATATATAAATCAGAAATTACAATAATTAAAAAAAGATTATCTTGGTAGATGTAAAACCCACACTGGTCCTTTGCAAAAATCAACCCAGACTAAATTTCCGCCTTTCTTTTCTACTGAAATAAATGTCTACATTCTTCTGACCAAATGGAGTCTAAACTGCTCTTTCTTTCATTAGAAAAGAGAACAATCTAGATCTTCTGGATCCCACTCTAATTTTTTTCCTATTCAAAATTAAACAATATTTTCAGGTCATCAAATACTCTCATGGAAACACCAGTATACACCAGTATTCATTTAAGGTATCTCCTAATCAATGATGTAAGATTTAATGGTCCTATATTTTCTACAGAACGAAAGGAGCCTAAACTGGCACAGCTTGGAGCTAGGGTATGCTCCAATTGGAATGAAAATCAGTCAAGACATGCTATTCCTATTTCTGTCTCTTCCCACGTTGCATAGACCCAACCCATATTGTTCTCTCAACACCATTTTCACCAACAGTATTATAATTCTTCCTTCATGAATTAGTATCAGAAAATCTGGCAGAATTGTGCAATAGGAATTTAGAGACAGTGGTGATAACTTTTAGCTTGATTGATCAGGAAACATTCATGCTGAATATAGATAGAATATGTTTAGACCTCTATTTTAGTTTATGTGTATTTGTAACTGATTCATTGATAGTTCATTCTATATCTATCAAAATTGGGAGATATTCAAAGGATAAGGACCACATTATTTATCTTTGTATCAAATATACTGCCTTATAAAGTACCTTAATTATAATAGTATGTATATGATTTGAGATCTCTAGTCATTGATTTATTGATAATAAAATAACATTAAAATAACAATTAGTATTGCTTCAAGCTCATACTATCTGACTGTTTTGTAGAAGACAAAGTTAAATAGGAAAGCACTCATGCAAATGGTAATGCTGTGCAGGGAGAGAGGATGTGATTTCACAGAAGAGAGATAAATCACTTCCTGAAAACTTGAGGTCAAGGTGGGTTACCTCAGTTTTGAGTAAAGACATGTTTGTAGCTGACACTATTGGTGCCCCTGGATCCCCTCAGCGCTTTCCATTCCATGCACTCTCACGTGCATCTATGACTTTCCAAAGAAGCTCGCTCTAGTCATGGGAGTTTCCTCATCTCATCAGCACAAAGCAGACCAGAAGCACAGAGGGTGATGTGCCTCGGGAGGACTCTCAATTAATTACTGACAAAAGTTTCCAAAAGTAGTCCAACTCCTTGGTGCCTCCATCAAGGTAATTCTGAAGTATTCTCTACCCTGTCTCCTAAAATTACCCTGGTGAAGTTAGCCTTGACTGTCTGGAGTCTCATAAAACTTTCCAATTCAGCTAAGGATAAAGTTGTTTTTTGTTCAGTATTATTATTTGCTTCTTCTCTTGCTTCATATGTGCAGACTTTATGTATTAGAGTTAAAAGCAATCTCCCGAATCAGAAAATCCTAGATTCACGGCATGTTATTCACTGGGTGAAAGTCTTCTAGCTAGTAACCTCTGTGTGTGTAGTTAGTTATTGCTTGTCAAAAATGAGGAGATTGTGAGACTCAAAGGAGATGTTGTATGTAATGTGTTTAATACAGTGCCTGCCTCGTTGATTTCTTTAGTAATTGATCCCCTTCTCCTCTCTCTCCTGTCCCTCCTGCTCCTCACTGCTGCCCTCTTCCTCCTGTTCTACTCCCTTCCTCCTCTTCTCTTCCAGTTTTTTTTTCTGCTTCTTTCATTTTCATTTTAATTTTGATTATTCAGTTTTGCTGCAATTATTTTACTGTTCTAAATTTGAACCCTTATTATTGTTCTCTCTAGTGAATTTTGCCTCATAAGAAAGTGGTTTACAAAACGTTGACTGAGCTGAATGATTCTACAGATCCCTTTCTTTTTAAATAGAAAGCTCCTTGTGTGTTTTCACTGGTATAATTACATTCTTCAGGGCTGTGAAGTGGCACTGTAAGTCCATGCAGCTTCTGGAATGATTTTTTTTTATTTTGGAAATGGATAAAAACAAAAAGATACCCATTATATAGGACATAATTGATAATAATGTCATTATGTCCTCATTGTGTATCTAATAATTTTATGCTTTATTCATTGGACTCCATATATTGTCTAAAACTACTAGAATTTTTCATTTACTCTATATATTGTCACTTACTAGCTGGGACATCATTTAGGCTACCTGCCTCTTTGAATCACAATTTCCTCATCTTAAATAATGGGATAGTAATAATCAGAACTTTGGGACCAGCAGGTGGCATAATGGCTAGGTCGCTGGACTCTCATGTAGTTGACCGTGGTTCAAGTCCCAGACCCAGTGGCTTAAACTCACACCGGGTCATGTGCGTGCATGCTCAAGGTCCTGAGGAAAGAATGGAGGAGAAGGGATTGTGGGGTGGCCATCTCCCCTGGAGGGTGATTTCTCGCTTTCTGTCTCTCTCTGTCTTTTTGGTGAGCGCACACGTGCCCTATAGGAAAGGAAAACCCCCCAAAAAAAAAAAAAAAAAAGTCAGAACTTCAAAGGACTATAAAAGGGATCCAGTGAAGAGTGTTTCATACAGTGCCTAACATTTAATAAGTACTCAATAAATGGTCATTACTACTAACATTAAAGTTACTATGGATAAATAGGATAAGTTAAAATTACATTCAAATTAGAAGACTAAGGTATATTGAATATATTACAGGATAATTTCTAAGTAATCTAGTTAAAAATAATAAACTAGGTGCTTGGAGAACCAAATCCCCCACTCTCCAGACAATTTTCCTGTATAGAAAAGTTTATTACTTTAGGATTATGGATAAATGATGTTTTATGATTCATATGTACCTTAGAATTTAGAGTGTACTATCTTGGGGCATGACATCTAGTTGTTCTCTTGTACATGCACTCTTCATAGGTTTCAAAGCTTCTCAATGCCTAGATTTTCTCTTTCAATACATTAGCAAGCATTCCCATCTCCTAACAAACTTAGTCCTGAGTATATATGAAACATGGAGACTCAATAGTAGATTCAATAGCATCCCTTTGTAGTAAATATTTCATTTGCCTTCAAAAACTCCCAACTTGGTTTACTGAGGAGATTTTGAAAAATGTGTCACCTGGTAACTAAATTCAGAAAAGAAATGAAAATCCCAAGTGGGGGGAGGGGTTAACAAACACAAGAAAGAAAAGTTATTGTGAACAGTAATATCTTAATTGCTTGATATGCAATGCATTTACACTCTGAGAACCCATATTATATGCCGTAAAAACGTGCAATGATTAAATGTAAATAAATAAATAAACACCCAAAGTATCTTGGAGTTGGCATTAGCTGATCATTCTCACTCAGACCATTAGCATGTCCTGTTATTTCTAAGTTTTCAAAACAGAATTTCCCCACTTTCACTCTATGACAATTTACCTTCTCTCACAAAACTACGACAATATTCCTTGTTTCCACTTTTGCTCCTAACAAAGGAGCATTATTAAAAAGCAAATCTGATTCTTTTACTGCCTTGCAGAAAATTCCCCAATAAATTTTAAAAAATAAAACCAAATATTTGATATATGATAGCACACTTGGCTCTAGCTTTTTTTTTTTTTGAGTCGACTTGCTTATCTCTACTAGAGAGAGATCAAAAGACAGCACTCCCAAGAGCTATTTATTTATTTATTTATTTATTTATTTATTTATTTATTTTGGAGAGGGTTTTGTTTTGTTTTGTTTTGTTTTTTTTGCCATAGGGCGCATGCACTTGCCAGAAAGACAGAGAGATACAGAGAGATAGAAAGCGAGGAATCACCCCCCAGGGGGGATAGCCACACCGCAATCCCTTCTCCTCCATTCTCCTCTTGAGATCTTGGGCACGCACGCACATGCACCCGGCATGAGTTTAAGCCACCAGGTCCAGGACTCGAACTGCGGTTGACTACATGGGAGTTTAGTGACATAGCCATTACAGTAACTGCTGGTCCCTCTCAAGAACATTTTGACATCACAATCTACCCCAGCCTCAGCTGATGCTAAATCACAGGCACACATATGTCCAGATTACTCAGGGAAGTTTCCTGACATAAGCTAAGAACCTTTCCATGTAAAACTTGTCCAGTAGAGTGTTGCATTTTACCACAGGGCCACCATCTGTCATTACTGGTTACACATCATGATGTTCCTGCCACAGTCGTCTTACCTCTCTTGGAACTCACCAAAGCAATCTTGGTTTAAAGCCTTTGAACTAACTCTGTGTTCCAGAGTGTTTTCTGTCTAGATCAGCACAGGACTGGCGTTTTCTGATCTGGAAGATCTCAGATGCAGTACCTTCTCAAAGCGAACTTCCATGGCAACCTTATCAGCATAGCCTCCCCATTCTTGTCTTTCTTTCTTTGTTTCTTATTATCACATCATAATTATCATCCATCTTTTGTGTGTTTATTTTATATCTACTGCTTGCCAGGTAGTGTTTGGGCAATATGGTATGGACTACTAAATATGACAGACAGAATCCCTGTCTTCTAGAAAGTAAACTATACCAAAAATACTTGTGACTATATGAAATAAAAGTATTTGATTAATTACCTCCATCCTCCAAATTGAAGAGACCTTGAGAACCTTGAGAGAAAGAACTTTTTCTTTTTTTTTTTTTTTTAAAGGTTTTGTCTTAGGGCATATGCACTTGCTGGAGAAGGAGAGAGACAGAAACAGTGAGAGGGAAAGTGAGAAATCACCCCCTAGAGGGGTGGCCATGCCACAATCCCCCCCTTCCACTCTGCTCCCAGGATCTTGGGCACACACACACACATTCCTAGCATCAGTTTTAAGTGACCAGGTCTGGGACTTGAACCAAGGACAGCCATGTGGCAGTCCAACAACCGCTATACCATCTGTTGACTCTGAGAGCAAGAACCTCCTATGTTGTAGTCATCATTTTTGATTCTAAGTAAACATGGTGAATAAAAGTAGATGGCTAAAACCACAGGATTTAATTAATGAATAAATCAGTGTTATATCTTTGGCATTCTAACTTATTCCTATGCTAACTTAATCTCTTAGAACAAGGTGAGTCTATACAGGGAAATTCTAAAGAAAAGAAAATATACGTGGAAAAAAATTAACAAGCATTTTAAATCACTTGTATTCCCCTAACATTAATATAATCATTTATAAAAGCATTTAAAAAGAGATTTGAATGTAGCTTCTAAAGAAAATTTGTTCTATCAATTAAGAACACTTGAAAGCAAAAGTTAATGAGATATTGTGAAGTCTGAGGTTGTGAAGGCCACTTAAAGAAAACATTTTTTTTATGGACTTATAACTCTTCAGAGCCAGCTCTGGCTGGAGCAGCTCTCAGAAACACTTATTCTTTCCCATAAGTCAGAGAGTGATGCTTCTTTGTCAAGGAGAGTACCAAAAGGGCATTTTTGTTCCCCCCTGAGTTTGATGGGAAGTTAACACAGATTGACGATAGGTCATCTGAAAATGCTTGTCTCTTTTATTTTCAATTTTGCTGGGTGGAAATTGCCCATATTTTGTCTGTTTGGCTCATGGTCCATGGCATTTTCAGTATCTGACAAAATCTTTGAAACAGTTAATGTTCAAAAACTGTAGAACAATTTTACCATTTTTAAAGATTTTATCATCTGCATATTTTAGTAGTAGTAGTTCTAAAGCCATTGTTACAAATCAGTTTAGTGTACCTAGCAAAAATCAATTATGTAAAAATAATTTTATAGTTATAATTTATAACTGTGGCTGGGATTGTTTTTTCTTATAAGATTGCATTTCAAGTATTTATATCAAAGAAATATATCCCTTGCAATAATCACAAAGGTACTTGGTTTATAACCCAGAAAAAACTATAAAATTTATAAGAAACTATATTCCTTTGTCTTTTTATTGCCACTGTTTTGAGTGTTCTCATCTTTGAAAAAAATTATGAGCAGTGTACTTGTTTTTCCTTAAAGAGAAGTTTGAAAATAAATTATATAAAGTGAAAAAGAAATCTCCAGTCAGTGTAAACTTATAGACAATGAAACTTATAGCTAGTGTAAGTTGGGTCTTGCTTCTTTATTCATTCTGAAAATATCTTCTTTTATTTTGGAATGTTTTGTCCTTTAACATTTTTTGTAATTATTAATATGGTTGGATATAGGCCTATATTTTTATTATGCTTGCTTATCTCTGGTTTGATCTGGGTCATGTTTGTTGTAATCCGTTTTTCCCTTTCCCAACTTCCTTAACATTATTTCATTATTCTTATAATTCCATTTTAATCTATTGGATTTTTAGGTACATCATTTTACATTTTTAAATGATTGCTCTAGTAATTCCCATGTATTTTTTTAACTTTTCATAGTCCTCGAAAAATTAATATTATACTGATTCATGTAAAATATAGAAAATATACTTCATGAATATATAGACTATTGTACTTCATGTAAAATACAGAAAAGTTGCATCCATTTGGGTACATTTATTTCCATCCTTATGCTCTATTTCATGTATCCATTATATCTACATATGTAAAAAGCCCAAGGAAAGTGCAATAATTGTTTTTTAAGTAGCCATATTTAATTTCTTTAAAACCAAGAAGAAATAAGTCTACCTATTTACACAGGTATTTATCATTTCTGATCATCTTCATTACTTCTTGAAGATTCAAGTTTTATCTGATATAATTTCCTTTCAACCTGAGAAACTTCCTTTAGCATTCCTTTGGGTGCATATCTGCTAGTAACAAATTCTCTTAGTTTTGCTTTATCTAAAAATGTCTTTAGTTCACATTTATTCTTGAAGGAGATTTGCACTGAATAAAAAATTATGGATTTTTTTTTCTTTCGGCACTTTAAAATGTAGTTCCACAGACCTCTGGCCTCCATAGTTTCTGATGAATTATTCAAATTATTTTTTCTCTTTATGAAATATTTCATTTTGTCTGACTGCTTTCAAGGTTTTTTTCACCTTATCTTTGTTTTTTGTGTGTGTGTGGTTTGACTATGATTTGCCTAAGTGTGATTTTCTTCATAACCAGCTCATATAAAATATACTAAACTTCCTGAATCTGTATTTATATTTTTAAATTTGCAAAACTTTTGACTATATTTCTTTTTACCAAGATGATTTTACCACCTTTGTACTTTGCTTGTTTGTTTGTTTTGTTTCTGTTTTTTGGTGAATAAGTTTTAGAATTCGGTTACCTATATTCTGTCCTTATAGTTTCTCAGATATGCATCAAATAGTTTGGGTACCACATCTAAATCTTTTATTTCTGTTCTTTCCTCCAATATTTCAAGGAATATGAAAGTACATTTTACTCTGATTCTGATGTGTTCAGTAGTGAAAACTCTTCTTTTACTTTGTTTCTAAATTGTTTATTTGATCAGGTATTGAAGGAGCAATTAGGACATCTGGTTTCACTCATATATTTCACTTGAAGATATTCCTCTGAGATCTATTTTATGAAAAAAAATTGAATAGAAAAATCTGAAATGCGGGAACCAGCAGTTAGCATAATGGCTATGTAGCTGGACTCCCACGTAGTCGACCGTGGTTCGCGTCCCGGACCCGGTGACTTAAAACTCACGCCAGGCGCGTGTGCATGTGTGCCCAAGATCCTAAGAGGAGGATGGAGGAGAAGGGATTGCAACGTAACCATCCCCTCTGGGGGGTGATTTCTCACTTTCTGTCTCTCTGTCCCTCTCTGTCTGGCGAGCGAACATGCCCTATAGTGAAAAAAACCTCTCCAAAAAAAAAAGAAAAATCTGAAATGCAAATGCATCTATGTAAAAAATACTTATAATATTTTTAGGTTTATGTTCACACAAAGTATAGTTTATAAAGCACACATGAGCTTTCTCCTCCCCATGGAAATAGACGGAAAAACCAGTAGAATTATTGATAAAGAGGGAGACTAGATCCAGAGTATAGAAGAAATTATCTTTTTATTTTATAACCCTTTTGTATTGCCTATTTACTTCTTTATTATCAAGTGCATGTGTTACTTTCATTTATACCAAAGAAAGGCACCAAGTGTACTATATCCTGCTCAGCAGATCTCAACTTTATAAATTGGTCTAAGCCCATAAACCGGGAAAGGTAAGAAGATGGATGAATATCAAGTGGCTCAGAAAGCTGAAAGGCTGATTGTCATCTGGAAAATGAGGTCTGAAGTTCTTACAAAACTGGAAATCTTACTCTATTTTTAGAAAGCATCAAGATACTGATCAATTGTGTAGTTTCCTTGTATGCTTTCTAAATACTTCTCATATAAATAAGAGTAATAAGGTTACAGAAATCATTACTGATGGCTTCTATTCTTCTTGGGCAATATATTCTCTCTTTACAAGGTAGGCATCTTTGTTCCCCATGCTTGACCTACTGTGTGTCTTCTATAATACGAGAGAGTCAGAATGTCCTCAAAGACCAGGCAAGTATTAAAAACAAACAAAATTAGCTGCAATTGGAGATTTTCTGAGATCAAAGATTTGGAAAGGCTGTTTAAAATGTCTTCAGACCTGGGGCCAGCAGGTGGCATGGTGGTTAAGGCACTGGACACTCCCACATGGCAGACCATAGGTCCCTGACCTGGTGGCTTTCTCTCTCTCTCTCTCCCCCTCCATGTCTCTCTCTGGTTAAATTAATATAAATAAATTAATTAATTAAATTAAATAAGTAATTCTTCTTTAAAAATGTCTTCAGATTTGAAATATTGTAATTTGTTTGTTTGTATATATTCCTTTATTCAATGATAGAGTATGTGTGCACATACCTGAGAGAGAGAGAAAAAAAGCAGCACATTCCACAGGGTCTGGTCACACCATGATTCCCTTCCTCTGGTCTTGTAGCCCAATAGATCTTGGGCACTTGTGCATGTGCCTGGCATCTTTCAGATCAACTGGGCCAGGAATTCAAACTGCAGTTATCATACAGGACCCAGCTTTTCCTGGGCAGCATGTTAATACTTGAATAGGCACAGGTTCTGGATTCAAATCCCAACTGTATTACCTAAAAGTACTGTTACATTACAAACTACATAACTTTTCAATATCTTGGTTTCTTTATCTATGAAAAAGCATAAATGCAGTAACCACTTGACATGCTTGTGGTGAGAATAAAAATGTAGAGCTGGCATAGTTACTGAGATGGAATACATTAACAATGAAAGTTAGCAGTTATTAGTATCAGTACAGATTTCTGAAATCCTTTTCTACAGGTAAAATTATCTAGATCTTAGATGGATATGTAATTTTCACATTTTATTCCAAAACTGGAATAGGGCTGGTAAGTTGGTTTCATTTTCATTTTTTAACTCTCTACTTCTATTTCATTTGTAGTTGAAGGGCATGTAGCAAAGGACCACTGGCTTGTGTACCATGTGCCCCCACCAGGAGAGGCCAGAATCTTCTTGATCATTAATACTAGCTTTGCATCCAGTGTCTCAGCAGTTATCACCGATGCCATAATGCTCTACTTTTAGCATACTCACCAAATGTCTCCTAGCTTCGGGAACCACACATCCTGGACAGGCCAAATTAGAGTATTTTGTTCCATCTATGTGAGTAGACTCCTACTTGCCAAGTCATAAAACAGAAAAATAGGGACATCACAGCAATAGGCCAATATTGTGGTGGAAAGAAATGACAATTTATTGAATAACAAATGAATTTAGTACAATTTATTGTGCCAGTACATTTTACACGTGTCATCTCATTTAATCTTCTTAAGAATACTTTAAGGCACAAATTATAGTGCATTTTTTAAAGGAGAGGCAACTGATGTTGAGAATGTTTATATTTACTGCCACACAGATGGTTAGTGTCAGAACTGAGATCCAAACCCAATTTTATATGGTGGCCATATTTTTTGTTCTTCCCAGACATTTGCTAGGAAGATATAACTGGTTTTGGACATGTTCCTGATCATACCCAGAGTAAACGGTGAGATAAGAATATGCACAAAATACTCAGTTTACTTCCTCAGGATTGGCAAGGACTGCAGACTTTACAGTCTTGGTTAATTCATGTCACTTACTCTGGATATTTGTGTCAATAAAATATCTTTGCATATCACAAAATTTAATGACACCGGTGATTAGCTTGGTGTTACCAATGCTCAGAATGTAATAATAGCCAAAAAAGCACATTAATTAAATCATGTGCAAAAGAAAGCGATTATCCAGATCTTCTAGATAAATAATTGTTGAAGCAGATGCTACACAGTTAATGATTAACGGTGCCTTTGCTTACCAGCAATTATTTTTTTTTCCTCCCTGGAAGCATGCTGATTAGCCAAAGACACTCAGAGTCTGGATCCAACATAGACGGCTGAGTCCCTAGCCAAGTTTCATGGCAACTCTGTAAATAACAATATGTCCCACACACCAGATTCCCAGCCTGCAGGCACCATTATATCACATCTTCCAGCCCTCTGCATTGGCGACTGCCCATAGACTCAGAGCTTGGAAAAAACTCAATCGAAATGAGAAAGAAATTTTAGCTTTGCTAAACTATTCCTTCTCATCTCCATTACTTTGTTGCTATTGGTTAAGTACTAGAAAAAAATGGACAAAGTTATCCTCTTTAAATATTCAGCATAGGTAGACCACAATCAGAACTTAGTCCTCCTATGTAAACCATTTTAAAACTACCTAATCTTTCTCACATTTAGATGGCATCTTAAGAAAAAGGGGTAATAATGGCTAATGAATACAGTTGCCTAAAAAGTTTATCATTAATATGTGAGAAAGTATAGAGCTACACATCCAGATATGTCCAGACTGAGTTAATTTGGAACTCATTAGAATAAAATCCATTTTAAAAATTGCAGAGGGATTCCCTTTTAAACTTAAACTGCCCAGGTTTCAGAAGATGCAGGCACTTAGAGCAGTTAGAGCAATGGCTATGTCGCTGGACTCCCATGTAGTCGACCGTGGTTCGCACCCTGGACCCGGTGGCTTAAAACTCACGCTGGGAGCGTGTGCATGCGTGCCCCAGATCCCAAAAGGAGAATGGAGGAGAAGGGACTGCGGCATGGCCACCCCCTCCTGGGGGGTGATTTCTCGCTTTCTGTCTCTCTGTCTCTCTCTGTCTGTCTAGCAAGGGCACGTGCCCTATGGCAAAAACCTCTCAAAAAAAAAAAAAATTAGACTTTCTATGCTTCAGCTGATTTTGAAAGTCCTACATTTCCAGGAACACACACCTTGACTGTTTCCTCTTCCTGTCTTTCTTCCTTCCCTATCTGCTCAATTGTATCCACCCTATGGCACTTTTATAAAATGCTTCACATGTTTTAGTTACTGTGCTAGGCATTACTTTTAAACTTTCCCCTGAGGTCACCTAGCTTAAATGCAGAAATCCTTGTTGCATTCTGGGACTGACTGAATGTCTTCAGAAATATGTTCTAATTATCATACAAGACGCATTCTACATTGATAAGGTCAGTTAACTAAAAATGTTCCCCTATCACACCATGTGACAGTTCATTGTGTTGTTATAACAGATTACCTGAGACTGAGTGATTTATTCTAAAAAAGAAAGAAAGAAAAGAAAAGAGGTTTATCTGGCTGGTGACACTGATGGCTGGACAATCCAAAGATGTGAGGGCCAGCATCTGTGGCCTCTGGTGCTACAACACATCATGGTCTAGAGAAGAAGAAAGGAAACGGGGTGCATTTGAAGACACAGAGAACTGGGGGCAGTCAACTTGCTTTTTTAACAACCTGCTGACAGAAACTAATTAGTAAGAGCTTGTTCCCTTTCAGAGAAGGTATTGATTATTCCTAAGAATCTGCCCCATATCCCAAGCACCTCCCACTAGGCTCCACATCCCCAACACTGCCCTACTGGGTGTTAGATTAAAACACTCAAACCATAGCACACCATGTTTTAAGTGTTAAGGAAACCAAGGACAAACACTATAAATGATTTGCTTAAACTATAGTGAGCCAGGCCAAAATTGGGATAAGACTCCAGGTTTCTTGATTCTAACTTTTGACATTTATTAAATATTTATATATTTAATATAATAAAAGAAACTAATTTACTGTTTTGTCCATCTGAAATTCTGTTTCCAAGGGGATTAATGCAAACAATCTGTGCCATCATTTTTCTTCTTCTGCTAACTAACATAAATCTACATAGCAATACTAAACCTTTTTAAGGCATTTAAACCTTCCCCTAAAGCAATGAATCAAAAGACTGACTTCTATGGTAGTTAAAGCACTGGACTCCCACATGCCTATCTGCAATTTAAGTCCTCGACCTGGCAGCTTGAAAATCACATCAGGTGCAAGTTCATGTGTGCCCGAAATCTTGAGAAGAGGATGCAGGAAAAGGGATCACGACATGGCCACCCACTCCTCCAAACGGCGATTTCTCACCTTCCCTTTCTCTGTATCTGTCTCTCTTTGGCAACCATACATACCCTATGTGCAAAAACCTAAAAAAAAAAATAAAATAAAAAAATAAAAGACTGCCTTTCTAATAGTCTGAGATTTTATCTAGTCATCACAAGTGGTGTGCATAAATAAAATTCCAATAGAGGAACCTCAATAATGTTTCCTAATGTGAACATTCTTCTAAAACAGATTTCCTTTTATATGAGGTTTAACTCACACAAACATTTTGCTTAAAATCAAAAAGTCGAATTCTGTTTAAGTTGTGTCATTCATCACTTGTCTCTAAGAGGCTGATCACATTCAAAGGGACATCTAAGTCCTTTTTGTATTAAAACTTGGATAAAAATTATGCATAAAAACTTCGGCTAATCATCTCCAGTTTTCCAGTATATAATTCCAAATCCAGTCAGTCCACACGTTTCAGGTAACTAATGGACAGAACTCCTCAGGTGTCCCATTTTTAACAAATTCAGGAACCGGCCCCAACTTCCTCCTCTATAAAAAAGTCCCAGGGATTCAAGTTCAAAATTGTTCTCTTTGCATGGAAGAGTTGATTTATCTTCAAACCTGAACCTTCTTACTTCCCTAATCTTTTCCCACTTGATTCCCCTTGGGTCTTTTATACTTCCTATCAAGTCTAAAGTAGTCTAGTTTAGCAAGAAAAGTCTTCTATTTGGAGTCTCAGCCCTCTGTTTCTCTTTTTTCTAATTCAACTTATATATTAAAGAAGATTGATCTTTTAAAAGTACTGCTTTGATCCTCTCTCTGTCAAAAACACTTAGTGTCTTCCATGGGTCTCTGAAATAAATTTCACAGGCCTAAGTTATCATTCAGAGCTGACAATAGTCAGTCACCAAATTACATTTCCAACCTTTCTATTTGTTATGGGCTGACTGTGTCCCACTCCCCAAATTCATGTTTGAAATCTTAACTTTCAGTATCTCAGAATGTAAACATATTTGGAGTTAAGATCTTAAAAAGGTAATAAAGTTAAAATGAGGCTATTTGTGTGGGGCCCTAATCCAATATAACCAATGTCCTTATAAGAAGTAAAACTGGCATCAGGGATCAACCATGTGAACAGGCGACAATGGGGTGGCTATCTACAACCTAAAGAGGAAGGACTCGGAAAAACCCAACCCTGGGATCATCTTCATTTTGAACTTACAGACTCTAGAAATCTAAGAAAATAAATTTCTGTTGTTTAAACCATTCACTCTGTGGTATTTTGTTATGCTAGACCTAGGAAAACATAATTCCTTGACCATTTCCCCATGTCCAACAAATGTGCTCTCATGTCTGTGGTATTCCTTCTGTGATGAAATGCTTTCTTATATCAAGTTTCTAACTCATTTATTCTTCTAGATCTGTCTTCTAGGTCCTCCACATACTTCCTACATCAACCTGAAAATCATCTTGTCTAAATCATAACTCCCAAGGTCCCCATTTCAGACAATCAATGGATATGTTTGTTAACAGATCCGCTCTTCACGCACATACATTATCTTTTTATAATCTGTCAGCTCCTTGAGTTTTGGAAGTATGAACCATTTTTCTTAGCACCTGTTCCCCAAAGCTTTCATGCAACCCAGAATATAGCTTGCACCATAAACCCAGCTCAAATAATAAATGACTGGGACCAGATGGTGGCACCAAAGTAATGCAACTGGACCCAGGAAAAGGTCCTGGGTTTAAATCCCAGAATCACCCTGAACACACCAGGTATATGAGTGGTCATGATACAGACAAGCTAAGACTGGTGGTAGATTAAAGCATGAAGATCCTGTTGAATTAGGGGAGCCTGTCTCTAAATAAATGATTGAATGAATGAATGAATAATTGAACTTCCTTACAAAATGATAAATGACTGGGGCCAGCAGGTGGCATGGTGGATAAGATGCTGGACTCCCCACAAATCTGCCAAGCACAGTTCAAGTCCAAGACTCAGCAGCTTGTAAATCACACCAGGCCCCCATGATGCATCCCCAAAATCCCAAGAGGAAACTGGAGGAGAAGGGATTGTGGTGTGGTCATTTCGCCTGCAGGATTTCCCACTTCCCCTCTCATTATCTCTCTCTGGCAAGTGAACATGCCATATGGCAAAAATCTAAAAAAAATAAGGTAAATGACTAAATGGTACTAATACAAATGATAATAGCATAGCTAACATACAATGATCACCTGTGTCTACTGTATGTAGACAATCATTTCATTAAAGAATCACTAACACTTTGAGGTGAGTGCTGACATTACCACCATTTCACAGATTAGAAACTGAATGATAGCATGCTCAAGTGTTTGACTGTAAGTCTATGGTAATGAAGTATGAACTTCTTCATGTATGTCTTTTTGCACTTCACTGTCTTATTATGATAGCAGAATTTAAAACCTGGCCATCTAAAAACCTTTTCAGAAAAACAGGGTAACAATTAGAAAAAAGAAATCCCCTGGAGAGTTGCTTTCAAGTCCTAGCATTGTTTCTTCTCCTAAGGCAACAAGAACAGAAAATATGTTACAGAAAATATGTTCTTTTTGTCAACCGCCACTCTGCTACCTGTGGTTAGCACAGCCTACCAGGATGAGAGCAGCAGCCTTTCCCATCATATTATTTCACTTCTCACTATGGACAGCTGCTCTTGCATTTGTATAAAAGCTCAACATACAAACATATGTTTCCCATATCAGGCTATAAATAATTAGAGTTGTAGAAAGCTATCATATGGCATCTTCAATCCCAAGGCCTTATCTGAAAACTGCAGACTCACCAAGTAGACTCTCTTAGTAGGCTGGGTTTCCCTAAAATATTAGAACTTGTTTTCTTTCGTTGTAATTCCTGATTTACATACACTCATACATCTTTGTGAGGCACAGGATCAGCATGTATAGTATGCAATAACGAAATCGAGAATAGAAGCACATCCACCAGCCCCAACCTATACCAGCACACTATGAATTTAAACATTTTAAAACAATTCTCACTTCCCAAAAGCATCCAAGTGGCTTTTTAAAAAACCTTATTCTACAGTGTTTCTTTGAAATGACACAATCCTATGGTTACGCTTGGAATTTGCCAACAAAGATTTCAAAAGAAACAGCAGAGTACTTGACCATTAGAAAAAGAGTAAGTCTAATGCACATTACAGGCATATTCTGGTCATTAATAAAAATTCCCCCTTGTTAATTGTATGAAATGACTTCATTATCTATTGCAATTTTAAGTCTCCAAAGACATTATATGTAAAAAGAGAATTTAGAAAAACAGAGCTTTTATAATATATTAACAGTCCCTGTGGTTAGATAAAATTTATACTTCACTCTGGGTTTAACATCATCATTCTATATCTCATGAAACAGTCAACAAAGGACAATCGACTGGACTGTCTTCAGTGTGGTCTGCTCCCACAGAAAAGTTCAAGAGAAATCACTTATCCGTTCATTCAAACATTTAGGGAGTATGTGCATACTTGGAGCAAGGAATCGAAAAAGAAAGCACAGATCCTGTCTTGAAAGATGTTTACATAGATGGGGAAGAAAGACAGGAAAATAGAGCACTGGGAATGTGACTTATAAGGGATGAAAGGCTTGGAGGAGCAGAGTGTTTCTGCCTCTCAACTTCAATAACTAAGTATTTTGTGAAGATGAATTGCTTTGAAACCAACCCACTCTTAGATGAACATCTCATATGGTGTGAAGGAGTGGTAGCAATAACTAGTTTTTAAAAAATGAAAATATGAACACAGAAATATGACACACCCCTTACAAAGGAAACTTTCATTAGTAAGTCACTTCTGCCAGCTGGAATTCTGGAAGATTTACTGCTGAGTGAAGCAAGTCGGGGTATGAAACAGAGACATTGTATGTCTCCACTTAACATATGACAACTGTCCACACTCTATGGGAGAGACTGAAAGACTGGAAGACATAAAAGCATTGAAAATTGTTATGGACACTATGGACAAAGTGGAAGAAGAGTGGGAAAGGGGAAGAGTGTAGGAAAGAAAATTTGGGGAGAAAATAGAAAAGACATTTGTGGGACACAGATATGGTCTATTACCTGTTGATGACGTGTTTAGTATTCTCAACTGGGCTGGTCAGAGATGTATCATGCTGCGTAAAGTCTCTTTACAATCTAAATGATGCATAGTGATTAGATGTATAAATAATAATAATTAATTAATTAAATAATTTTAAAATATATTTTTAAATCAGATTAAATGTTTGCTTTCAACAGTCCTTTCCCATTCTTGAGTCCCAGGGGAAAAAATATAAGTACCATCCTATTCTAGATGTCAAGTTTTGAAATACCTATTAGGAATACTTATATTTGAGTGAGCTTCAAGGTATTTTTTTGTTAGGTGCATCAAGTGATAAAAATCAATGGCTAGTTTATAAACTATGTTAGTTAATGAAATCAATCAGTGATAAGCTTAGTAAGTCTCTACCTTTGAATTTATTGTTTTCTCATTCATGAACTTCTTCATGTATGTCATAGTTTTGAAGACTGCAATTAACCGTCTAATCTTCCAGCTGAAGCAATCTTTGAATAAGCTATTTTTGACAGTTTCTTGAAACGTGTATACAATTCAAAGGTTTTTGGTTGGGTTTGTTTATTTTTGTTTATTTCATTTTCTGTGATTTGCTAGGCACTGAGACATAATATTTTGTCATTTTATCCAGTAAATAATTTCTTGGAATAACTCCTGGTTTAATCATAAAGATAATGAACTCTAGGATAAAATTTTTTTTCTAAGCTCTCACAGCTAGGAAATCAACGGGAGGTTGGGAATTTCCACAAAGGAAGTGACAGTTAAACCAGAGAATGAATAGGAATTAAAAATAGCTATGGAAGCAGAAAATATCCTAAGCAGAGAAAATACATGTGTACAAGGACCTAAGACATAATTTTTAGGTTTTTTTTTTAAGGTTTTTGTCATAAGGTATATGCACTCACCAGAGAGAGAAAGTACCCTCCCCTACCCCTCCCAGGGAAAGCCATGCCACAATCTATTGTGTGTACAGAATGTTACGGACAGAATTGTGAGGAATTACTGTGTGTGAAAGAGTTGAATGACACTAAGATACGACAGGGGGAAAAAAAGAGAGGTATCTCATATTTGAAAAAAAATATTTTATGGGGGCACATTTGCATACAGGTGAAAGAAAGAGAAGTATCCTCAACAGGGTCTTGTTACATCCATGATCCCCCTTCCCAGCCCCTAGCTCCTCAGAATTCTGGACATCTGCACATATGTCCAGCATGATTTAAAGCCTTCCAGTCTCACAGGGCACTTGTATTAATGCTGCACCACAGTGAGTGACTGGACTTCATATTTAAGACATAATTTTTAGGTCTGTTTTTTTTTGTTTGTTTGTTTGTTTTTTTTTTGTTTTTTTTTTTTAAAAGGGAGATTTTTGCTAGAGGGCATGTGCACTCACCAGAGAGACAGAAAGAGAGAAATTACCACCCAGGGGGATGGCTTTGCTACAATCCCTTCTCCTCTAGTCTCCTCTTGGGATCTTGGGCATGCACGCACATGTGCCCGGCATGAGTTTTAAGCTGCTGGGTCTGGGCCTCAAATCACGGTCAACTCCATGGGAGTCCAGTGACATAACCATTATAGTATCTGCTGATCCCTGGTCTTCATAGTCTTGATGGAAGTGACTATATATTCCAATTTGCCCTACTGGGTCCCAGTTTATGCCTCTTGTCCAAATATAATTATCATTAGCACCCCTTTCTCTTTCAACAGTACCCCCATTTAGATGATAAATTATAAGGTCACTCCACTAATTAACAAGCTAATAGAACATATGGTAACTCACTGTCCCATAATCTCATGCAGATTTCATGAAGCCACCTGTCTTTGTCAC
>NW_006159713.1:6760601-6769907 GCF_000334495.1 Tupaia belangeri chinensis | reverse complement strand
GGGAAAGATGCAGTTTGGTGTCAGAGATATCATTGCTTCACAGGAATATTTAGAAGCTCTATTTGGAATAACAGCTATAAGATAACAAAATCTCATGAAAACTGAAAAATGATGAGATAGATATAGTTCCACTGAACATGACTTGGACAACACCCTTCATCAGCTGGAACAATAGCAAAATGTAGAACAATATGAAAATCTGACCCCTTCGGGTGAGCAAAACCTTAAATATCACATATGTACTAGAATAATTTCTTTTTCATTTCTAAAAGCAATTTGAGGAATTTGGGGGTGATTTTTATTTTTTCTCTCTTCACATTTGTGTGTGTGTGTGTGTACATATACACATATGCAGGGAGAGAAGTGAAGGTGAAAAGTGGATGGAGACATCATATCTTCTTTCTTTGGTTTTACTTTCTGCATCAAAAAAAAAAAAAAAATCCCAATATACATTATTCCTCTTTAAGAAAAGAAAACATCGGGACCAGTTGTTGGCATAATGGCTATGTCGCTGGACTGTCGTGTAGTCAACTGTGGTTCAAGTCCCGGATCTGGTGGCTTAAACTCATGCTGAGCGCATATGTGTGTGTGCCCAAGATCCTGAGAGGAGAAGGGAGAAGGGATTGTGGTGTGGCCATCCCCCCTGAGGGTGATTTCTCTCTTTCTGTCTCTCTGTCTTTCTGGTGAGCGTATGTGCCTATAGAAAAAACCTCTCCAAAAAAAAAGAAAAAAAAAAAACTGGGTATATAAAGAATTTTGTTTTCTCATCTTAGATTGATGCACAAGATAGAAGACATCTCCTTTTTAACTTTCCCTTCCTTACATCTACCCTTGTACTCTCAGAATCTGAAAGTGCACTCAAGGGACCAAGGTCTAACTAGTTCTTGAGCTAACTGATAGCACAGAGAAGTGATATAGCCTTCTTCATACAATGAAAATAAGAGTGGGCTGGCTCAGTAACGCAGTGGTAATGTGCTCCTCAAGTGAAGCTGGATCCAGATGGAATATCGCAGCTCTAGTTCCCCAGCTGACCTGTAACACTAGGACTGCATGCCCACAATCCTGGCTGGCTAAGAAGGCTGGGAAGTGGTGGTATGGAGGCAAATCATCAATAAGACCTGGCTGAAGGTTCTTTTCTTTCTGTCTGTCTGTCTGTCTCTCTCTCTCTCTCTCTCTGTCTCTCTCTATCCCATTCATGAAATAAACTTTTTTTAAAAAGTGAGAGATGTTTAATAAGAGAGTATATTTGGAAATTAGTGCATTCCTATTAAATACAAGGTATTTTTATTTTGGTCAAAGTTTCACTGGCCATTTCAAACTGTCAAATCTATTCCATTTCAATTCCATTTCCATTGTTTTCCAGAATAAGTGAATCTACTGGAACTAAAATTCTTCATAGTGTAATTAGTGATCAGTGGATAAAGACCCAGAATAAGAATTTGGAACCAGACGGACCTACTTTTACCATCCTGAAACTCTTTCTGTGCCATTTCTAACACGATTATTATTCTCTTCAAATTTCAGTTACTCATCTGTAAAATGGGTTCTGCCCACATTGGGCATTCTAAATGTTTTTTTTTTCTGTTCTTTCTCTTGGCTTGCCTTACAATGGCAATTTACATTAAAATGTAAAATGAAATTTATATTAAAATCTTTGATAGGCACAAGAACCGCAGACATTGGTCAATTAGCTTTCAAGATCTGTCGTATGAGAATGGGCATGGCAGATATGGACATGTGAAGACTCATGGCTTTAATGTACATCTTTACCACAAATTCTGAAATAAGTTCCATTGTTCCAGCAATCTGCCTTTATTTCAAAGTTTCTTATTTTGGAGATGTATAGATGGGCTTCAGAATGTCTGTGAACCTTGTGAAAGTGTTTTGAAAGTTCTCTGGTCTGTGTTGTACACATTTTTTGGTACTTGAGAACTACTCTTTCAAATGAACATTAACCATGAAAACTGAGTACACAACTGGGAATGTACACAGGACTTGGAATACATGCAACATAAATATAGAGAAATCTGATTTTTTTTTTAAAAAAAAAAAAAAAAGAGGAATCCGACTATTCAAATAAAGCAGCATGTTGTAAAGAGAGAAGGGGCTTCCAGGTTGAACAGCATGTACTCTCCTGTGTGCATTGAACCTCAGCAACTCCATTTCACGAAGAAGAAAAACTGCACATTTCTTGTCATTCTTTTTCCCAAATATTCCTCTTTGCAGGAATACCTAAGTGAGTCAGGTGATGAAAATGAAAAATTTAGCCTTCCTGCTTTCAAGCATAATTCATAAAATCAGCAAGTTTACTTAAGAAATAGAATATTTGTGACAATGATTAAAGGTACTCTTTTGAACAGGTTCTAAAAAGGCCTTTTACAACTGTGGGGGAATTTTTTTTTTTCCTTCCTTGAATCCAGGGCAGGGAGTACATTTGTTTTAAAATATATAAGGACATCTTACTAGCTAGCTGGAGCACAGGACTTGTCACTTACAACCTTATTTTAAACTAATTAAACTATCAGTCTTCTTTTGTTACTCTAAACAGAACAGTCATTGTGCTTTGTTTCTGGTCAGTTCTTAATGGAAAGAACTTGCAATCATTTCTCTTTCCCCAGTCCCCACAGCTACATCTAAACTACTTTCCAATAAATGCCTGAAGGTTTTTAATTCAAATCTACATTTAGCAAGATATATAGTGGCCTGTTTGACAGCAATTGGGACACACACCATGACAAGCTCTATAAAGAATACTGAGAATATTGTCATGAAAAGAGCAAGTGGCAACTTGCTGCTTCTAACCCTCAGAAAGAGAGATGTAATGTAGTTTGACATTCCAGTATTGAAACTCAACCCAGACTTGTAAAAGTTGCTCTCATTTCATTCTTGCTTGTGTTTAAGAATAGAAAATGTTTGGAATAAATTTTTACCCAGACCTGTGGAGATTCAAAATTTTATTATTATCTAAATCATCAAACTAGATTGCTTAGCAATTTCCTAGAAAGTCATTTTCAGGTAGTCTATTTTTCATTTTTGACTTAAAAGAAGAAATATGAATGTCTTAATCTCAAAGAACTCTGTCTTGTTTTGCCAATTACCAGGAAGTCAGCAACTATTTATTCCTGTACCTTTCAGAGATCATTTTGTTGGGGGCACACATGTAAATAGAATAAAAAGAGTAACAGTCACAGGAACTCAAGCATTTGTTATATATTGGGAAAATTTAGTCTTTCCTTCTCTTGCTCCCTCTACATATACACACACATACAATCTTAGTCAATGAATGTAATTTTAAACTATCACTATCTTCATAAAATCTTTATACTTTTTTCACAAAGTAAAAGATCTTTGTGATAAAAATATATCAAAATATATGATATGCACCCTGAATATATAATGAACTTTTACCAATTAATACCAAAAAAAGACAATCCTAAAGAAAGATGGACAATAACTTGACCATAATATATGCTTCACAAAAGAAATACCAATAAATATATGAAAAATTACTCAGTATCATTTTGTCATGAGAAAATGAAAATCATAATGAAATATTAACTTCACATTGACCATGACGACTAAAATGAAATTAAAAAGAAGAAAAATGAAGTATTGGCAAGAATTCAGAACAATCAGAACTTTCCTACACTGTTATTGGCAACATAAATCTGGAAAAATATTTGTAATTTATTAGTTATAACAAATAAATAATATATTTGGTATTAAAATAGTTCATGGAAATGTGTACTATTAAAAAATTACATAAGATTTTAACTATTTTTGCACCAAAATAAACTCATACTAACTTGTTATAACTTATTGGAACAGAATCTAGTTTTAGGTACTAAATAAAGCTATCATAAATTCTCCTCAAATTGAAGCAAGGACAAACATCAAATTTATGTTAATGCTTGGAGGGAAGAATGGTGACAACATCAATGCTTTATGAAAATTTTATGGGGACAATATCCCAAAGAAACCAATAGTTACAACTGAAAAATAAAAATTTTTTAGAGAGAGAGATTTTTGCTATAGGGCATGTGTGCTCACTAGAGAGAGAGAAAAAAAAAAGAGAGAGAGTACACAAAAATCACCCCTGGGGGATGGCCACGCTGCACTCTCTTCTCCTCTATTCTCCTCTTGGGATTTTGGGAATGCACACACATGAGCCCAGCATGAGTTTCAAGCCGCCAGGTCTAGAACTTGAACTGCAGTCTGCCACGTGAGAGTCCAGCGACACAATCACTATGTCATCTGCTAGTCCCACAACTGGAAAATTCTTAAGAAGAACCAAAACAATGTTGGAGATGACAGACCACCCACATCAATTTGCAAGGACTAAATTAATCTGTTCATGCCCTAATGGAAGAGTACCAACATCTAACAGCAGAAATAATAGCCAATGCCACAGAAATCTGTTGGTTCAGCTTACATAATTCTGACTGAAAAATTACAGTTGAGCTTCTGCTCAATGGGTGCCAGACTACTGCATTCCGATCTGCTTCAGACAACAGTAGAGCTCTCTATGGAAATTTTAAATAAATGGGATCAAGATCTAGAAACATTTCTTCAAAGAATTATTATTAGGAGATGAAACATGGCCTTACCACAATGACCCTGAAGTCAAACCAAGATTACACAATAGCTTCAAAGAAGTAGAAGTGGTGCAAAGCAACAAACAGACCAGTCAAGAGTAAACATCATGGTCACACTCTTCTGCTCAAAGCATTCTGCTTGTTGGCTTTATGGAGGGTCAAAGAACAATAACATCTGCTTTTTATGAGAGTGTTTTGAGAAAACCAAAGCTTTAGCAGGAATACACCTAGGAAAGCTTCACCAGAGAGCTCTTTTTCACCAGAGCAATGTTCCTAGTCACTCCTCTCATCAAAGGGCAATCTGCAAGCATTTCAATGGGAAATCTTTAGGCATTCACCTTATGGTTCTAATGTATCTCCTTTTGATTTCTTTTGGTTTCCTAATCATAAAGTCTTTAAAGGGCCTACATGTTCTTCAGTTAGTAATGCAAAATATACCTCATTGTCATAATTAAATTCCTAGCACCTTCAGTTTATTAGGGATAGACTAAATAGCTAACATTACCATTTACAAGTGTCCTGAACTTAATGGAGCTTATGTGAGAAATAACATCTATATTTTTACCTTTTTTTAACCAACTTTTTGAAGTTCCTTCATATAGTATATAATATTTCTGTTGTTTATAATAACTACTATGTTGAATATATCATATCTAATGACCCAGTAATTACACTAAATACAAACTCAACAAAAATTTGCAAATATGTCTATAAGAAATATGCACTAGAATGTTTAGAAGTACACTGTGCAACAAATGAAACACTCTTAGGACCACCAGATGTTGTAATGCTTATGTCACTAAACTCCTACCGAGTCTACCACAGTTCAAGTCCTGGACCTGGTGGCTTAAAACTCACGATAGGCATATGTGCATGCATACCCAAAATCCTGAGAAGAGAATGGCGGAAAACGGATTGCAGTGTGTCCATCACTGCCTGGCCAGGGGGAAGGGGGATAATTTCTCACTCTCACTGTCTCTCTCTGGTGATTGCACCTGCCCTATAGCAAAACTCTCTTTAAAAATAAAAATGGAACACCTCAATATTTGTTAACAAAAGCACTAGTAAATAAGCTGTAGTATATGTGCACAGATGAATGAGCCACAAACAACCATGTGCAAAAAAATAAACAAGAATGATACTATTTATAGAAAGTTCCAAAACAGTCATTTCTAATCTATACTGATAGAAGTCAGGAAGTCAAGACAGTGGTTAAGCTTGGGGAGGGGTCTAATTGTTGATGATAAGGGACCACATAAGCAGGAGTGCTAATTGGTACATATATATCTGTGGGTTTTTAAACTTCAATTAAATATATGAGTTTGTTGGGACCAGCAGTTAGCATAATGGCTATGTCGCTGAACTCCCATGGGGCTGACCGTGGTTTGAGTCCCGGACATGGTGACTTAAACTCACGCCAGGCGCGTGTGCGTGTGTGCCCAAGATCCCAAGAGGAGAATGGAGGAGAAGGGATTGCGGCGTGGCCATCCCCCCTGGGGGGTGATTTCTTGCTTTCTGTCTCTCTGTCTCTCTCTGTCACATGTCCTATAGCAAAAAACTCTCCAAAATAAAAATATATATATATATATGAGTTTGTTCAATTGGTGCAACTTTAGTGAGTTAGTTGTATATTTACAATATGTGCATTTTTGTGTGTATTTTATACTCAAAGTTTATAAGTTAAAAAATGATCATTCTATCTTGCCTTGATATAGAAAGCATCCAAATACTAGCTTAGTAATTTGGCTGGGTATTTATTTCTACTTAACAAAGAGAAAACCAAATCCCTTACACCAAGCAATTTTGCAACCAAGGGAAGAAGCTCCGCTAAACGGTCTCCCTTATTGTGAATAATTTTAGACAAAATTTTCAGTGTTCTAGTAACACTAATATTATTAATAATTTAGTTTATGACTACATTTTGAATTGTGCATTTTTTTTAATCACACTCACTTCGTTCCACTGGGCAAGGCATTACTAGCATCTGAACTATGTGAAATGCCACAAACATATAAAAAATGAAAAAAAACCTCATTTTAAATTCCAGCTCTGCCAAAAGCACATGTTAAGATATTGTACAAAATTATTCAACCTCTCTTAGCTTCAGTATTCCCATCTTTAAAATAAGAATAATGATCTAACCACATGGCATGTGAAGATTAAATGAGAAAGACTATGAAAAACCCTTCTAAGCTCAGGACATGGCCTTTTCTTTAGCATCAAAAAAAATGGCAGTTTTGTCACTACAATGATTATGTATATATTATGTATATTTCATTAAATTGTGTATTCTAACCCATTTTGAATTTTCATTCCTATAACATTTTAAAATGAGAAAATAGGAACTACACACACACACACACACACACACACACACACACATGCCCGATGTATTCTCTCATTTATTGAACAAATTTTACTGCATAATCTACTATTTTGAGCACTGTTCTGGGTTCTATAGACACAGCTATGAATCAAAAAGATAGAATCCTGTTAACACACAGCATCTTTAAATCTGATTACATGTGCATAAAATTTTTATTTATGTAATATAAAGCATGCTTCCTGTAACAATAGCAACCACTGAGTTAATACTGGACAGAATCACTAGTTTATTTCAACAATCAGAACTATAAAACATTTATAAATACTTACAGACTTAGGATTCATTCACTGAAATTGAAATGGTATTTATATGTAAGGATTTAACTCTGTCAGTCTTACTTTTATTATATGCACACATATGCATATACTACATATGTTCTATAATATATATGATATACTGTATGTTGTATACATATTACATATTCTAGAGCATGCATTAATATAGTATAACTGTACATGCACATGTGTGTATATATGTATTTCTGGGTATACGTATATACATATATATGTATACAAAACCAAGTTATATGTGTACATACATATATAGATTACATAACTATATATGCATATAGCTATAGCTATATATAACTATATAAAATTTATATAAATATAAATATATAAATATACCTAGATATGTATTTAAATAACTTGGTTGTTTGGTTTGGTTTAGTTCCAATAAGCCCACAAATAAGCGCTCCCTGACATTGATTATGAGGTTGACAACTTCTGTTCCATATTATTGCTACCATAGCACAGTACCTAAAACATGGTGGACATTCGGTAAATACTGTTAAGTAAATATAACATATCTGTGCTGAAAAACAATGTGTTGGCACCTTAGGCTAATTTCTAATACGTATCAGCATCTCCCTTCAAAAGAAAATGAATTCAGTCCTTATACCTTCTGAGGCAGCTCCCAAAATTAGCATCTGTTTTTAAGATGTTTCCTAGTAAAATGTAGGATTAAACATATGAATTTTGGCTGGAGAGTCTAATATTTTCAGACAATATGGTCATTTGTATTTTAATTCTATTTTGCCTGAATAACTTCCACTAAGTTGGAGACAGATGTGGTGGTGACAGTGTGTGTAAGGGGAGAGCCTTTTCCTAAGATTCTGTCAAGATATGAAATGCAGAATACACCATGACATTAAACTGGACAATTAACCAAGACACAATTTATCATGCACCTGTCCTTTTATTTTTATGTTACCCTTTCTAGAAAAAACAAACATACTAATATTGAAGAGTTTTTAAAATTTTGTTTTGCAATGGACTTTTTTCAAATGCTTACCATTATATCCATATTCTTGTAATCTACTGAAGGCCTGAAACCATGTCCAGTATCATGTCCCTACACTAATATCACAAGCAGAGACTCTTAACCATAACGCAAAAACTGTGGTGAAAAAATAATATGATCACTCTCAGTCAGCACAAATACTTTAAATAATGCACAGCAAAGATGTTATATGAAATCCATTATTCATGGCTTTTCTCATACATATATTTGAAAATGGAATGGTACTGGTTGCCCTGGGAATTTTTGTCATGGTGTGTTATGTAGTTCATAACTTTCTACTCTGCCACACTTTTTTGCCTATAAAGAATTCTCTAATTGGATTGTCAGTCATTTATACATTGCCTTCTGCCTACCTAGCAGATGACACATTCCCTTTAACCATTTTCCTCCCCTTATTTCAGCTGTTTGACTGCCTTTGGCTCTCTCTTTCACGTGCACACATATTCTGCCACTTAGGGATTGCCTTTCTATGTTAAATATTGGGTCTAGGATATTCTTATTTTAATTGTCAGAGGGTGTATGCACTGGGTATGTATGATAGCCAAAGAGAGAAAGCATCCCCACAATGGAGTCTTGCTAGGCCACAATCCTTTTTCCTCCATTTCTTCATTCTATCAGGACCCTGGGAACTCACCTGCATTTAGTTAGCATATTTTTCAAACTGTGTGGACTGGGATTCAAACCAAGGTTGGCCATGTAGGATCTGGCTCCCTTTGCACAGCATTACCCACTGTGCTTTGGGACCAGCCCTGGGTCTAAGATCTAATTGCATAACAAGTGTGATTACTCAAAGACTGTTTGAAAGCAAGTATATGGTGTGCTATATATTTAACAGAGCAAAACAGCATTTTTTCCTTTTCTTTTTTTTACATTCAATCACATATGTCACTTAGCTTGTAAAGTGAATGTTCAAACATGAATACATTTCTCACCAGTCCAGTTGGGAATACTGTATAGGCTATCTTCAACAGATAATAACCCATTTCTTTGTCCCATAAATGTTTTGCCTATTTTTCTCCTTAA
>NW_006159713.1:6680348-6758591 GCF_000334495.1 Tupaia belangeri chinensis | reverse complement strand
CATCACTGCCTGGCCAGGGGGAAGGGGGATAATTTCTCACTCTCACTGTCTCTCTCTGGTGATTGCACCTGCCCTATAGCAAAACTCTCTTTAAAAATAAAAATGGAACACCTCAATATTTGTTAACAAAAGCACTAGTAAATAAGCTGTAGTATATGTGCACAGATGAATGAGCCACAAACAACCATGTGCAAAAAAATAAACAAGAATGATACTATTTATAGAAAGTTCCAAAACAGTCATTTCTAATCTATACTGATAGAAGTCAGGAAGTCAAGACAGTGGTTAAGCTTGGGGAGGGGTCTAATTGTTGATGATAAGGGACCACATAAGCAGGAGTGCTAATTGGTACATATATATCTGTGGGTTTTTAAACTTCAATTAAATATATGAGTTTGTTGGGACCAGCAGTTAGCATAATGGCTATGTCGCTGAACTCCCATGGGGCTGACCGTGGTTTGAGTCCCGGACATGGTGACTTAAACTCACGCCAGGCGCGTGTGCGTGTGTGCCCAAGATCCCAAGAGGAGAATGGAGGAGAAGGGATTGCGGCGTGGCCATCCCCCCTGGGGGGTGATTTCTTGCTTTCTGTCTCTCTGTCTCTCTCTGTCACATGTCCTATAGCAAAAAACTCTCCAAAATAAAAATATATATATATATATGAGTTTGTTCAATTGGTGCAACTTTAGTGAGTTAGTTGTATATTTACAATATGTGCATTTTTGTGTGTATTTTATACTCAAAGTTTATAAGTTAAAAAATGATCATTCTATCTTGCCTTGATATAGAAAGCATCCAAATACTAGCTTAGTAATTTGGCTGGGTATTTATTTCTACTTAACAAAGAGAAAACCAAATCCCTTACACCAAGCAATTTTGCAACCAAGGGAAGAAGCTCCGCTAAACGGTCTCCCTTATTGTGAATAATTTTAGACAAAATTTTCAGTGTTCTAGTAACACTAATATTATTAATAATTTAGTTTATGACTACATTTTGAATTGTGCATTTTTTTTAATCACACTCACTTCGTTCCACTGGGCAAGGCATTACTAGCATCTGAACTATGTGAAATGCCACAAACATATAAAAAATGAAAAAAAACCTCATTTTAAATTCCAGCTCTGCCAAAAGCACATGTTAAGATATTGTACAAAATTATTCAACCTCTCTTAGCTTCAGTATTCCCATCTTTAAAATAAGAATAATGATCTAACCACATGGCATGTGAAGATTAAATGAGAAAGACTATGAAAAACCCTTCTAAGCTCAGGACATGGCCTTTTCTTTAGCATCAAAAAAAATGGCAGTTTTGTCACTACAATGATTATGTATATATTATGTATATTTCATTAAATTGTGTATTCTAACCCATTTTGAATTTTCATTCCTATAACATTTTAAAATGAGAAAATAGGAACTACACACACACACACACACACACACACACACACACATGCCCGATGTATTCTCTCATTTATTGAACAAATTTTACTGCATAATCTACTATTTTGAGCACTGTTCTGGGTTCTATAGACACAGCTATGAATCAAAAAGATAGAATCCTGTTAACACACAGCATCTTTAAATCTGATTACATGTGCATAAAATTTTTATTTATGTAATATAAAGCATGCTTCCTGTAACAATAGCAACCACTGAGTTAATACTGGACAGAATCACTAGTTTATTTCAACAATCAGAACTATAAAACATTTATAAATACTTACAGACTTAGGATTCATTCACTGAAATTGAAATGGTATTTATATGTAAGGATTTAACTCTGTCAGTCTTACTTTTATTATATGCACACATATGCATATACTACATATGTTCTATAATATATATGATATACTGTATGTTGTATACATATTACATATTCTAGAGCATGCATTAATATAGTATAACTGTACATGCACATGTGTGTATATATGTATTTCTGGGTATACGTATATACATATATATGTATACAAAACCAAGTTATATGTGTACATACATATATAGATTACATAACTATATATGCATATAGCTATAGCTATATATAACTATATAAAATTTATATAAATATAAATATATAAATATACCTAGATATGTATTTAAATAACTTGGTTGTTTGGTTTGGTTTAGTTCCAATAAGCCCACAAATAAGCGCTCCCTGACATTGATTATGAGGTTGACAACTTCTGTTCCATATTATTGCTACCATAGCACAGTACCTAAAACATGGTGGACATTCGGTAAATACTGTTAAGTAAATATAACATATCTGTGCTGAAAAACAATGTGTTGGCACCTTAGGCTAATTTCTAATACGTATCAGCATCTCCCTTCAAAAGAAAATGAATTCAGTCCTTATACCTTCTGAGGCAGCTCCCAAAATTAGCATCTGTTTTTAAGATGTTTCCTAGTAAAATGTAGGATTAAACATATGAATTTTGGCTGGAGAGTCTAATATTTTCAGACAATATGGTCATTTGTATTTTAATTCTATTTTGCCTGAATAACTTCCACTAAGTTGGAGACAGATGTGGTGGTGACAGTGTGTGTAAGGGGAGAGCCTTTTCCTAAGATTCTGTCAAGATATGAAATGCAGAATACACCATGACATTAAACTGGACAATTAACCAAGACACAATTTATCATGCACCTGTCCTTTTATTTTTATGTTACCCTTTCTAGAAAAAACAAACATACTAATATTGAAGAGTTTTTAAAATTTTGTTTTGCAATGGACTTTTTTCAAATGCTTACCATTATATCCATATTCTTGTAATCTACTGAAGGCCTGAAACCATGTCCAGTATCATGTCCCTACACTAATATCACAAGCAGAGACTCTTAACCATAACGCAAAAACTGTGGTGAAAAAATAATATGATCACTCTCAGTCAGCACAAATACTTTAAATAATGCACAGCAAAGATGTTATATGAAATCCATTATTCATGGCTTTTCTCATACATATATTTGAAAATGGAATGGTACTGGTTGCCCTGGGAATTTTTGTCATGGTGTGTTATGTAGTTCATAACTTTCTACTCTGCCACACTTTTTTGCCTATAAAGAATTCTCTAATTGGATTGTCAGTCATTTATACATTGCCTTCTGCCTACCTAGCAGATGACACATTCCCTTTAACCATTTTCCTCCCCTTATTTCAGCTGTTTGACTGCCTTTGGCTCTCTCTTTCACGTGCACACATATTCTGCCACTTAGGGATTGCCTTTCTATGTTAAATATTGGGTCTAGGATATTCTTATTTTAATTGTCAGAGGGTGTATGCACTGGGTATGTATGATAGCCAAAGAGAGAAAGCATCCCCACAATGGAGTCTTGCTAGGCCACAATCCTTTTTCCTCCATTTCTTCATTCTATCAGGACCCTGGGAACTCACCTGCATTTAGTTAGCATATTTTTCAAACTGTGTGGACTGGGATTCAAACCAAGGTTGGCCATGTAGGATCTGGCTCCCTTTGCACAGCATTACCCACTGTGCTTTGGGACCAGCCCTGGGTCTAAGATCTAATTGCATAACAAGTGTGATTACTCAAAGACTGTTTGAAAGCAAGTATATGGTGTGCTATATATTTAACAGAGCAAAACAGCATTTTTTCCTTTTCTTTTTTTTACATTCAATCACATATGTCACTTAGCTTGTAAAGTGAATGTTCAAACATGAATACATTTCTCACCAGTCCAGTTGGGAATACTGTATAGGCTATCTTCAACAGATAATAACCCATTTCTTTGTCCCATAAATGTTTTGCCTATTTTTCTCCTTAACGTCTTTTCTCAGACTTTCCTCCTTCTCCCATCCTCTTTCCACACCGTATCTGGTATCTATAAACATTTTCTATGTTTCTATATCCTCTAGTCATTCAGTGTCAGCCATAGAGTGTGAACAGTCGGTATATATTAAGTGGAGACATACAATGTCTCGCCTTCACTCGGCAGTAAATCTTCCATATTCATCCACTTTCTGCCAAAAGTCAGGGTCTTATTGTATTTTATGACTGAGTAGTATTCCATTGAGTATGTGTGCCACACTTTTTCAATCCATTTCTCTGTTTGTGGGCATTTCGGCTGGTTCCATGTCTTAGCAATTGTGAATAATGCTGCAATAAACATCAATGCACAAGCACTTTTCTGATCAAGCATTCTTCTGTCCTTTGGGTAGATATCAAGGAATGGGACTGTTGGACCATATGGTAGTTCTATTTGTAGATTTTTGAGTAATCTCCATATTGTTCTCCACAGTGGCTGGACCAACTTACATCCCACCAACAGTGCAGGAGAGTTCCTCTTTCACCACACCCCTGCCGGCACTTACTATTATTTTTTTTTAATCTTAGTAATTCTGACTGGGGCTAAGGGGTATCTCATAGTGATTTTGACCTGCATTTCCCTCATAATAAGGGATGCTGAGCATTTTTTCATATGCTTTTTGGCTCTTCATATGTCTTATTTTTTCAACTCATTCTCACATCTTTTAATTGAGTTGATCATCTATTTTTGGGAAAGCCAGTTGAGTTCCCTGTGTATTCTGATTGTCAGTCTCCTATCTGAAGCATAGTTTACAAAAATATTTTCCTATTCTGAAAGCTGTTGATTCCCACTGATTATTGTGTTCTTGGCAGGGCAGAAACTTCTAAATCTGATGTAATCCCATTTGTCTATTTTTGGGATTACTGACTGTGCATTTGGGGGTCTTATTTAAGAAGCCTTTGCTGGGACCAGCAGATGGCACAATGACTACATCACTAGACACCCATGTAGTTGACCGCGGTTCAAGTCCTGGACCCAGTGGCTTAACCTCAGGCTGGGTGTGTGTGCATGTGTGCCCAAGATCCCAAGGAGGGAATGAAGGAGATAGGAGTGTGGTGTGGCCATCGCTCCTTAGGGGTGATTTCTCACTTTCTGTCTCTCTGTCTCTATCTTTCTGGTGAGTGCACACACACTATAGCAAAAACCTCTCCAAAAAAAAAAAAAAAAGAAGAAGAAAAATAGGGAGGTAAAGTATTAATGTCACAAAGAAATGTGGTATTATCTGTTGAAGATATTTTGTAGTTTTATCAACTGTACTAGGGAGAAATGTTCACCTGTTGAAATATCCATTTTGTAAGACAAATAATAATGTGATTGAATGCATAAAAGAAAATGAAATGAAAAATAAATTAATTAATAAAAAAAGAAGTCTTTGCCTACCCCAATGTTGCAAAACAGAATTTTTGAAATATCTAATTAATAATAATGATGACATAATGTTGCCAGTGCCAAAACTTCCACTTAATAATTGTGTGTGTGTGTGTGTGTGTGTGTGTGTGTGTGTGTGTACAAGCAAAATACCTTGACTTGTGGTATTTTGGTTGTGCACACACACACATAAACAAAACACAAAAATATATAAAAAAATTATAAAGCAAATATCATCTTATGTAACTATAGTTATTCATTTGGGATCAAAGTCATTACTTGGTATCATAATTCTCATATAAATACTCTCATTTTGTACTTAACAGGAAAAGTAAATGTAGAGTGATTAGAAATTTAATAAGTACAAAGCAAAAAAGCCTCCTTTGAAATGGTTCAGAGTGGTCAAATGCAACAATGGATTCAATTAATTTATTGAAGTTCTAAAAATTTTTGCAAGAGATTCTGCTGAGTGCTATTGAGAACCAAAAGATAAACAGATTATGGAATAGGATTTGCCCTCAAGAGAAAAATGTAATCTTTGGAAGAAGACATGTAAACAGGCTACAGAAATAAAATACAATGTGATAAGGCAGTAATAAATACAATTCTTTACATCAAAAGGCAGAAAATAAGGATAACAGTAATATTCATGAGGGAAGTTGACATTTTTGCTGGGCTTCTAGGGCTTCTGGTGGAGAGGAGAGGGAATGCACTGAGACAAGGGAAACTGTGAACAAATACCTGACAGAGAATAATGCACAGGAATCTGCTTGGCCCAGATGAGTAAGACTAGTACCAGAAGACAGAGTGAAAGATAAAGCTACAAGTGTGGATAGTGACAGAGCATCGAGGACCTTCAATTCCAAGCTATGGATTTTACCCATTATTTAGAAACCATGTAGGAACCAGCAGGTGGTGTAGTGGTTAACACACCAGACTCCCACGTGGTTGACTAGTTTGAGTGCTAGACCCAACAGCTTGAAACACGCAGGATGTGTGTGCGTATGTGCCCAAAATACCAGGAAAATGGAGAAGGGACTGCAGTGTGGCCACCCCCACGGGGGGGCCTTTCCCTTTCCCTCTCATTATCTCTCTCTCCAGTGAGTACACACATCCTTTGGCAAAAACCCAGAAGAAAAAACAAAAATTAGGAACCATGTAGAAGCACTGAATCTTTTAAACCCAAGAAGCAACATGCTTAAAACAGTACTTGGACAGATAAATTCAGGAAAAGACAGTTTGGGTGAAACTCAACATTGTGTGAAACTGGCTGGGGGCAACTATGATTGAAAGAGAGCTATATAGTTACTAGAGAGTGACATATATTGTCCTATCATTCTGAGTAAAAAGTCATGGTCACAGGGCCAGCATATGGCATAGCAGTTACGTTGCTGGACTCCCACGGTTCAAGTCCTGAACCTGGTGGCTTGAAAATCATGCCAGGCACATGTGCATTTCAAGTTCTGGTATATGAGCATGCAGGTATGTGAATATTCCAACACCTAGTATGAGCACACTGAGAGATCTGGGTTTGATGAAATGTCATGGAGAGTTGCCATTCTTCTCCTACTCCACTGCTCTGGAGGAAAATAGAGAAGAGATTGGGATATGGCCATACTCCCTGGGGGATAATTTCTAACTTTCCCTCTCACTGTCTCTGTCTCTGTATCTCTCTGAAGAGGAGCACATGTGCCCTAAGACAAAAACTTCTTAAAAAAAAAAAAATCATGGTCAATGATTCGTTATACATTTTTTAGAAGCCGATTCAGCTACATTGATCAGTCAAGCCGTGCAAGCTACTGCATCCACATCTTGTTTATCCTTTAACATGACTCACAGAAAAATAAAGAGCCAGTGCTCAAAATTCTTTATTTCATGTTACTTTTAGAAATATAGAAAATATGGGGCTAGCAGTTAGCATAATAGTCATGTCACTGGACTCCCATGTGGTCGACCATGGTTTGAGCCTCGAACCTGGCAGCTTAAACTCATGCCAGGCGCGTGTGTGTGCATGCCCAAGATCCTGAGAGGAGAATTGAGGAGAAAGAATTGTGGCATGGCCGTCCCCCTGGGGGGTGATTTTTTCGCTTTCTGTATCTCTGACTCTCTTTGTCTTTCTGGTGAGCACACGCACCCTATAGCAAAAACCTGTCTCCCCAAAAAAAGAAAGAAATATAGAAAATATGCTACTTCTGAGAAAGGTCCAATACATGCAACTCACCAGCTGCCCCCTGACTAAACCCTGCAAAGGCCCTCTCTGTGGATGACTAGGTTCTAAGACTATAGGAAATTGGAGTATTTGAGAGACCTTGGACAAACACATGCATGTAAACATGATGGAGATGTTTCAGAATCCAGAGAGGTTACTCTTGAGATATTTTAAAAACAAACAGTGACATTTCAAGCTCTGGTGTGTGAGCATGCAAGTATATGAACATTCTAAGACAGCTGTATGAGCACGCTAAGAGATTTGGGCTTGATAAAATGTCATGGACAGCTGCTACTCTTCTACTCACCACTCTGCCACCAAATAAAGCAAGCACATCTGTAAGGAACTTTCTTATAGACTTTCTGTTCCTTTTCATGTGCGTGTGGTTGTACATGTATGTGTGTGTGTGTGTGTATGTGTGTGTATGTGTGTGTGTGTTTTAAAAACTAATCTTAAGAAGATCACAGGCAAATTTAGAAGTTAAGTTTTAGAATAAAACATTTTTCAAAGTATGTTATGTAGATTTTTTTTCATCTCTAAGGGTAAATGAGTTCCACAAAATGAACTGCAGAAATTCTAGGAATGTTCATATACTAAAGAAAAACAATGAATCCCAAAGAGAAGGCTAACAAGAATCAATTCTCTCAAACAGTATCAATGTTTCTTTCTCATCTTCTGTTCCCACCTCTTTCCTTCCTTCCCTCATAGGACAAGATTAATTTCTGGAGCACCTAGTTTCACCAGTCAATTCTTTTCCAGAAGGAAATAATGGCCAAATTATTTAGCTACACATGAAATTACTTAGTTTTTTTTCTTTAAAGAAATGTTTGCTATAGGTCACATTCGATTGCCAGAGAGACAGAGAAAGACAAAGAGAAAGCAAGAAATCACTCACCAGGGGAAATGGCCACGCTGCAAAATTTTCTCCTCCATTTTCCTCTAGGGATTTTGGGTACACACACACACATGCACCTGGTATGAGTTTTAAGCCGCTGGATCCAGGACTCAAACTGCAGTTGACTACGTGAGAATCTAGCAATGTAACCTTTGCACCATATGCTAGCCCCAGAAATGACTTAATTTTAAAAAATTATTATTGAAATGAGTGATATCCTAGAGAGAATAGTGTTTGAAAAACAAACTCAAATGCAATTCCCTCTCTGTTAACTTCATCATAGCAACACCCTCAAGACTCAGAGTGGTATCTGAGGAAATCTAAAAATTTTCCTGATTAACTTTCTGACATGCAAGTGGCCAAGAACTAAGAGTCCTGGTGAATATCTTAGACATTATTGGTGATTTTCTAGATATATCTTATCAATATAACTCAAAAACTATCAATTTTCTATTTAATTTTTTGTGAATGCAGTATGTTTCTAAGATAGGAAGCATGAACTGTCATGAGTAGTTCTTCTAAATTTACACTAATTTACCTCTTTCCAATGAAGACAGATCAAAATAGTTGTGCTACTTTAGAAGCTTGGAGAAAATTGCTAAATATAAAGGTAGATGCTCAGATTTATCAGTAGTGTTTACTGAGTATTTCTCCTGTTTCTTTTGCAGAAAAAAATCTAGGTATTATTTTTAGAATTAGTTCGAACTTAATTTTAACTTCCACCTGTATTTTCAGACTTTAAGAAGTCATCTCAAGTATCTTGACTGAGAAAAAGCTTTGCAGCTAAGCCAAATAAATTTTCTCTTTGAGATAAGAAGATTGTATACTTCGACCAATAAGTAGTTAAATGTTTATAGAAGATCTCTTTTTCTAAGATCTCTTCTTCATAAAGATGTAAGGGTGCTAAGTTAGAGTAATGGTCTCCAATTCATCCTCCATCTCTTTTTCTGTCACTCTTTCAAACTTTGGATGCAAGCAAAATAAAAGGAAATGACAGGCTTTCAAGCTATTGTCTTATAACTTTCAAGCACAAGTTCCACATTTCAAAAATTTTAAATGATCTTATGTATCTCAGTGCCAGAGAATTTCAAGCCTACGTTGCTGCTTTCTGAAGGCAAGGTCGGTCTTTTTGTTTTTTTCCTCATCATTTTTCTCTATGTCATTTTTAATCACTGCTACCCAGTTACCAGCATGTTCTTTCAATATCTTTACTCTAGCTCCTTCCAGCGGTAAATGACAATTGTGCTGCAGACAGCAGAGATCTGGGAATGCTTTGATGTGTCAGGCATGCGATGATGAGTAAAGATTACTAGTTCCTCTTGCTCCTGATTTAAAAATTGAAGGTGAAGTCATAATGGAGCCTGAATCTGAGCTCAAGTTTATTCAGAAATCGAAGGCACTTGGTTCACGTGGGTGTAGTACTTCTCAGGCTGCCCAGAGTAGAATCATTTTTGAGTTGCCTGGGTAAAAATTTCCAAATCTTGGCAAAAATCCAATAACACAATTCCATAAAGCACACGGTACACATGTTTCCACAAACTGAAGCTTCTTTGGGCTCTAGGGAAAATAATACTCTCTAATAATGGCAGCAGGTGTTTTTACTAATGATCTTTTAACAGCATTTTTGATGGTTTTAATTAAACCCCCAAATATTTTTGTAGGAAAAATAAAGGACAAATGACTTACAAGGCAAAATTAATAGCATTTTAAAGGATGCATTCTAAAGGGAAAAAAAAATTGCGGGCTGCAGGTTGTCTCATTAAGAAAAGCAATCCCTTAGTAAAATCCAACTGGAAGTATAAAAACTAAAAACTAAAAAATTAAAAAACTATGATAAGGTTATTAAAAGTTATTGTTGGAAAAAAGTTTAATAGCTTTGTTTAAAAACATTATATCCTGTCTCCAAACCAATAAAGAACACACTATGCATATCTGTTACAGCAAAGTACTTTCAAACATATGTATGTATATGTGTAATATGGAAGTCTATTATTAAATATGCAAAAGATAAATATCTCAGGCAAACTGATTTCACCTCTAAGAGATGAAACTGAGTAAAGGTAAGTTTGAATAAGGAAGGAGCTTCCCAAGGCATCTTTTCCTTGGCAAGTTATACTAACCTAGTTCAGGACTAGAGACATGTTAACGCAGAATCAGGGACACAAGCGAGTGATGTATTATGTTTTATATTTCACCTGTGGTGCCCAAATGTCTAATCCAACAAGACATATTTGAAGTGACATGCAATAGGATACACAAAATCTCTCCAGCCCAATGCACTGATAGGACAAAGAAATGATTCTTGCTTAACATCACTGGTCTCCCCAGCAAATGGGTCCTCCTTGTTTTCCTGTGTGTGGTTGCAGTGCTTACTGGAGAAGAACTGGTGGTAGAAGCTATGTTCATGCATCCTCTGTGAGACTCTCCAGCAAAACTGAGCTTGGTCGAAAATATTATCATGGGTCTCTTACGGGCCACACAGTTCTCATAATCCTTAAACTCTGCCATTTATTGTATGACAAAGAGAGAGGGAAGTCAAGCACTCTCAGCAGAATCTCATGCTGCAATTCTCCTCCCAATCTTCTCAGCTAGTCAGGACTATGCATGCCTGATGTCAGCCTGGAAACCCAATCCTGACCCCCCGTATAGCTTTCAGTCCTGCAGAACCTTACTACGTCTACACCGCTATGCTAAGCTGCCTCTACCATCCTTTTTTCTTGTTTTTAAATGAATTATTTATTTTATTATTATTATTATTATTATTTTAATTTGCTATAGGACACACACACTCACCAGAGACAGAGAGAGAGAGAGAGGGAGAGGGTAAGTGAGAAAGCAAACCACCAGGCCCGGGACTGGAACCATGATTAACCATGTAAGAGTCCAGCACCTTAACCACCATGACACCTGCTGGCCCAACTTCTACCATTCTTTATGGTTCTTCAGGACCAACCACCAAAAGTGCTCTTATCACAGCAGAGATGCTTCTTGGGCAATGCTTCTAACATTTAATCAAAACAATAAACTAGATCAAGGTACAACATTTTAATTCCCCATAATTTACAGAGAAAAATGCCAGCTTTGCCTTGTGGTAGCCAGAAACCTCCATATTCTGACCCCTGTACATTTTCTGGCCTTCCCTGGCTCCCCTCAACACAATCCTGCTATCCTACACCAATCTCCATCCAAGCTTCAGCAATGTCCTATTTTTAGTTTCAGAAAAGAAATCAAGAGACTTTGCGTTGATGCACATGCTGTGATAACATGCTTGGAATTTACTTCCTCACAGATTGCATCTAACAGGAAGCCTGTGCACCCCCTAAGACCTTGTTTAGATGAGTTTCCTGACCTTCTTCTCCAACATTCTCAAAGCTTTAACAATTAAAGGCAGACAGGATAAGCTACGGGCGGAAAGGATGTGTAGAGGACTCTTTTATCATCTTTGTATTTCTTATCTTTTTCCACGTATAGCTTGTGTTATTGATGATGGGGCTACTGATTTAAACAAACCTCAGTGTATGTCATGGCTCATAGATGATAAAAGTACATTTAATACTCAAGTAAAATTTCAAAGCGGTATTTTGATTCAAGACAGAGTACTCTAAGAATGATTCCAGGTCCAGAACCCCACATCTGACACCTCCTCCATTGTTCTATACATAAGACTTCCAAGGTTACTGTACTCACTTAAGTCAAGTTGGAAAAAGGGAAGCAGAGCCTGGAGAAGGCATATCCACTTTCTCATAATCTTGGCCTTATACACATTACTAACATTCTACTGGCAAGAACTGATCATCTGACTGCACCTAAATCCCAGTGTACAGAGAAATATAATCCCCGGATGTGCAGTTGCTTCCCAGAGCAACTCTCAGCTATGAAGAGGGAGCATGAATATGAACAGTTAAAAATATCTGTCACATAGTTCATATTTTAATTAGTTAAAAGGATAACATGTGACAATTCCTTCTTCAATAAGTTAAACAGAATTATCATGTGTCCCAGCAATTCTACTACTAAGTTTACACCCAAAAGCATCAAAAATAGGATCCAGTTTCTGTGGTACAGTCGGTAGGGTACCAGACCACAGTGCTGGGAGCCACATAGCTGACCACTGCCCAGTCGGTCTGAAAACACACCAGGAACATGCCTGTGCCCAAGATCTTGAGCTACAGGACTGAGGGAAGATACTGTGGCATTATGAGACCCTGTTGAGGGTGACCTTTTCTCTTCCTCTCTTTCTCTCTCTCACACACACACATGCACATGTACCTGCATGCACATATTCTCTATCAAGAATAAAACAAATACCCCTCAAAAATCAAAGCAGATATTAAAATAATAACTTGTACAGAAATGTTCACATCAGTATTATTTATAATAGCCAAAAGGTAGAAATGATCCAAATATGCATAAAAGTATTAATGGATAAATAAAATGTGGTGTATATATACAATGAAATATTACTCAGTCATGATAGAAACAAAGTACTGATAATTCCACAACATGGATGAACCCTGAAAGCATTAAACTAAGTGAAAGATGCTAGACACAAAATGCTCTAGGTTATACAACTTCATTTATACTAAATAGCCAGCATAGGAAAAGTAAAAAAGATGGAGAGGAAACTTGTGATGGCTGGGAGCTACAAGCAAGAAAGAATAGGTAAAGAATAACTCATTGCAAAGAAGGTCTACATTTGAGTGCTGGAAAAGTGGAACTAGACAGTGGTGATGGTTGAACAACAATGTAAATGTTTTTAATATCATTCAATCGTACACTTTAAAATGATGAATTTAAAATTATGTTTATTTGACTATCATTTAAACAAAGTGGCATCCAGGGGACAAACTGATTCATATTATCAACCTGCAATATTTTATTATATTTAAGGAATTAAAATTAGTGTGAAATATGAAGCAAAACGAGTAGCTAGCATTATTGCTTCTCTCTCTCTCTCTCTCTCTCTCTCTCTCTCTCTCTTTCTCTCTCTCTCTTTGTAGTTCCTTAATTTTGTTCTTCCTCCAATCCAACAAATATTTTTCGTACAACTTTTTGGTTTCAGACACTGGTCTACACACTCATCCTTACATTAAGTTCAAAGTAATAGAAGCATCCCAAGGTATATTTAGAAGAGACACAGGTCTCAGGTCAAGATAGATCTATCTCAGTAAAACATCATTAATAGCCCAACATGGTAATAATACCATCTTACCATGCACCACATAAGTTGGGACCCTTGATCCATTTTATCACTTAAGATACTTGGCCATGGGCAGTAGTAACACCGATACACTGACTGTTGTGATGTTTTACAGCCAGGTATAGAATTGTGTAGTGCTTGGAGCCAGATGAAAGCCTTTGCCAACCTAAACCTTAGAGAACATCTGAACATTTCTGCTATTCAGGACTTTGAAGAAAATAGAGCATAATTTCATAGTTCTCCAAGCAAATGGATGACAATGGCCTCCTGAACAATATGTAACAGAATAATCCAAAATCCAGTTATATTTGCATTTACATTTTGATTTTTTTCTTTGTTGTTTTTGCCCATTTGCTTTTGTAATCATATTTTTGCTAAATGTAACAGTAAATGTAATTTATCCTCTCAAATGACAGAGGACAGAAGGGGCAGTCTTAAATGATCTGACTGGCATACCGATTGAGTTGGATTTAAATTTAACTGAAAAAGTAATATAATCCTAGAACTGGAGGGGCCTTTAAAGATAATTTAACTTGACCTCTTCATCTGTGTAAAAGAGCAAACTAAAACTCAGAGCTGTGTGTTTTCATCCATCATTTATAAAGTGATCTATGGCCTGGTTTAGACCTGTTGTCTCAGTATAATTAATAACAGTGTCTCTTTTCATTCTCAAAGATCTCTTGGTTTAGAAGATAAATTAGATAGTCATGTAGTCTATATCTCTTTTGGTGCTCTGGATCCTCCAGCTAATATTTCATAAACTCAGACCACCTATCCATAAATAAAGCATAGTACACCCATATACCATTTGGACCAAGTTTGCCAGGGACCCCAAGTTGAGAACCTCTGATGTAGATGTGAGATCTATATTCGTCAATTCCTCTGCACTGCTCACATAGCCAGATAAGCAATGCTGCCTACTAAACTTCCATACCCAGTCAGGTAGGTTTTATCGCACCCATCTGAGGAAACTAGGCTAAGAGGTAACAGGAGATGGTGTGGCAGAATCAGGACTCATCCTCAGGCCTTTCAGTCTCATGACCTTTCTAGTATAAGAGTACAGAGTATAGGGTTCTAGATACAGGATCTTAGTTTACATCCTGGCCAATACTTACCAGTTCTGTGATCTCAGGTAAACTGCTTAACACATTTTTTTTAATTTATAAAATTGATAAAATAGTAGAAGTACCTACCTTATCCTAATTTATAAGGATTAAATAAAATAATGTACCAGCAGTGCTTAGAAGGCTCCCTGAAATATAACACTCCTTCAATAAATGTTTGCTATTACTACAAAGTGCAATGCTTCTGTGCAATTAAATATGCATGACTAAGGACATACTTAAGATTACTAATACTTAAGATTGTCACACAATCCAAGAACCGTGAGTTCAGAAATAATGGGGAAATCAACAAAATAAGAAATTGCCTTCACAATACACATGTATCCTCGAAATATTTTATCTTCAAAAATAGTAATATGCATCAGCGAAAGCAGAGAGTAGACTGAAGGCTATGAAACTCTAACTATGTGTCTAGTTAGCTCCAGGAAAACATGGAAGAATTTTAAAGCAACATATGAAACAAAATACCTTGCAACATAGATACCATAATCATACTACTTGTCCTACAAAAAGTATCAGTAACTTCAGCAGACTATCAATATTCAAATTTTGGTAATGTAATTCCATTTCTTCTTCCTAAAATTACTCCCCATTGTGTGGGCACATTGTAGCTAATCTTATTCTATAGATGTATTCATTTCAAGGTACAACCTTGAAGGTGTCAGTGACTTGAAGTATTCATTGGTAGGGATTATTAGTCTATAAATAATGAACTTACACATCTTTTGGCCAGAGCGAAGTTTCCATTTACATGTAGGACCAGCTTTCTTATCACAGCCACCTGAAAAGAGGCAAAATAAAAGAGAGATAATTTTCTAGTTAAATTATATCCTTACAAAGTCTTACAAATTCTTCATTTTCTTCAAATACCTGAATGTGACTTTGAAATTTTTCTTAGCTGGGATTCTTACTTCCAATAACAGAAGCTAGACTTAAATTGCTTGAGCTAAAAAGGAGCTTTATTGATGGACCACAATGGCTTTAAGCAAAGTAGAAAGACTCTTTATGCGCTGTTCCTACTTCTGCCCTTCACTTGCTTCACTCTTCCGGAAATTTTTTCTCCTCAAATTATCTAGCAGAACACCAAAACATATCCCTGGTTCCCATTTTATATTATAATGTTCCTTCTTCAAAAAATGAATTCTTAGTAAATAAAAACTGTATTAATATTTTAGAACCCACAATAAAAAAGTGTTATAGATGAGATGGGGGAGAGAACAGTTTCTAGAAAACCAGGATGAAAGAAATTATTTAAAATGATTTTCCACCACATCTTTCTTTAAAATGCTTTATTTTGTGCACAATTATCTACAATAATATTTGGCTAGATATGTAAGAATGAATTACAACTTTCTCGTCTATAAAATCTTCTGCTCCTGATGGAAAAATGCATTTTAGTTGAACTCCATGTTTCATCCTTAGGAAATCATATTATTTTTTTAAAAAAATTAATTACTTTAAAAAAAAATTAATTACTTTATTTAACTTTATATATTTATTTATTTTTAATTTGACCATAGAGGGATAGAGAGAGAGAATGAGAGATCCATTTTATCACTTAAGATACTTGGCCATGGGCAGTAGTAACACCGATACACTGACTGTTGTGATGTTTTACAGCCAGGTATAGAATTGTGTAGTGCTTGGAGCCAGATGAAAGCCTTTGCCAACCTAAACCTTAGAGAACATCTGAACATTTCTGCTATTCAGGACTTTGAAGAAAATAGAGCATAATTTCATAGTTCTCCAAGCAAATGGATGACAATGGCCTCCTGAACAATATGTAACAGAATAATCCAAAATCCAGTTATATTTGCATTTACATTTTGATTTTTTTCTTTGTTGTTTTTGCCCATTTGCTTTTGTAATCATATTTTTGCTAAATGTAACAGTAAATGTAATTTATCCTCTCAAATGACAGAGGACAGAAGGGGCAGTCTTAAATGATCTGACTGGCATACCGATTGAGTTGGATTTAAATTTAACTGAAAAAGTAATATAATCCTAGAACTGGAGGGGCCTTTAAAGATAATTTAACTTGACCTCTTCATCTGTGTAAAAGAGCAAACTAAAACTCAGAGCTGTGTGTTTTCATCCATCATTTATAAAGTGATCTATGGCCTGGTTTAGACCTGTTGTCTCAGTATAATTAATAACAGTGTCTCTTTTCATTCTCAAAGATCTCTTGGTTTAGAAGATAAATTAGATAGTCATGTAGTCTATATCTCTTTTGGTGCTCTGGATCCTCCAGCTAATATTTCATAAACTCAGACCACCTATCCATAAATAAAGCATAGTACACCCATATACCATTTGGACCAAGTTTGCCAGGGACCCCAAGTTGAGAACCTCTGATGTAGATGTGAGATCTATATTCGTCAATTCCTCTGCACTGCTCACATAGCCAGATAAGCAATGCTGCCTACTAAACTTCCATACCCAGTCAGGTAGGTTTTATCGCACCCATCTGAGGAAACTAGGCTAAGAGGTAACAGGAGATGGTGTGGCAGAATCAGGACTCATCCTCAGGCCTTTCAGTCTCATGACCTTTCTAGTATAAGAGTACAGAGTATAGGGTTCTAGATACAGGATCTTAGTTTACATCCTGGCCAATACTTACCAGTTCTGTGATCTCAGGTAAACTGCTTAACACATTTTTTTTAATTTATAAAATTGATAAAATAGTAGAAGTACCTACCTTATCCTAATTTATAAGGATTAAATAAAATAATGTACCAGCAGTGCTTAGAAGGCTCCCTGAAATATAACACTCCTTCAATAAATGTTTGCTATTACTACAAAGTGCAATGCTTCTGTGCAATTAAATATGCATGACTAAGGACATACTTAAGATTACTAATACTTAAGATTGTCACACAATCCAAGAACCGTGAGTTCAGAAATAATGGGGAAATCAACAAAATAAGAAATTGCCTTCACAATACACATGTATCCTCGAAATATTTTATCTTCAAAAATAGTAATATGCATCAGCGAAAGCAGAGAGTAGACTGAAGGCTATGAAACTCTAACTATGTGTCTAGTTAGCTCCAGGAAAACATGGAAGAATTTTAAAGCAACATATGAAACAAAATACCTTGCAACATAGATACCATAATCATACTACTTGTCCTACAAAAAGTATCAGTAACTTCAGCAGACTATCAATATTCAAATTTTGGTAATGTAATTCCATTTCTTCTTCCTAAAATTACTCCCCATTGTGTGGGCACATTGTAGCTAATCTTATTCTATAGATGTATTCATTTCAAGGTACAACCTTGAAGGTGTCAGTGACTTGAAGTATTCATTGGTAGGGATTATTAGTCTATAAATAATGAACTTACACATCTTTTGGCCAGAGCGAAGTTTCCATTTACATGTAGGACCAGCTTTCTTATCACAGCCACCTGAAAAGAGGCAAAATAAAAGAGAGATAATTTTCTAGTTAAATTATATCCTTACAAAGTCTTACAAATTCTTCATTTTCTTCAAATACCTGAATGTGACTTTGAAATTTTTCTTAGCTGGGATTCTTACTTCCAATAACAGAAGCTAGACTTAAATTGCTTGAGCTAAAAAGGAGCTTTATTGATGGACCACAATGGCTTTAAGCAAAGTAGAAAGACTCTTTATGCGCTGTTCCTACTTCTGCCCTTCACTTGCTTCACTCTTCCGGAAATTTTTTCTCCTCAAATTATCTAGCAGAACACCAAAACATATCCCTGGTTCCCATTTTATATTATAATGTTCCTTCTTCAAAAAATGAATTCTTAGTAAATAAAAACTGTATTAATATTTTAGAACCCACAATAAACAAGTGTTATAGATGAGATGGGGGAGAGAACAGTTTCTAGAAAACCAGGATGAAAGAAATTATTTAAAATGATTTTCCACCACATCTTTCTTTAAAATGCTTTATTTTGTGCACAATTATCTACAATAATATTTGGCTAGATATGTAAGAATGAATTACAACTTTCTCGTCTATAAAATCTTCTGCTCCTGATGGAAAAATGCATTTTAGTTGAACTCCATGTTTCATCCTTAGGAAATCATATTATTTTTTTAAAAAAATTAATTACTTTAAAAAAAAATTAATTACTTTATTTAACTTTATATATTTATTTATTTTTAATTTGACCATAGAGGGATAGAGAGAGAGAATGAGAGAAAGTGAGAAAGCAAGCCACCAGGTCTGGGACTAGAATCATGGTTGGCCATGTGGGAGTCCAGCGCCCTTAACCACCATGCCACCTGCTGGCCCCCAGGAAATCATATTCTTATTAAAGAATATTATCATAGGAATTTAGAAATGGGTGTCAAATTTGAGGAATCCAAATCACTTGGATTAAAGACCAATTAAAGCAGTATTGGGGTTTTATTTTTTCTTTGTTTTGGAGAGGCTTTTGCTATAAGGCACACGCACTTGCCAGAAAGACAGAAAGAGACAGAGAGAGAGAAAGTGAGAAACCACCCCCCAGGGGAGATGGCAATGCCACAATCCCTTCTCCTTCATTCTCTTCTCGAGATCCTGGGCGTGAGTTTAAGCCACCAGGTCCATCACACGTGCCTGGAATGAGTTTAAGCCACCAAGTCCGGGACTCGAACCGCAGTCGACTACATGAGAGTTCAGCAACATAGCCATTATGCTAACTGCTGGTCCCAAGACCAATTAAAGCAGTATTGGGCCATAGTGGTAAAACAGGACACACTGTGAAGATGACCCACGTGGAAAGGTTCTGGGCTTCTGTGCAGAGACCTTCTTGAGTATGCTGGGCACATAGATGCCCAGGATCTAGGGCTGCCTAGGGCTGTGGGTGAGTTGTGGTATAAAGACTCTCTGCTAAATACTGTCATTCTCTCTCTCTCACTTTCACACATGGAAAAAAATCAATACACTGAACAACAACAATGAAAAAAAAGCAGCAGGTCTACTGAGCTGGATGATTGCTGCATTTTATAAAGAAAATTAAATAACTCCTCGGAAAAGACTAGGCTAAAAAGGTGATGAAAGAAGAAGTTTGTGAGATCCTTAGAATTCTGCAAATTTGGGGCCAGCAGGTGGTATGGTGTTTGGGGCACTGGACTCCCACATGGCCAACTTCACTTCAAGTCCCAGACCTGGTGGCTTGCTTTCTCACTTTCTATCTCTCTGGTGAGCACACATGCCCTATAGCAAATTGAAGAATAACGAGGGTGATAAAATTAAATTAAATAAATAAGTCCTAAAAAAATATTCTGCCAAGTTATTATTTATTCTAACTCTTTGTTCCCCAAATCCTGAAAGGAATTGAAGAAAGTTTAAAAGAGAAATTTGTAATGATCAGATATGTCTTTGGGTATGGCACTCCAATAAAGTTCAGGATTTCTTAAAAGACACATTAAAAAGACTACTACATAATAGTAATTCTGCATTCCTGAAACAAGCATGGTCCTGCCATCAAAGAGTTTCCATTTCCTCATGAAGAGGCAGGAGAATACACTAACTCTCACTCCCACTAAAAGCAGTTCCTGCTAGGACAGCAAACAGAACACAGTGTTAGAGAAGGACGTAAGGGAGTGATCATTTCAGTCTTTGGATGTTGAACATGTCTTCACTGAAAAGGTCATGATGTGAAAACAAGTCGCTTGGAATAGAAAGTTCCTAGGAAAACAAGACAGAAAGATTCATGTAGGAGGAATAGCAAGAAGGTTTGAGAGGACTTGACCTGCCTAGGAAATTTCTATTTAGTTGGAGCTGGTGGAGTCCAGTGTAAAAAGAGGATGTTAGCAGGAGATACCTCTGAAAAGAAAAACTTTTTTCAGTCGCTAATATTTTTTTTTCTTAAAGATATTTTTGTTATAGGGTGCAGGCACTCACAAGAGACAGAAAATGAGAAATCACCCCCCACCCCGGGGGGATGGCCATGCCGCAATTTCTTCTCTCCCATTCTCCTCTCAAGATCTTGGGCACACGTGCACATGTGCCCAGTATGAGTTTTAAGCCACCAGGCCGAGGACTCGAACTACATGGGAGTCCAGCGATGTAACCATTACGCCATCTGCTGGTCCTACTTAGTCACTAATTTTTCATTACTCATTTAACAAATATTTAGGCAGTGCACCTTCTTCTAGGAAGCCTTAAAAATACAGTAGTGAAAAAGGCTCGGCTCATAATTCAACAATAGAGCAAGACATAAATAAATAGCTTTTGTCTAGTTGTTCAATGTGTCTGTGCTTAGAGTAAAGGATGACAGAATTTCTGCAGTGCAGAGAAAGTGGCAACAAGTTCAGTCTGAAGTCAAGCCACACATTAAGGGAACAGGCCTCAAACATTGAAATGTAAATAAATAATTCCTGAAAGTTAAAAAAGTATTAACTCTCTTTTGAAAGTGGCAAAACACATAAAGGCAGAACAGTTGAGGCTCCTTGTAGCAAAATTAGGTCAGAAGAAGTCTATTTCACATTGCCATATGAGGGGTCTTAAAAAAGTTTGTGGAATGTCCACATGAAGGGGGAAAAATGCATGGATTTCAAATTGCTTTGGTACAAAAATAAAGTTGTATTTTAGTTCCACTTTCCCACACATTTTCTGAAGTTTGCTCATACCTCTAAATAGCAAACAATGGTAGAAAAGACCAGTGACGTTAAGGATATCAATGCTTTCATGCCTTCCTGCTGTGTATTCCAGGGTATCCATGCAACTCATCTAGGGGACCTCCCTGTGCCCATGGCTTTCTTGCCAAGAGCTTCTACATTGAAACTTTATATCATGCACATCGACGTGGAATACAGATTATGGAAAACCATTCCAAAACTTTTCATATGGAGACATTATTAATCATAGGAGTTAAAAAGGTCTTTCAAATTCTGAAGATGGGTCATTAGTATTATTAAGATGTTTCCAGTCTTGGAAGGCCTTTCAGGACAAGGTAAGGGAACTGATGACTGGTCAAGACACAGAAAAAAAAAGCGAGAAATCATCCCCCAGGGGGGATGGCCATGCTGCAATCCCTTCTCCTCCATTCTTCTCTTCGGATCTTGGACACACATGCACACGCACCCGGTGTGAGCTTAAGCCACCGGGTCTGGGACTTGAACTGCGGTCAGCTACATGGGAGTCCAGCGACATAGTCATTATACCATCCACTGGTCCTGAAACAGCTGATTTTTTTTTTTAAAAAAAAAAAAGCTCATAGAATAGTGTCTGGAACATAGTAAGTGCTCAGCAAATATTTATAATTGGTGTTCATTATTGTCATTATTATAGTTGATGTTTTCATTACTTAGCAGGCAGAGAACTAAAGGTGTATTTTAGAGACCTTAGCAATAAGATAATATCCCTACTGTTTCACCAAATCATAGAGTTGAGACACTCTATAATAACCGACTACTATTACAGGATTTCCAATAGGACTTCCAACAGGCACAGTGCACCTATGTTACACCATGTGTTAGATTAGAGATTAGCAAACTTCTACTGCAAAAACACCAGCAACTAAGTATTGCAGGTCAAGAAACAATGTTCTCAACTCTGAGAACACTAATAGTTTCTTAATATTTCACATTTTAAAATATAAGTATCAGTCTTAATTTGTAGACCACACAAAAGCAGGCAGTGGGCTCAATTTAACATACAGACAGTAGTTTGCCAGCCCTTGTGCCAAATAGATACTAAAGTGCCTTTTTGTTATGTTCTCAAATGAAGGTTATTTGTTTCTTCTATGACTGAGGGAAAGACAGAGGGAATACTGGCTAGTACTTCCAAGAAGTGTATGTATTTCAAATATTAGTTATAAATTCCATGTTTTACACTAAGAAGTAGAACTATGATTTATCATTTTGATTTTATGAATAGCTACACTCTTGAAAACATAACAACACTAATGCCTTAAAAAATTCTGAGAACCACAGTTCAAATAAAACAAAAATAGGGGGCCAGTAGGTGGCATAGTGGTTAAGGTGCTGGACTCCCATATGGTTGGTCAGAGTTCGAGTCCCAGATCCAACAGCTTGAAACTCATCCTGGGCAAATGAGTATGTGTGCCCAAAATCCCAGGAGGAGAATATAGAAAAAGGGATTGTGGTGTGGACATCCCCCCTGCGGGGTGACTTCTCACTTTCCTTCTCACTCTCTCTGTCTCTCCTGTGAACACATGCACATATAGAAAAACCTTAAAAAAAAAAAAAGATTAGCTTTTTTAATTGTTTCTTTAACTCTCAGAGTAAAACTTTTATTTTTAAAAAAATCTTCATTTATTGTTAGTCAAATGGTTAAGTATCTGAAAGACAAAAAGTACATTCCTTCAGGAAGAGTTATCCACCATGTATGCCTCCCATCTTAAGAGGTTGTCAAGGGACCAGCAGTTAACATAATGACTACTCGCTGGACTCCCATGTAGTCCACCGTGGTTCAAGTCCCGGACCCAGAGGCTTAAACTCACACCAGGTGCGTGTGCCTGGTGCTCAACATACTCAGAGGAGAATGGAGGAGAAGAGATTGCAGGGTGGCCATCCCCCCTGGGGGAAGAGGGTGATTTCTCGCTTTCTCTCGGTCTTTCTGGCGAGCGCACGAGCCCTATAGCAAAAAGAAAGAAAGAAAGGAAAGAAAGGAAAGAAAGGAAAGAAAGGAAGAAAGGAAGAAAGAAAGGAAGGAAGGAAGGAAGGAAGGAAGGAAGGAAGGAAGGAAGGAAGGAAGGAAGAAAGAAAGGAAGAAAGAAAGGAAGGAAGGAAGGAAGGAAGGAAGGAAGGAAGGAAGGAAGGAAAGGAAGAAGGAAGGAAGGAAGGAAGGAAGGAAAGAAAGAAAGAAAGAAAGAAAGAAAGAAAGAAAGAAAGAAAGAAAGAAAGAAAGAAAGAAAGAAAGAAAGAAAGAAAGAAGGAAGTAGTAAAAAAACTGTCTGAAATATTTCATGTGGAATTCCAGACAAAAGTTTTAGAACTCTAGGTACCAAATCTGTACTGAGCAGGACTCTCCAGAGCAACAGACCCTCAAAAAAATATATTTATGTATTTCTATGTATATATAAAAAGGGAACTTATAGGAATTATCTTACATTGCAAGGCAGAGAAGTCCCGCAATAGACCATCAGCAGGCTGGAGAAACCGCTAGAAACGCTGAAGCACGATGCAGTTCCATCTCGAGGCCTGAAGGGGGCCCTGGGACACTGAAGCAGGGAGCGGGAGCAGTTCCTGCCCGGCCTAAAGGGGGCTTTGGAGTCAAGAACTTAAGAGTCTGGCCGGCTGGAGGGGTACAGGGCCTGGATCCCTGGAACAAGCACAGCCAGGGCAACTTGGAGGAGCAGACAGGTGCGTAGCAGCAGAGCCCTCAGAAGGGCTCTGGAAGGAAGGTTGGAGGGGGAGGGGGACAGGAAACGAAACCCCACTTCCTCCGTTTGTTTCTCCCTCACTCCCAGCCCATTAGATGGTGCCCGCCCACATTGAAGGCGGGTCTTCCTCTCTAAGCCCAATGACTCGCCTGCCAGTTTTATGGGCAGTGCTCTCAGACTCAATTATCAATAGAAACAATGTTTCAGCTGCCCTTTACGCATATAATTTCTTACTTTTAAAGTTTTGCTAGAGGGCACTGCGCTTTCCCAGGGAGAGACAGCAAGAGAGAGAAGGAAATGAGAAAGCATTCCCAGGGGGGATGGCTGCTCTGCAATTCCTTCTCCATTCTCCTCTCAGGATTGTGGGCATGTGCACACAGGTTCCAGTACCGGGAGTGTTTTTCAAGCTGCCTGAAGGACCAGGACTGGAAGTGTAGGAGTCAGCCATGAGGGATCCAGCACCTTAACCACCACACCTCCTGCTGGCTCTTCTATTAGGGTTTTTTTTGGTTTGGTTTGTTTGTTGGGTTTTTTTGTTTTGTTTTGTTTGTTTTGTTTTGTTTTGTTGCTACAGGGCATGTGCACTTACAGCAGGGAGAGAGAGAGAGAAAGGGAGAGATCACACCCTGAGGGTTGGACATACCATAATCTTGTCTCTATTCTCTAGGGATTTTGGACAGGCTCACGCAAGTGCCTCGCATGTTTCTCAAGCTGCTGGGTAAGGAACTTGAACTACAAGGAGTTGGCCACGTGGAATCCAGCACCTTAAGCATTACACCATGCTGGCCTATAGGCATCTTAAGTCAAACTGACACCCAGAATTAACCATCACTGTATGCTGCATGGTTTCTTTCCTATGCCTAAAGATATCAAGAAAGTTCACTGGACTGGGTTTCCTTTCTTTTATGTCTACTGCGCATTCAGAGACCATTTTATTCTGCACTCTAACTAGAGCCTACCACAGTATCTGACACATAGCGGCATGTAAATAAGCATTTTGTGGTTCCTTTTCTCATGGAAAGTTGTCTTTAGTGGTGGGGGAGGGATAACAGGCAAATAACACACAAAATATCAGGGTAACTTCGGATCTAAAAGAAACAATGTACAGCACTAAATGATTCTGAGGGCAGGCTAGAGGGGCTGGCAATGGCTTCCTTGGAAGTTGGCATTTGCTTGGGGTCCAGGGAACAGAGAAAGAGCCAGGCAGGAAAATACCATGAGACTTGTTCCCAAATAAGGAATAGCAAGAGTAATTCCTGAGGCAGAATGTTCTGTGGTCAGGAAGTTGTCAGAAAGGCATGTAGCCCGAGCAGAGTAAGCAAGGGCAAGAATGTGATCAGATGGGATAAACAGAGCCTACAGAAGGGGCAAAGTAACTTAAATACAATTCTGAGAGGTTTCAACGTTATTCTAAGAGCAGCAGAAAACCGTGGAAGAAAAGGTAAGCAGTCTCGAGAGTAACAGTTGTGAAACATGACCAAATGACCAAAATCATGAGGGGTTCACTGAAACTTTCGCTTTATTTATTTTTAACATTAGTCTCTCTAGTAAGTCTAATAGATGACCTAGTACTCAAAGCACCCCTTGGTTTCACTGCAGTCTGTACGTGTGAATGCTCTTGATTGACAATGTTGAAATCTCTGCTCGCATGCCTCGAGAGGCTGTGTCGTAATTTTAGTAATCACCATGGTGATTTAACCACCCCTACCAAAGTGAAAAAGACGTTGTCATCCCCCGTGATTTCTCATGCTCTTGATACTGACAGTGTTAAGCAGGGGAAAATAATCCCCAATTTAGAATCATCACGCAGCTCTTAGCCCCTCTGGGAAGCAAGGGTGTTGGTTGTTCTCATGGCTCCAGACATTCACACCAACTCCTTTGAGCAGTTTTTAATCACTGCATATTATAATGACCACAAAATGCTAATTTCTTCTCTACTTCAGGAATTCTCAGTATAAATTAATTTAGTCAACACTATTTTGAAGTATTGTTGTAGGTGCTGAAATTTGAGAGTGCATGAAAAGCAAAATTCCTGCCCTCATGGAGTTTACATACTATTTTGTATATATGCAATTACATTTCCTTATTAATATATCACACTGGATGAAATACTCACTGAAAAATATTGGCTACTGCTCATTCTTAAAAATAAAATTATTTAGGACCAGCAGTTGATGTAATGACTATGTTGCTGGACTCCCATGTAGTCGACCGTGTTTCAAGTCCCGGACCCGGTGGCTTAAACTCACACTGGGCGCGTGTGCATGCGTGCCCAAGATCCTGAGCAGAGAATGGAGGAGAAGGGATTGCAACGTGGCCATCCCTTCGGGGGGTGATTTCTTGATTTCTGTCTCTCTGTCTCTCTCTGTCTTTCTGGCGAGCACACGTGCGCTATAGCAAAAACCTCTCCAAATAAATAAATAAAATTATTTTCCAGGGTCAAGGCTTTTAGCTGAATGAATATTTTTGTGTGCTTCAAACTAAAAAAAAAGGGAACTGCGATGGCTAATTGTAGGTGCCAACTTGACTGGATTAAGAGATGGCTAGATAGGTGGTAAAGCTTTATTTCTGGGTATATCTGTGAGGGTGCTTCTGGAGGAGATGGTACATGAGGAAGATGCACCCTCAGTGCGGGTGCCACCATCCCATCAGCTGGAAGCCCAGATAAAACAAAAAGACAGAGGAAAGGCAAATTCACTCTTTCTTTCTCTCCTGAAGCAGGGATACCCTTCTTCTCCTGCTCTTGGACATCAGAACTCTGGGTTCTTTGAACTTTGGATTCTGAGACCGGTGCCAGTTGTCCCACAGGTTCCCAGACCTTTAGCCTCTGATGGAGAGTGACCCTGAGGTTCTGAGGCTTTCAGCACAGTACTGGCCTGTCAGGATCTCCAGCATGTGGATGGCACTTCATGGGGGCTTCTCGGCCTGTATAATAGGTGAACCAGTTCACCCAATGAATCCCCTCTCATCCATCTACTCTTTATCTGTATGTCTAGTCATCCTATTGGTTATGTCTCTCCAGGGAACACCAATACAGGGACCAAGTCCTAAGGTTGGGTGATCTGAAAACTGAGGATTCTGGGTCTAACATACCTGGAAGAGACAATAAAATTATCTAGTCCATTTCAATGCAATCTTTTTACAGCGGCTAAACTGAAATTCAGAGAACAGCAAGAGCATACTTACTTTATACACCAACATGGGAATTACTGAGTTGTGGAGTAGACCCTGCAATAGTGTTCCTGCCGTGCCTTAAGTATTCCCTAGTTTTATAGACAAGCAATAAGGGAGGGGGACCCAGAGAGGTACAGTGAGTTTTGCCAAAGGCATATATGTTTACAGAAACAGAACTAGAACTAGAACACAACTTTTATTATTCTTAGACCAATACTCTTTCTAGTAAACAAAAGAGCATCATGTATGTAGGTCTTATTCACAATATGAGCCCTTCAACATACATGATCTTTCCTTTCTCTTTTAAGAAATATTTTTGCTATAGAGCAAGTCGAGAGATAGAGAAAAAAATGTGAGAAATTACTCCCCAAGGAAGACGGCCACACTGCAATCCCTTCTTCATTATCCTCCTGGGATTTTGAGCATGCATGCATACACACCCAACGTGAGGTTTTAGCTGCCTGGTCCAGGAACAGAACCATGGTTTACTACATGGGAGTCCAGCAACGTAACCATTGCACCATCAGCTGGTCCTCATTCTTATATTGAGGGAATTTCAGGGGATTTATTCCTGACAACATCAACTTTCTTGTAATAGTTGTAAAAAGATAGTCACAAAAACTGAGGCAAACAGGGAAAAAATGTTATCTTAGGTAAATAAAAGACTGAAAGGATAACTGAATTACAATATGAAGAAACTCAGCTACTAGCTGCTAATACTGTTGATACACACTAAATAATAACAAATGATTTTTTAATGCATGCTGATCTCTACTTGGGGATAATAATACTAACAATAGTAGTAAAATGAACATTTCTATGTGTTGAACATACTACTAATACCTATACCCTGCATCACTTCATTTAATGGAATTTTAAAAGAAAGTAATTATTTCTCACTCATCAAATAAATAGAAGTTTGTTTCCAGCAATAAAGATCAAATGCTGATTCCCATTCTTTAAGAAATAGAAAACCAGGCACATTCTCAGAGCCAGCACTAATTGAGGGACCGAATTCACATCTAAAAACCATTCTCTTACGACCAAATGACCAAAATCATGAGGGGTTCACTGAAACTTTCGCTTTATTTATTTTTAACATTAGTCTCTCTAGTAAGTCTAATAGATGACCTAGTACTCAAAGCACCCCTTGGTTTCACTGCAGTCTGTACGTGTGAATGCTCTTGATTGACAATGTTGAAATCTCTGCTCGCATGCCTCGAGAGGCTGTGTCGTAATTTTAGTAATCACCATGGTGATTTAACCACCCCTACCAAAGTGAAAAAGACGTTGTCATCCCCCGTGATTTCTCATGCTCTTGATACTGACAGTGTTAAGCAGGGGAAAATAATCCCCAATTTAGAATCATCACGCAGCTCTTAGCCCCTCTGGGAAGCAAGGGTGTTGGTTGTTCTCATGGCTCCAGACATTCACACCAACTCCTTTGAGCAGTTTTTAATCACTGCATATTATAATGACCACAAAATGCTAATTTCTTCTCTACTTCAGGAATTCTCAGTATAAATTAATTTAGTCAACACTATTTTGAAGTATTGTTGTAGGTGCTGAAATTTGAGAGTGCATGAAAAGCAAAATTCCTGCCCTCATGGAGTTTACATACTATTTTGTATATATGCAATTACATTTCCTTATTAATATATCACACTGGATGAAATACTCACTGAAAAATATTGGCTACTGCTCATTCTTAAAAATAAAATTATTTAGGACCAGCAGTTGATGTAATGACTATGTTGCTGGACTCCCATGTAGTCGACCGTGTTTCAAGTCCCGGACCCGGTGGCTTAAACTCACACTGGGCGCGTGTGCATGCGTGCCCAAGATCCTGAGCAGAGAATGGAGGAGAAGGGATTGCAACGTGGCCATCCCTTCGGGGGGTGATTTCTTGATTTCTGTCTCTCTGTCTCTCTCTGTCTTTCTGGCGAGCACACGTGCGCTATAGCAAAAACCTCTCCAAATAAATAAATAAAATTATTTTCCAGGGTCAAGGCTTTTAGCTGAATGAATATTTTTGTGTGCTTCAAACTAAAAAAAAAGGGAACTGCGATGGCTAATTGTAGGTGCCAACTTGACTGGATTAAGAGATGGCTAGATAGGTGGTAAAGCTTTATTTCTGGGTATATCTGTGAGGGTGCTTCTGGAGGAGATGGTACATGAGGAAGATGCACCCTCAGTGCGGGTGCCACCATCCCATCAGCTGGAAGCCCAGATAAAACAAAAAGACAGAGGAAAGGCAAATTCACTCTTTCTTTCTCTCCTGAAGCAGGGATACCCTTCTTCTCCTGCTCTTGGACATCAGAACTCTGGGTTCTTTGAACTTTGGATTCTGAGACCGGTGCCAGTTGTCCCACAGGTTCCCAGACCTTTAGCCTCTGATGGAGAGTGACCCTGAGGTTCTGAGGCTTTCAGCACAGTACTGGCCTGTCAGGATCTCCAGCATGTGGATGGCACTTCATGGGGGCTTCTCGGCCTGTATAATAGGTGAACCAGTTCACCCAATGAATCCCCTCTCATCCATCTACTCTTTATCTGTATGTCTAGTCATCCTATTGGTTATGTCTCTCCAGGGAACACCAATACAGGGACCAAGTCCTAAGGTTGGGTGATCTGAAAACTGAGGATTCTGGGTCTAACATACCTGGAAGAGACAATAAAATTATCTAGTCCATTTCAATGCAATCTTTTTACAGCGGCTAAACTGAAATTCAGAGAACAGCAAGAGCATACTTACTTTATACACCAACATGGGAATTACTGAGTTGCGGAGAAGACCCTGCAATAATGTTCCTGCCGTGCCTTAAGTATTCCCTAGTTTTATAGACAAGCAATAAGGGAGGGGGACCCAGAGAGGTACAGTGAGTTTTGCCAAAGGCATATATGTTTACAGAAACAGAACTAGAACTAGAACACAACTTTTATTATTCTTAGACCAATACTCTTTCTAGTAAACAAAAGAGCATCATGTATGTAGGTCTTATTCACAATATGAGCCCTTCAACATACATGATCTTTCCTTTCTCTTTTAAGAAATATTTTTGCTATAGAGCAAGTCGAGAGATAGAGAAAAAAATGTGAGAAATTACTCCCCAAGGAAGACGGCCACACTGCAATCCCTTCTTCATTATCCTCCTGGGATTTTGAGCATGCATGCATACACACCCAACGTGAGGTTTTAGCTGCCTGGTCCAGGAACAGAACCATGGTTTACTACATGGGAGTCCAGCAACGTAACCATTGCACCATCAGCTGGTCCTCATTCTTATATTGAGGGAATTTCAGGGGATTTATTCCTGACAACATCAACTTTCTTGTAATAGTTGTAAAAAGATAGTCACAAAAACTGAGGCAAACAGGGAAAAAATGTTATCTTAGGTAAATAAAAGACTGAAAGGATAACTGAATTACAATATGAAGAAACTCAGCTACTAGCTGCTAATACTGTTGATACACACTAAATAATAACAAATGATTTTTTAATGCATGCTGATCTCTACTTGGGGATAATAATACTAACAATAGTAGTAAAATGAACATTTCTATGTGTTGAACATACTACTAATACCTATACCCTGCATCACTTCATTTAATGGAATTTTAAAAGAAAGTAATTATTTCTCACTCATCAAATAAATAGAAGTTTGTTTCCAGCAATAAAGATCAAATGCTGATTCCCATTCTTTAAGAAATAGAAAACCAGGCACATTCTCAGAGCCAGCACTAATTGAGGGACCGAATTCACATCTAAAAACCATACTCTTACTACTGGTTAGACTCACATTTGGCTTCCTAAGCACCAAAGCACAGAGATTATAAAACTGAGTACATGGGAAGAGGCAGGAAACAATAGCAGAAGGATAAAGACTGCTGGCTCCAGGCATGTTTTCAGACACAATCTGGGTGTACTCAGTACCGATGCTTAATGTTGGCTGGCGTAGTCAGTACCGATGCTCAGTGTTGGCTGGTGTAGTCAGTACCGATGCTCAGTGTTGGCTGGCGTAGTCAGTACCGATGCTCAGTGTTGGCTGGTGTAGTCAGTACCGATGCTCAGTGTTGGCTGGCGTAGTCAGTACCGATGCTCAGTGTTGGCTGGTGTAGTCAGTAATGATGTTCAGTGTTGGCTGGTGTAGTCAGTAATGATGTTCAGTGTTGGCTGGTGTAGTCAGTACTGATGCTTAATGTTGGCTGGTGTAGTCAGTACTGATGCTTAGTGTTGGCTGGTGTAGTCAGTACCGATGCTTAGCTTTGGCTGGTGTAGTCAGTACCAATGTTCAGCGTTGCCTGGTGTAGTCAGTACCAAAGCTCAGTGTTGGCTGGTGTAGTCAGTACTGATGCTCAGCATTGGCTGGTGTAGTCAGTACCGATGTTCAGTGTTGGCTGGTGTAGTCAGTACCGATGCTCAGCGTTGGCTGGTGTAGTCAGTACTGATGCTTAGTGTTAGCTGGTAGGGAAAAGGTGGTAGAATGAACACACTTTCTCCGTGTAATCCAAATTCTAAACTCAAAAGGTCCCTAAAAACTCACCAGATTATTAAAGAAAGCAATCCGTGCAATGAATTTATTACTGGAGGGTTTCTCAGATGATTTTACATATGGCGTACTATGAATCCCCAGGAGAGTGAATATATCATGCTGTTTACAAAACTTACTGAAAACAGACTCCTTTAGTATTAAGACCTGAGAAGCGAGAAGTATTATGGACCGTTAAGGGGCATGTGGAGATACTGACTTCAACAAGCCTCCAGTCAGTGAACACTTGTGATGTCCCAGGCAATGTGCTATGTGAGGGAGGATTGGTTAATTCATTATTAGAGTAATCAATGAGGGCAGACGCAGAAAAAGTGCAGCAATGCTTTTTGGCATCCCATAAAGAACTCAATTCTTCCACCCCAAGTGCTGGTCTTAGGGAGAAGCCAATTTCCCCTTCCTTCATTTCTTATAGCATGTAAAGAAATTTTCTCTATTCACAAGAATGTATTATTGAAGGGACTTTTAACTTTCAGACAAGCGAAGCCTTCTGCATTGTAATGTAAACGTTGGCAGTTGTCTGAGAGAAGCTTTTGATTATTCTGGTTGCAGGTTTCAAAGAGCTTGATTAGCTATGGCAGCATTGCCATTTGTCATCATTACAGAGGAAATATCCTCACTGCTCGGCCCACCTCCAGTACAGAATTGAACTCGGTGGCTTTAGGTGCGTACACTCCCATTCTTGCTAGTCTAAGTGTCGTATGCAGAACTGCAGCATCAGCATCACCTGGGAATTTACCAGAAAAGCAGAATTTCAGGCCTCACACCAATCCCACTACATCAAAATCTGCAGTTTGAAAGACCCCCACGTGGTTCTGTTGGGCAATGAAGCTTGAGCAGCACAGCTTCATGTACCATTTCTAGGAGCACCTGTGTGAACTCTTCCTTACAGAAGAACATTTTGTTCTTCACAGCTGCATGATCTTGGCAAGGGAGAGTAGCCAGGACTAGGACCTGAATTTGTCCAATTTCCAAACCTCCACGCTTCTCATTGTGAAGGATTATCCATTGCTACTGTTAAATAGCTACATGCCTGATCCTTTGCTCTCCCACGTGTGAAATGATGGCTAATCACACCTAACTCATAAAATTCATGGTAAATTCATGGGTAATGTATCAAGTGCCTTATCCAATACATGCCTAGCAAGTAATGGCTACTGATGATGCTATAAAGAAAAGTCATGATAAATAGGTGATAATAATAATCCTAATGATGTAATAAGTAGCAGTAATAGCAAAATGCTCATGCATTTTAGAGGTGATAGGAACACATGGCTGTTGTAAGAAGTGGTGGAAGACAAGTGTTTTTTGTTTTGTTTTGTTTTTTAGGTCTAGCAAGCAAATACACTTGTCAGAGAAAGGGAGGAGAAAGCATCCCTCAATGGGGCACGATCACAATCTTTTCTCTTCCGAATCTCCATCTTGTCAGAATTTGCTGCACTTTGCCTGTTCCAGCTGCTGGGGCCAGGATTCAAAATGCAGACAGCCACATGGGATCAGGCTTCCTTTAACCAGAAGGCCCAACAAGTGTTGAAGCTTAAGGTAAGGCAAGGAACAAGAAAAATAAAAGATGAAATGAACCTGTGTCTCTGCTACTAATCAGAGACATTTCCTACGAAGTCTCATGTCTCTTCATTTGTGGAACAAAGCTCTAAACAAGGTTGGCTGCCTGAATGACTCCTAGGAAGACAGGGAGTAAAGCCAGCCCAGGCTGCTGTGGTCAGAGAGAATAGGCAGCTTGGTCTAAAGCAGGGGATTTAAGAAGATGCTGCACATAGAGAATTAGCAGTCCCTAGAATAAGCTGGTGCAGACAAGGGTGTCCCAAGCATTGTCAAGAAGGTACACATAGCAGCAACTCTTGTCCTAAGTGGCAGAAATCCAATTAAAATGCTCTAAACAAAAGAAAGTTTTTATTAAAAGGATATTGACCAGAGGCCATCAGGCCTCATGGTGGTAAGGCGCTGGACTCCCACATGGCTTAAAATGCATGCTGGGCACATGTGCATGCATGCCCAAGATCCTGGGAGGAGAATGGAGGAGCAGGATTGCAGCGTGACCATCACCTCGGGGGGTGATTTCTCACTTTCTCACTGTTTCTGTCTCTGTCTCTCTCTCAGACATGTGTATGGGCCCTAAGGCAGAAACCTCTAAAAAGAAAAAAAAAAAATGCTCTAAGTTAGAGCCCCAGGTAATATAGTGGTTGCACCGTTGGTTTCCCACATGGCCAACCATGGTTCGAGTCCTGAACCTGGAGGCTTGACATTCATGCAGGGCACATATGCATGCATGCCCAAAATTCTGAGAGGAGAATGGAGGAGAAGGAACTGCAGCATGGCCCTCCTCACTGGCGGATGGTTTCTCATTTTCTCTCTCTCTATCTCTCCAGTGAGTGCATATGCCCTGTAGCAAAAATCTCTCAAACAAAACAAAACAAAAAAACTCTCCCTAAGTTAACCAAGCACACTATTTTGCGTAAGATTCTCTCAGTTTTAGCACTGAGTGTTCCATAACCTGGAAAATCTCTTGGCCCGTGGGCAAACTGGAATAACTGCTCATCCCAGCCCAGTTTTTATACTGCCCTCTTCTAATTCAGCATATAAAATCATTGCTCTTAATTCCCTTGGGACCAGCAAATGGTGTAATGTTTGTACTTCCACATAGTTGACCGCGGTACGAGTCCCAGATTTGGTGGCTTACAGCACGCCAGGCACATGTGTGTGCATGCCCCAAATCCTGAGAGGAGACTAGAGGGGAAAGGAATGCAGCCTGGCCATCCTCCCTGGGGGGTAATTTCTCACATTCTGTCTCTGGTGACCACACACTCCCTATAGCAAAAGTCTCTCCTAAAAAAAAAAAAATATATCTTAAGTTCTGTTTCTTTATATAATTACTCCAAATCCCTCTGTCTATCATGGGTGGATGACAATGACAGATCTTTCTCCCTTAAGATTATTTTCTTAAGGAAAACAAACATGGCCACAAATCAAGAGACAAAAACCATTAATTAGGAGAAAACAACATTATGAGGTAGGTGCATTCATGCCATGTTTGTATCGGTTTCCTCCTAGCTACGGCACTCATAGTTTTATGTACAAACACCAGAACCAACCTGAAAATCTTCCAGCATGTGCAGAACAAAAATATCAGGCTAGAACAAATAAGCAATTCTGGTGTGGGAATGCAGTCTGGGATTTGCCCTTTCAAAGGGCAGCGGTCTAACAGCTTGTTAGTTAGCCTTTTTAAAGGCCAGCAACCAGGAAAATAGACCACTGGGTGGGGGTCACTCCACAGAAAACAAGCCACGTTCCTCTGGCGATTTGCAATGCAGTAAGAAGCTCCTCTCCAAGAACAAAGCTACTCATTCCTGGTCAGGGGCACCAGAATGGAATTTCAAAAATACTGCTGTAACTCTAGAAAGGCTTGACCTGCAAGCACCTTTTTCAGATTATATTCTAGGGAAATAAACCAAGTTACTAGGAAAAATATTTATATGCAAAAGGGTTCAATTCAAGCCTATTTAGAATCTTAAAATGAACTAAATGTGTAGTCAAAACAGAATAATTACATAAATGGTAGTACACCTGTAGAATAACTACCATGAAAATAAAAGTAATATTTGAGCAAGATAGTTTACTCTGTACCCTACATAGCCCATCTCACTGAATCCTTACAATAACTCCGTTAGGTAGGCATTATTTCCCATCCTCATTTTATTCATTAAGAAATAGCAGCTTAAAGAGATTAAGATGAACGGCCCAGAGTCACCAGCTCATAAATTGTGGGAAGAGAATCAAGGTCTTATAGATTCCAGACCCTGAATTTATCTGCTCTGTAATACATTTAAAAACTTTTTTTCAAATATGAATAGGAAGTGAACAGAATATTCGCCATTCTTTCCCGTAAGAGTCGTATTTGTTGTAGCCCAGACTCGGCCTATATTTTAATAGGAAGTATTTAGGTCCTATAGACAATTATTTCTTTCATTAAACATAGTATTTGAACAACAACAATGACTACAAGTTACATAGCCTAATATTAAATATTGTAGCTGAATTAATCTAAAACAGCTGTCTACAATGATCAATTTCTAAAACTCGTTTTTACAGTTTCTAATTTCTCTGGCCGGTGTAGAATATGCCTCTAGATTTTATTTTACTCTCCATTTATCCTCTGTTTGGAGGATATATTATCTTTAAATAAGAAGGCAAATGTTACTTGAGCAAAGGCGAGGGACACATTCTGTGCCCTTTATACAAATAATTTTAAGCAATTTGACAGATAGAGTGCCATTACATCATTTTAGATACTAATGGGCACAATAATTCTTCCACTTCCTCATGAACGAGAGCTCCGAAATGAGACAACGGAGTAAAAAGAAAATGTCAAGTTATTTATGGCTTCCATCGCTGCTTTATGACTCACAAATGGAAGGTGGTCCCCCTCTGTGGAGCCACATGTGGAGCCTGACCTTGTCTATAAGGGGTATTTATTGTTGTCATTGTTGTTGTTGTCGTTGTTTTGCCAACCTACATCTTCTTCCACATCTTCAGGTAACCCTACTCAGAGCTGACTTGAGAACCACCTTTCCCTGATCTTAATGTTCGTGGTTCACAGAGACGGACTCATCGCAGCCCTCAGGGTAGTCTTTTGATAAAAGCCAACATAATTAGAGCCTCACATCTTCTTGCCACAGACAATTCGGAATAGACACTTGACAGATGGCAGGCTACTCAGAGGCCACAACATTCAATTCTCAGGCTTTTGATAGAACGTTTAGAAAAAAGAAGATATTCCTCCTCAGAGCTTGGCAAGTTTATAGGAAAGAAGTGCAGAGCTGCTGCAACCACAGAAAGTTGACTGTCTCTACATTCCCCTCGATGGCTGGTGCTGAACAACAGAAATCCTGACCATAGTAGAAGGAATATCTTATTAACTTAATAATCTCCTTCAGTAACTGTGAGAATTAAAATAAGGTTATGCTCTGGAGGAAAAAACTACTTTTCAACCAATAGAAATTACTGTTAGCAACTTATCAATAAACAAATATTCAAACCAAACAGAGATTTTCTTCTTCATCATTGCCTGTCATGTAAAAACAGAAAAACCCTAGTGAATTAACAAAGCAAGCATCAAAATACATTTGTATCTTTCTCCCTAGCCTCCACACTAGATTATATTTATAGATCTGAAAATTCATTTTGCATAGAAGTTGTCAAGTGTTTGCACTGAACTGCAAACTCAAAAGTGTTAAAAAAAAAAAGAAAACAGTAGAGCCAGGGAGGTGACAGGACGTTAGAGGTCATCTAGCCCTTTAGGAAATTTTCCCAAGCCTCACAGTTAGTTGATGCGAAGAAAATCTGGTCTTTACACCCTCAAACCAGTGGACTTTTCATAGCATCAAAATATTGTATTCTGCCGCTGAAGCAATCATCTTTAAATATAAAGTTACCACCTACACATGAAGCATACATTGTGAATGTGTTTTTATTTTCTGCAAAACACAGTTTTGTCATGTTTCTGGATGCCTCCCTGAATTAGAACAGGGTCCCTGTGCTTGCAACACACTTTCCTTTTCTGTCCTTGCAGAACTGTGAGTTGAGTCCTATTTTAGGTCTCACCTGAACCTTTCTCTCTCTGACTTCTGCCACAAGCAACTTGTTCATCTGCTGCATTACTTATGCTATTAAGTAACAGGTCTTTGTGAGTGGGTGCATCTGTCTATTAGGGTGTGAGATATTTATTTGCTTCAGAGATATTCCCACCCAGTTAGTAACACAAACTGTAGTACACAGTTTGTGCCATACATTTGTTGGCTATTAATAATTCTATGATGATGACTATTTTATGCTAGGAACTATCATAAATAACATAGTAATATAATATAAATGAATAATATAAACTATTTAGACAGTCATCAAATTTAATTTTTATTATCAAAATCCTCATGTTGGGGACCAGTAGATGGTGTAGCAGTTATGTCACTGGACTCCCATATGGCCAACCGTGATTCAAGTCCCAGACCCAGTGGCCTACAAATGACACTGGGCATGCGTGTGTGTGTGTGTGTGTGTGTGTGTGTGTGTGTGCATGCCCAAGATCTGAGAAGGAGAAGGGACTGTGTCATGGCCATCCCCCCAGGGGAGTCAACTCTCACTTTCCCCCTCACTGTCTCTGTCTCTCTCTCTCTCTCTCTTTCTCTCAGGTGAGCACACATGCTCTAAGGCAAAAACCTCTACAAAAAAAAATAAATAAATAAAATCCTCATAAGAAAGAAAACTGAAACACAGGTTACAGAGCTAGGAAGAGTCAGAGTTGGGATTTAAGCCCCAAAATCATGGCTCATTATTTTGCCCCTATAAGGAAATGTCTCAATGCATAATTCTGAGTGTATCATGTGATATCCGGTTTGAGACTATGAAATTTAGTACACATAGTATAGATGATAACTTAATGCAAATAGAAGTGTGTAGGAAATCTCTCATATCCTCTGAGAAGTATGTATGATGTTTAATTAGCATATGCTAATACACACTAGATGACCAATCACTGTTTGTTAGATGAGTGGATTCATGGGTAAATAAATGAAGCCAGCAATAGCTACAGAAATTGAAAAAGAATGGTTTACACTCATTTGGAATTATGCTTGGAAAATATATTATTACATCTTCCAGATTCTTTATGTTTCTGGTTGCTATGCATCCTTTGTATAAGATAATGAGGTTACGAGAAGACACCTTCATAGCTACTGAGAACTAGTGATTTCAGAGGAAGAGGAGAAATGAAGATTTTCTACTGATAATTCAGCCTCCAGCCTACATACTCGCGTAGAGAGACAAGGGAGCAGGCCTCAGAAGACAACTTTATGGCTACTGAGAACTAGTGATTTAAGGGGAATAGGAGAAATGAAGATTTTTCCACTGATAATTCAGCCTCCAGCCCACAAACTCACATGGTAGAAACACTGTCTACCACTGTCTCTGTCTCTGTTTTCCCTCTTTTTTTAAATTTTTCTTTTTAAAAATTTTTTAAGGTAAAGCAGTTTCTTGGCTTTCAGCCCCTCCTTTCCTTTTATCTTGTTAATAATGCCCTCTCCCCCTCTCAACCCAGGAGAAGCAAGGAAGCAGGCCTCAGAAGACACCTTCATGGCTACTGAGAACTAGTGATTTTGCGTGGCGTGCTTGCATGCCATACGGTTTTCTAATTTTTGCTTTTTGAAAAGAAAATATAATAATATTTTTAAAGTTTTTAAAATTTTTTTCTTCTCTTTTTCTGTTTCTTGGTTGGTTTTGTTGCTGTTGTTTCTCTCTCTCTCTGTTTCCTTTTCTGCATGCTCCTGGATGCTCAGATTGAACTTCAAGTTTGGGAAGAAACACACTTTCCATCAGATGACTAGAAATCACTGCAGGACCACAAGAAATATGGCAAAACAAGAAAATACCTCTCCTCCAAGGGAAAAGAATCACTCCTCCTCACCCATAGACAGCTCAATGGAAATCATGGAAATGTCTGATAAAAAATTTAGAACATTCATAATGTCGAAGCTAACAGAGATGGAAGAGAAGAGAGACAATGAACTGCAGAAGAGAAAGGAGAAAGGAGCTGATGAGTTCCGGGAGGTGAGGAAATTCTTGCAAGATCTAAAAGAGGAATTACACGCTTTACAAAAGAATCAAATGGAACTGTTAGAGGTGAAGACTATAATACAGGAAGTCAAAATCTCTCTTGAAAGTATTCAAAGCAGACTAGATCATACAGAAAATAGAATCTCGGACATAGAAGAGAAAATAGCTGGTCTAGAGAAATCCACCACAAAGACTGAGGAAATTGCTCCAAAATTTGAGAACAATATGAGAAATCACCCCCCAGGGGGGATGGCCATGCCACAATCCCTTCTCCTCCATTCTCCTCTCAGGATCCTGGGCACGCACGCACACATGCCCGGTGTGAGTTTAAGCCACCGGGTCCAGGACTGGAACCGCGGTTGACTACGTGGGAGTCCAGCAACATAGACACAACGCTAACTGCTGGTCCCTCTCCAAGACACATTATAGCCAGACTGGCCAAAACCACAGACAAAGAAAAGATACTAAGATTGGCAAGAGAGAAACAACAAGTTACCTACAAAGGATATTCCATCAGACTAACAGAAGTCTTCTCATCAGAAACAATGTGAGCAAGGAAAGAATGGGAAAATACATTCAAAGAGTTAAGGGAAAAGAAATTTCAACCGAGTATACTGTACCCAGCAAGATTATCCTTCATGTGGGAAGAAAAGACAAAAACATTCTCAGATAAAACCTGAAAGAATTTACCAGCACCACTACTATTTGAACAGAATACTAACCTGTTTCCAGGTTTTAAGTTTTAAGCAAATTTCCTTACCAATTCAAAACTGCTTTTCTTGAAATTACCAGCTGAACTTGCTATTGAAAGTAGTTAGATTATTTAAGAAATTATGTGATCAATAAAATGTGAGGGGAAAGGAATGGAAGAAACTGTAGACACCAGAGATAGTGTGAAAAGAGAGTGAGAAAGGGCAGAGGGCCAGACATAGGGGTAAATATAAATAAATAAATAAATAAATAAATAAATAAATAAATAAATAAATAAATAAATATCTGTGTGTGTGTGTGTATATGAGGAAAAAAAAGAAAAACTCTAGCACATATACTCTGTGGAATATTACTCACCACAAAAAACAACAAGACATGGGTTTTTGACAAAAAGTGGATGACTATGGAAGATTTACTGCTGAGTGAAGCAAGCCAGGCTGTAAAGGAGAGACATTGTATGTCCTCACTTAATATAAACCAAGTTTCTGTACTCTATGACTGAAACCAAATGACTAAAAGATATAGAAACACAGTAAATGAAATACCAGATATAGTGCAGGAAGAGCATGGGTGAAGGAATACAGTCTGAGGAAGAACATTAAAAAGAAAAATGGAGAGGCAAAGCATTAATGGGACAAAAAAATGGGGTACTATCTGTTGAAGATAACTTTATAGTATTATCAACTGGACTGGGGAGAAATGTAAACATATTAGAATATTCACTTTGCAAATTAAATGATGTGTTTGAATATATAAAAGTACCTGAAATAAAATAAGATAAATTAAAATAAATTTAAAATAAATTTTAAAAACATATAATGAGGTTACAAAATTTTGAGAAAAGTTTACAGAAATATAAGCATTGAGGAGTGAGGGGAACTTTCTCTCTCTCTCCCTCTTCAGTGACTTCATGGGCCCTATAGCAAACTGAAAAAAGAAAAAGTTTAGAGGCCAGCAGGTGGCATAGTAGTTATGTCACTGGATGCCTACATGGCCGACTGCAGTTCGAGTCCCAGACCTAGTGGCTTGAAAATCACCCAAGGAAACTGCACATGCATGTCCAGGATACCAGGAAGAGAATGGAGAAGAAGGGACTGCAGCATGGTGATTTCTCATTTTCCCTCTCACTGTCTCTACCTCTGTCTTTCTCCCCAGCAAACACAGACACCCTATGGTAATAACCTCTTAAAAAAAAAAAGTTTGTTATTTCTTTGCATTTAAAATCTAATCTACTCTTTAGACATATCTCACTAGTCTAGCATAAATCCACACTGAAATGTTACATTAAAAAATATGTCAACATGATATTAAGTGTCCATGTCACTCTTCTGTACATCATTCAATGAGTTTTTCTAGATACAATTTTCTGATTAAAAATTATTACAAGTGGAGCTGATTAAAAATAAATTAAGAGTAAACATGCATAGATTGTTTTCTATTCTGATCTCACTCTGGTGGCCATATTGGTGGAACCTTGATAATTTACATGAAGCGGTTGAGAAATCTTGGTTCACTGAATTGAAGTCATGATGACCACCAGTAGTTGCATGATTCAGGTAACATTTTGTATTATCCAGGATAGACTTTCATGATTATAATCAAATATCTGACATCTACATGTCTGCCACATTCTGGGGACACAGATGTTTTTCAGGCTCTTCGACAATTTATATAAAGTTGCTATTTATATTTGGAATCAAAGCAAAGTTTTTACTTAAAACTCACAAGAAAAAATTTAAAGCTTTTCACAGTATTTCACCTTTACACACACAAATGCACACACACACACTAAAATGTAAAAATCTGTGATTTCTTCTAGGAGTCTGATAACTCCAAGGTCTCCCTCAACATCACAGAAGACTGCATAGTGGGAGCAATATCTTTCGTGTCAAAAATAATTGCTCTTTGGTTCGTCACTGAAGTTAGAAATCAACGTATTTTAGAGCAAGTTTCATTTATCTGTAAGTATGACTGCGTGCATTTGACACTTGGAAAGTCAATCTGACCCAATGAAACTTGCTAATATTTAATTATAGCAAATCAGCTTAAATCCATACACCTCAGATTCTTTTCCCCAGAGGTTGTTTTATTTTCCCAGAGAATTTTTTTCCACTCATTCACTGACATAAATGGAGCATATTATTTGGTGGCAGTTGTCATTGCTGCTGCCGTTTCTTCCCAAATGATGTATGTTAACATGGTAATTTAAAACACAGAGGAAGCTATCGGCAGCATATCACAGGTATTTAGAATCATAAGGAGCTTTATTAGTTAGGAAGTTTGGCCTCTCTGTGCTTTTATTTAGTGCTGCAAAGTCTGTATATTAACACTTTAAAAACAAGAGTAAGCATGTTCTTTAGAGGCATAAGTTCTGTCTCAAGCACCCCTAGCTCTCTCATTCTCTGAGTTCTTAGCAGTAAATAATGTGCAGCATTAAGATACACTAGATGAATATCCTCTCCCCAGAACAATTAGGATGACAAATACCCATCTCCCTGCTGACCACCGACGACATGATAGCCTCAAGTTGCGACAATTCCTGTGTCCTAATTACTGCCAAGAAGAGGTCAATATCCACTCTGCTAAGATTATTATTGTGGTTTTTGGCAGACATGCTTTACAATCCAAGTAGGTATCCTCAATCACCGTATGCAGCCAATGAGTCAGTTCAGACATAGGAGGGATCCAGGCTACTGTGTAGCTTAGAGGAAATGGAGAGTGTACTCGCACCTAGTGATATAAACTAAACACGCACAGTGTCTGTGCTTGCCAACATTTAACAGCCAGCCCTTCAGAAGAGAGTAGTGATGAAAGAAGGACCATTTTGTGTATTTGCCAATTTCTATGCTGTAAATACCCCCACCGTCACCTATTTCAAACTACCAGCCTGATGTTAATGGGGTCGCAAAATGATTACCCTTATGAGCCAGTGTAAGCCTACTGTAGAACACTACACAATACATACCAAATACTTCTACAAAGGGGAATATTATCAATGAGGTAAATGCTACAAAGAAAGGAATGTTAGTTCAAAGAAGTGCATAGCAGGAGTATTTTACCTTAGCAAAAAAGTCAATAGAGGAATAGCAGGTGCTGGATCTGCCCTTTATACACACATACTCTGGATCCCAGGGACAGTCACCACTTCCTTATACGCTAATAGCAATCTACTGCAAACACCGGAGACTTTCCATCTGAGGGCTTTCTTTCAGCCCACATGTGTGGCACTCAAGAAGAGTCAAGGATTAATGCCGCTTTAAGCAGCCCTCATATAATGAGTGAGAATAGGAGGACAAGCACTCGCGCCCCACTGTCCCCAGATGGACTAACTCTGAAACATGCCCCAGAACACCTCTCGGAAGGCCAGGCAGGTTTAAGCCTCAAGGGCCACCATGGTAACTTGGTCATTAATGCTCCTACATGGAGGCATCCTCTCCTTCATAGTATACCTTGCTCCCTCTCCTAAGAGATTGCCTTAAATCAACTCCCAAGTAAACCATATGCACTGCAAACCTTCATCTAAGCCAGACTTTTCTAAAGAAATAGGAAATGAATCTGAAGAAACAGTAGTAGTAGAAGGAAGAATGGGTAGGCCAGATTGAGGGGAAAGTATGGGAGGTACACACAGACATGTAGTCCACTGCAGTATGACATTTGGGCTCCTAAAATGTCACCATCTTATACAAAACCACACTATAAAGATTACAGGGCTGATGGAGGTAAAGGGTAAAACTCTCAAAACTTTATGAGTAGCATACAAAACAGACAGGAAACTAGCAAAAAAATGATAGCATAGTTTAATACATGTTTAATGCATATTTATGTTTACTGCAAATACATAAACCATTTGTGGAAGTGGCCATAGAAAGGATAGAGTGTAGTAAGGGCCTTCCTAGAACAAAGTAAAGGTGACATGGCATAGTCAATATCTAGGTACGCATGCCTAGTTTTATAGCCACTCTGAAACCCCATGTGCACATGTGACCCTACAGCAACCATATAACATAGGCCATTCAGTAGGAATACATGTCGGGACCAGCAGGTGGCGTGGTAGTTAAGATGCTAGAATCCCATATGGCCAACCGTGGTTCATGTCTTGGACCTGGAGACTTGCTCTCTCATTCCCCATAGCACCTCCCATCTCTCTCTCTCTCTCTGTCTCTTTCTAGTCAAATTAAATAATAATAATAATAAATAAAATTAAACTAATAATTCTTTTCAAAAGAAGAACATATGTTACCCTATAAAAGAGACAAAGGGACTAAAATACAAAGAAAAATTAACAAAAAATATATAAGGGAATGTCCCATGACAATCAAGGCTCAGGATGAGAATCCATTGAGCCAGCGCTGGCATGAATAAATACTGCTGCCTGCTAGAAAGCCTTGGTGTCCCGTCTTTCCACCTAAAATCCTGCTATCATAGTTCACACTTGTCATATGGTTGAGGGGAGAGAAATCTCAAAATCTAGTCTTTTTGCAATTTTTGAGACTAGAACATTGCTACTAACTATAATCATGATGCGAAATGGATCTCCTGAACTTAACCCTCTTACCTAACTGAAATTTTGTGTCGTTTGACCAACAACCTCATTTCCCACCCCAGCCCCTAGTAACCACAATGTATGCATACTATCAAACAACATGTTGTATACGATAAATACGTATAATTTGTATTTGCATTAAAACTACTTAAAAATATATAATTTTTATTTGTATTACAACTAGTAAAAAATAAATCAGACAAATGTAAAAATAAAGAAAAAGATTGTAGTTTGTGATTTATTGGAAGCAGTGGAAGGAGGTTTATCAAAATCTGAGATCTTTTGCAGACTTAAATCCTGGAGCATGTTTTTCTGCCTTTGAGATAAGTGTCCTTTGAGGCATGCATTTGTAATAGATACCCATTTCATCAAAATTGAAAATGCAATCCAGTGAATACCTTCTCCAATTAACTTCTGATATCACTGCTGGAAATTCCTTCTGTGCCTTACTCATCTGCTCTCAAGACTTCACCCAATAGCTGAAGGCCTTGGAAATTGTAGCAATGTTTGAAACCAGCCACTACGAGTACTAAAACGAGCCACTTCTGCAGGATTAGATGATTTTGTTTAAGGTCTTCATATATAGTTAGCACTTTCTCTTTGATTGTGAGAAAGTTGTTCCTGATTTTTTTTTTCCTCTTTCTCTTTGGTCTTCAATCCATATGCTTAACAATCTTTCTATTTCTTTTATCTCTTTAGGCCAAGTTCTTATTGACTTCACAGCACTTGAAATCACAGAACTTTCTTTTATTTTTGTGGCACTGTCTGATGGTCTGCAATGCGGATTCCTTTATTCCTGTTGCTCGGGAGATATCACATGTTCTCTAATGTCTTTCAATATTTAAAGTTTTCCATTTGCATGCATTGCTTGGTGATTTTCATCATTACTCAAGCATGTTTGGAGCATTGAATGGGTGCTTTGTTTGTTTCGTTTTTACTTTTTTAATAACGAAAATTCAAAAAGAGAAGAGTGAAATACAACATTGTAAGATAACATATACAGTGATTCAAAGTATGATAGCTGGTAGATCTTTGAGGTGTGTGTGTGTGTGTGTGTGTGTGTGCATGTGTGTGTCTGTGTGTGTTATGTGTGCAAAAAGGCACACGTACTTATTGGTATCCCTGCATGGTTCAAATGAATTCAGTATAGTTTTCGAAATTCACCCAGTGTTTCTCATGGTTGAAATTGCACATAAGTAAAAGCAAAATCCATGTCATGCTCAAATTGTTCCCTAATATATCAATCATGTTGGAACAAATTCACATTTTCAAAACAGGCATGCTAGCAGAACTGGTGTGTGTGTGTGTGGGGGGGTATACAATACAAAATAAAGTGCTAATTACTGATCAAGGTTAACAAAATAAAGAAAACAACATGCCCCCTGATTTCTCTGTAAAAATATTCTAGCCTCTTTCAACATATTTATGTTGGAAAAATGTTTCTTGTTTTAAATGAGGACGGAACAAGAGGTTTTTCTTTCATTTCCAATACTTTGAAGTTATAAAGAGAGATTAGAGAGATGTACTAAAGGAAATCAGATGATTATCTCTGGTAAAGTTGGAAACTGTTCACTTTGCGCCAACGTAAAGATAATCTTTGAATGGCATGTTAGGAAGGTTGCCTGGAAGTAAAAGAGGAGATGGGGAGGGACCAGCAGTTAGCATAATGGCTTTGTCACTGGACTCCCATGAAGTCGACCGCGGTTCGAGCCCCGGACCCAGTGGCTTAAAACTCACGCCGGGTGTGTGTGCGTGTGTGCCCATGATCCTGAGAGGAGAATGGAGGAGAAGGGATTGTGGCGTGGTCATCCCCCCTGGGGGGTGATTTCTCACTTTCTGTCTCTCTGTCTCTCTCTGTCTGTCTGGCGAGCGCACGCGCCCTATAGCAAAAAACCTCTCGTAAAAAAAAGAAAAGAGGAGTTGGGGGTTCGCATTCATGTGTTAATAGACACAATGACTTATTAAAGGGGTGCTCTCAAGAAGAAACATGTAAGGAAGGGAAGGGTGACAAGATGAGGATGGGAATGAAGTTAAGCAAGGATGTGGCCTGAGGCAGAGTCAAACTTCAGCTTAACCCTCCCACACACACCAGGAGCTCTGGAGTGTAAAGGGTACCTCAGAGCCTGCCCCAGCTTGATGCAAGGAATCTGTGTTTAGAATCTCTGCTATGGCCAACCTTTGGCCAAAGGGGTGGAGAGGTAACATGATTCCAAGATATCCCTGGGAAACCTTGCCTGATCATCCAAAAGCAGTTCTCTGAAAAAGCTGTGGAGGTGAGCCATGAGCAGCGGCACCTACAGCAGGTGGCGGAGGGCTGCATCAAATATTAATGATACAAGGGGTCCCAGGGTGCCTAAGCAGTCTGCAAACAGTGTCTGCTATAGAAGGGAAGTCCCGCCTTTAAGGACTATATCAGAATCCAATACATTATCTTTTTCAAACTCCCCAATTGGCAGACATTATTTTCACTATTTAAAAAATAAATTCCGGGCTTTTTGTGTTTAAGGACTTTGTTCAGCATCACACGTTAGTTAGTGAGAGTCTATTATACAATCTTTTTAACCCATAGGTCATTGCCTTTCTCCCCAGTAATGTTATAATACATGTTTGTTTTTTGTTTTGACTTTTTCCTATTTGCTAGTTGGGCTGGGTTTAACCATAGAAGTCACTCATTAAATGAAAGCTTACCCTGAATCCCACTCTGTAAAACATGAAAGGGAAGGGATCCCTCTTGGATCTCCATCTCACACTGCCAATGCGGCACAACTGAGGGACTGTCACAAAACCCTGCCGTATTAAAAACCTTGTGGAGAGACAATTCTCCATGGGTTTCTGTGTTTCTCCCATTCTCTGAGTAAAAGCACTGACAGCTTTTATTCTAGACTATCTTTTTGAAGATATTTGTATAGCAAACAGCCTGGGAAGATAAAGATAGTGCCCCTTGGAGGCTGTGGGTGAATTTGTTCACTAAGTTGAAGGTCTCTGGGGCCAAGTTCGGTCAGGTTTGCTAGCACACCTCTTTTCTGCCTCCTCCATCTTTTAAGATAGGATGTTTTCCTAAGTTCAGGCTCCTCAGCTGAAACGCAGATTCACAGTGCGTGTGGCCTCTCTCTGCATCACCTCCACATTGCCTCACAGCCTTGGGGGAACAAGAGAAACCACTGTGACAGGAAGCTTAGGCTGCCTGCTATGACATGAGTAATAAAGTTCTTTGTCTCTGACCCAGGACTCTGTGCCTTCTCCCAGCATCTATGAACCTGTGGAGAACTAACTTGCTAAGCTTACGTGGATCTCAGCCCCTTCGCAGTTCCTGACATACCCATCCCTATTCACACAAGTTGTACTGAAATAAATCTCATTAACTAGCCTTGTCTAGTGGTGCACTTTCTGGATGTCACCACATAATTCAGTTAGGAAGTGGTGCTCGTTTTCCCCAAGGATATTCCAAACCAAGCTAGCAGTAGAAAGAAACCCAAGAAAGGACCCAGGACTTTGACAGTGAGAATCCCATTCAGGTGTGCCAACCACTCACTGATGTGCCACAGATGTTTCTAAATGAAACAGTTTGCAACAAAGCTGGCAGATAGACTGGCCCTCTCCAAAGCTGTGAGGGGCATTTGGCCATTTAGGTTACTTACTGGAAGCAATACGAGTTTGGGTTTAACTTGATTGCCTAGCGTTTCTTCTCTGTGTGAGATCCCTTTATAAAATCATTGCACAGTATGATTTTGAGAAGTAGAAGAAACACGGATACTATAGGGTCTGTTACAAATATGAAGACAGGGAAGTCTTCAGCAAAAACCACAATACACACGAAAACTAGGAAAAGCTTCAGTTAACACATAATAAAAGGAACATATATTAACTATAGTCAATATTTGAATCTTCATGTCAATTGGATTAAATGCTCAATATTATATATACTTATAGCACTGCATGAAAGCTAAAATATATCCTTGAAGAGTTTCAAAAAATAGGCATGTGGTTGTCTTCCTTTTCAATTCATGGAGCAGGCAGCAGATATTAGGGTGTCTAGAAAGTCATGTAGTATTTTTCTGGGTTTCTATGCAAAAAAAAAATGTGTCGTGACGTCCCCAACAACCCAATAAAAGGAGTATTTATTATAGCTGATATAAATTATAATAAATAACATTGATGGATCACTTACAACATGTCTGGTTGAATGCTAAGCTTTTTGCCTATACTCTCTACTTAAATGTAAGCACAAGTGATGAGAAAACTGTTCATTCAGACAGTTTGCAAATAAAGAAACTGTATTAGAAAGATATCAATTATAGGATTAAGCCAAGGTCACATAGCTAGTAAGTGATATAGTTAGGACCAGCCCGTAACATGGTGATTAAGCCAGATATATCCCACATGGCCAACTGTGAGGTTCAAGGCTCAGAACCAGTGACTTAAGAAACATGTCAGGCATGTGTGCATGCATGCCCAAAATGCCAGTAGTGAGAAATGGAGAAGAAAAGATTACAGTGTGACCAACCCCCATGGAGGGGGGAGGGTTCTTTCTTACTTTTCCCTATCTCTCTGTCTCTCTACAGTGAGCCCATGCACACTCAAGAAAAAATAAAGAAAAACATATAGTGATATTAACATTAATACTATAGGCATGAAAGCATACATGGGATAACATTTGTACAGATTACTTCTCCCTTGATTTCAGATGCCTTATCTCTAAAAGAAAGGAGTGGATTTTATCATCTCTATAGGTCATTTCCGGCTTTAATCTGTGCCAGATTCAATCTGTGGGAGATTTCTGTATCCTTTCTTCTATGCTGATTTGAGCCTATAGGCTCTATGGGATCCTCAAGTCATGGGAAGCTCAGGCTGATTCATGGCCTCCTCCAGACAGTCTTCATTAAATTCACCCAAATAACCCTTCAAGTATTGGCAGGCTTCTGCTCCCAGTCCTTTATCTTTTCTAGCCCCAAATGGTGAAAATAAAGTGTGCCTTTATCATTTTTCCAAAGAGCTTTTCCTGTTCTTACACTGTGAAAAGATAACTGCTTTTGGAACTGCTTTGGAATCCCACTCTGTAAAACATGAAAGGGAAGGGATCCCTCTTGGATCTCCATCTCACACTGCCAATGCGGCACAACTGAGGGACTGTCACAAAACCCTGCCGTATTAAAAACCTTGTGGAGAGACAATTCTCCATGGGTTTCTGTGTTTCTCCCATTCTCTGAGTAAAAGCACTGACAGCTTTTATTCTAGACTATCTTTTTGAAGATATTTGTATAGCAAACAGCCTGGGAAGATAAAGATAGTGCCCCTTGGAGGCTGTGGGTGAATTTGTTCACTAAGTTGAAGGTCTCTGGGGCCAAGTTCGGTCAGGTTTGCTAGCACACCTCTTTTCTGCCTCCTCCATCTTTTAAGATAGGATGTTTTCCTAAGTTCAGGCTCCTCAGCTGAAACGCAGATTCACAGTGCGTGTGGCCTCTCTCTGCATCACCTCCACATTGCCTCACAGCCTTGGGGGAACAAGAGAAACCACTGTGACAGGAAGCTTAGGCTGCCTGCTATGACATGAGTAATAAAGTTCTTTGTCTCTGACCCAGGACTCTGTGCCTTCTCCCAGCATCTATGAACCTGTGGAGAACTAACTTGCTAAGCTTACGTGGATCTCAGCCCCTTCGCAGTTCCTGACATACCCATCCCTATTCACACAAGTTGTACTGAAATAAATCTCATTAACTAGCCTTGTCTAGTGGTGCACTTTCTGGATGTCACCACATAATTCAGTTAGGAAGTGGTGCTCGTTTTCCCCAAGGATATTCCAAACCAAGCTAGCAGTAGAAAGAAACCCAAGAAAGGACCCAGGACTTTGACAGTGAGAATCCCATTCAGGTGTGCCAACCACTCACTGATGTGCCACAGATGTTTCTAAATGAAACAGTTTGCAACAAAGCTGGCAGATAGACTGGCCCTCTCCAAAGCTGTGAGGGGCATTTGGCCATTTAGGTTACTTACTGGAAGCAATACGAGTTTGGGTTTAACTTGATTGCCTAGCGTTTCTTCTCTGTGTGAGATCCCTTTATAAAATCATTGCACAGTATGATTTTGAGAAGTAGAAGAAACACGGATACTATAGGGTCTGTTACAAATATGAAGACAGGGAAGTCTTCAGCAAAAACCACAATACACACGAAAACTAGGAAAAGCTTCAGTTAACACATAATAAAAGGAACATATATTAACTATAGTCAATATTTGAATCTTCATGTCAATTGGATTAAATGCTCAATATTATATATACTTATAGCACTGCATGAAAGCTAAAATATATCCTTGAAGAGTTTCAAAAAATAGGCATGTGGTTGTCTTCCTTTTCAATTCATGGAGCAGGCAGCAGATATTAGGGTGTCTAGAAAGTCATGTAGTATTTTTCTGGGTTTCTATGCAAAAAAAAAATGTGTCGTGACGTCCCCAACAACCCAATAAAAGGAGTATTTATTATAGCTGATATAAATTATAATAAATAACATTGATGGATCACTTACAACATGTCTGGTTGAATGCTAAGCTTTTTGCCTATACTCTCTACTTAAATGTAAGCACAAGTGATGAGAAAACTGTTCATTCAGACAGTTTGCAAATAAAGAAACTGTATTAGAAAGATATCAATTATAGGATTAAGCCAAGGTCACATAGCTAGTAAGTGATATAGTTAGGACCAGCCCGTAACATGGTGATTAAGCCAGATATATCCCACATGGCCAACTGTGAGGTTCAAGGCTCAGAACCAGTGACTTAAGAAACATGTCAGGCATGTGTGCATGCATGCCCAAAATGCCAGTAGTGAGAAATGGAGAAGAAAAGATTACAGTGTGACCAACCCCCATGGAGGGGGGAGGGTTCTTTCTTACTTTTCCCTATCTCTCTGTCTCTCTACAGTGAGCCCATGCACACTCAAGAAAAAATAAAGAAAAACATATAGTGATATTAACATTAATACTATAGGCATGAAAGCATACATGGGATAACATTTGTACAGATTACTTCTCCCTTGATTTCAGATGCCTTATCTCTAAAAGAAAGGAGTGGATTTTATCATCTCTATAGGTCATTTCCGGCTTTAATCTGTGCCAGATTCAATCTGTGGGAGATTTCTGTATCCTTTCTTCTATGCTGATTTGAGCCTATAGGCTCTATGGGATCCTCAAGTCATGGGAAGCTCAGGCTGATTCATGGCCTCCTCCAGACAGTCTTCATTAAATTCACCCAAATAACCCTTCAAGTATTGGCAGGCTTCTGCTCCCAGTCCTTTATCTTTTCTAGCCCCAAATGGTGAAAATAAAGTGTGCCTTTATCATTTTTCCAAAGAGCTTTTCCTTTTCTTACACTGTGAAAAGAGAACTTCTTTTGGAACTGCTTTGGTGGATGATATGGAGTTTCTAAGCGGATGGTGCATTGTCTTCAAGGAGAGGGTTGGCTTTGTTTACTTGGAGAAAACTCTGACCCTGATCACAAGGGGTTACCTGCTAAGTACACTATGGATGTTATTTCTAACACATAGAGAGTCGGCACAGTGACCCAGAAACACGAGGGAACCCCAGGGGAGTGGCTGTGAGCAACTTTCTCTTTTGTGATTTTCATTTTTCATTATGTTTGACATTTTTGAAGCTGAGCTTTTTAAGAAATACCAGTTTCAGAAGAACAAACTGGGGAGCTATTTCAAGGGAATGTAGAGCAGTCACAAAAGAAAACAAGTGCAGTAGAAACCGTGCCCATTTGAGATGGGAAGTGGTGTATATGCAGTGTCTTTTATTTTCGCAGTTAGCCAAATGAAGTGTGAATGCATTGTTCTCAGAACTTTCAGAAATAAACAAATAATCAAATCGCATTCACCTTTTGTTTGTTTTGAAACATCTGTGATGTTAGCTGTCAGCCTACTGTTTGATCTTTCCAACTGCAGAATACATCTGTGCACAGTAGAGCAATTTCAAAATACCTCTCACTTAGGTATTAAGATAGAATCTGTGTTCTCTGTGTTACTCAAACTGAAATATATTGGTCTGGCAATTTAGTTGTGATATTGTTTCCATTTTTCCTGGATATGGATGTTCTGAAACTTGACAAATAGAAAGATGGTTATTTATATTGTAAATAAAATTTATTTCTATCACAATGACTTCTCTTGATTGGAGACTTTTACAAATAGTAGAGGATGAACACTATTGGGTTGTCGGGAAAGGCATGACACATTTTTGCATAGAAAAATACGTCATGACTTTCCCGATGACCCAATAGAACCCATAAAATCTGGAATTGATTATGTCTGGTCTTGTATAAATTTATGCAATGTCTTTTTATTGAGCACTAGCTATGACCAGAGTCCTGGCATTACGGTAGGAGCCGCTAAGAGGTGTAAAGTAGAGAAGTCATCATCTCTGCACTTAAATAATTTCCTGGCTGATGTGCAGCAAAATGATCACATGTACATCATAAAATACTGGTCATCTCAGCCTTCACGGAGGTGGGAATAACAAGAATTTCTCAGGCTCTCTGGCAGGTTATTTTCCTCCGTAAGTATGCTTTTCTAGGCTTCTTGGGAAGCTGGCCTTAGCTTAGTGGCAGACAACTATCCTCTTTTTTCCAGCCTAAGTTGACAGATCCAGGAACCTCACTTGACACTGCCCAGCACAGCACGCAACATGTGGCCAAGGAGTTCCTCTACTACCTGAGCAACTATGTCAACAGTCAGATGCGAATGTGGTATTATTGGAACATCTGAAAACTGTGTGTGAGGAACTGCTGAAAGAGATGTGGCTTAACGTAGCACAAGAATAAGTGATGGGTGGCCCAAGGTATGGTCTGTTGGTGATGAGGAAAATGTGAGGCCAGGCAAGGACAGTCATAAGGAGTAACTGTAGGCAGTAGGTTAAAAACTGTTTTTCCCATAACAATTATAAATATATGCATATGCTCCCAACATTGGAGCACCTAGACAATTAAAGCAATAATTAAACGGTCTGAAGGGAGTGAAAGACTGCAATACTATAAAAGTTGGGGCCCTCAATACCCTACTATAATAAATGGGTAGATCATTCAGACAAAAAGTCAAAAAACACTGGATCTGAATTACACTTTAGACCAAATGAACCTGAAATATGTAAAACATGCTATCCAACAGCAGCAGAATACACATTCTTCTCAAGTCCACAAATTAAATCTTAATAAATTTGAGAGAATTGAAATTATATCAAGAATACTTTCCATTCACAGAAGAAGAAAACTAGAAATAAAAATCAGGAGAAATCTTGGAAAAAAGACAAAGTACAGAAATTAAACAACATACTCTGAAACAACCAATGAGTGAAAAAAGAAATCAAAAAATGATATCAAAAAATACCTTGAGACAAATGAAAATAGGAACACAACATATCAAAATTTATGGGATACAGAAAAAGCAGTCCATGGAGAAAAATTTATAGCATGAAAATACATCAAGAGAGAAAAAAGATCACAAATGAACAATTTAGTGTTACACCTCAATAAACTAGAAAAATAACAAACTAAGCCCAACGTTAGAATAAGTAAGAAAATAAAAAAAGATCAGAGAAGAAATAAATAAAATAAAAGCAGAAAACGACAGCAAAAACCTAGGCCAGCAGGTGACACAGTGGTTACAGTGCTGGACTCCCATGTGGTCGACCTTGGTTTGCATCCAAACCCAGTGGATTGAAACACACCAAGCACATGTGCATGTATGACCAGAATCCTGAGAGGAGAAAGGAAGAGAAGGGATTGTGGTGTGGCCCTCCCTCTGGTTGGTGATTTCTTGCTTTCTGTCTCTCTCTGTCCCTCTGGTGAGCACACATACTCTATAGAAAATAATCCCTCCCAAAACAAACATTTAAAAAAAGGAAAAACAAACAAACAAACAAAAGGTTGGTTTCTTAAAAAGACAAACAAAATATATAAACTCTTAGCTAGATTAGGAAAAAAGAGAGACTGTTCAAATAAAAGACAAGAAATGAAAGAGGAGGAGACATTATGACTGATATCACTGAAATACAAAGGATCATAAGAAATTAGTATGAATAATTACAAACCACAAATTAGATAACCTCAAAGAAATAGATAAATTCCTAAACAGATACCATATATCAAACACATACCACATGACAAACACATACCACATACCAAAAATTTTCATGAGAAAATTTGAACAGATCAAAATACATAAAGAGACTGAATCAGTAATAAAAAGCTCCCATTAAAAAAAAAAAACAAGCCTAGGACCAATTGATTTCACTGATGAGATATACCAAACATTTCAAGAACACCAATTTTTCTCAAACTCTTTAAAAAAATTGAAGTAAAGAGAATATTTACAAACTCATTTCATGAGGTTAGCATTACCCTGATACTAACTATAAACAAGGACACTACAAGAAAAAAAAAATTATAGGCCAAAACCTGTGATAAACATAGATGCAAAAATCCTCCAAAAAAATTGGCAAGCCAAACTTAAGAACACATTAAAAAAAATCACTGACTGGGACCAGCAGTTGGCGTAATGGCTATGTCACTGGACTTCCATGTGGTCGACCACGGTTTAAGTCCTTGATCTAGTGGCTTAAACTTACACTGGGTGTGTGTGTGTGCATGCATGCCCAAGATCCCAAGAGGAGAGGGGATTGTGGCATGGCCATCCCCCCGGGGGGTGATTTCTTGCTTTTTGTCTCTCTCTCTCTGTCTTCTCTCTGTCTTTCCAGCAAGTGCATGTGCACTATAGCAAAAAAAAAAAAAAAATCATTTACCAACATTAAGTGGGATGTATCTCTGAGGTATAAGAATTGTCCAAACATATACAAATCAGTATATATGATGCACCACACAAACAAAGTGAAGAATAGAAAGCATATGATCATCGCAGAGTGCAGGGAAAGCATTTGATAAAATTTAATATTTCATAATAAAAACTCTCAACAGATTAGGAATAGAGGAAATAGACCTCAACACAATAGAAGACATTTATACCAAACCCACAGATAACATCACTCTCAACAGTAAAAAGTTGAAAGATTTTCCTCAAATATTAGAAACAGAACAAGAATGTCCGCTCTCACCATTTCTTTTCAACATACAGTACTAAAAGTTCTACTCAGAAAAAGAAATGAAAGGCATTCAAATAGGAATGGAGAAAGTAAAATCGTCTGTTTGCTAACAACATGATCTTTTATACAGAATATTCTAAGATGTTTTAAAAAACTACTGTTAGATCTTATACATACATTTAGTAAAGTTGCAGTAACAAAATCAACATATGAAAGTCAGCCAGCTTCCATGTACTAATAGTAAACTATTCAAAAGAAAATTTTAAAAATATTCCAGTTATAATAATAACAAAAAAATTACTTAGGTATAAATTTAACCAAAGAGATAAAAGACCTGTACACTGAAATCTATAAAATAGTGATACAAAGAAATGGAAGAAAACACAAATAAATGGAAATACATCTCATATTCATGGATTGGAAAAAATGATATTGTGAAAATGTACATACTACTCAAAGCAATCTACATATTAAATGCAAACCATACCAAATTTCCAATGTCCTTTTTTCAACAAAATGGAAAAAAATAGTCCTTAAATTCATATGGAACTACAAAAGATCCCAAATAGTAAAAAACAAACAAACAAACAAACAAACAAACAAAAAACTACAAGCATTACATGCTCTGATTTCAAAACATAAACAGATTATTATCAAAATATCATAATGCTGGCATAAAAACAGACACAGCAACCAAGGTAACAGGAAGGATAGAAAACACAGAAATAAATTCACACATTTATCGCTAACTAATTTTTGTCAAAGGTGCTAGGGACACACAAAGGGGAAAGGACAGACTCATTAATAAATGATGCTGGGAAGACTGGACATCCATATGCAGTAGAATAAAGTTTGAGCTCTCTTTTTCTTGTCATATTAAAAAAAAGGTCAAAATGGATTAAATACTTAAATATAAGATCTGATATTATAATTTACTATAAGTGAACACAAGGGAAAGGTTTCATGACATTGGGACAGGCAACAACTTTTTTATATGACCCCCCAAAACACAAACAACGAAGGCAAAAATAGATAAATGGGATTACACCAAACTAAAACGTTTCCACATTGCAAAGAAAATAATCAACACGGTGAATAGACAACCCACAGAATGGAAGAAAATACTTGCAAATCATATATTTGATAAGGATTTAGTATCCAAAATATACAAGGAACAAATATAACTCAATAAAAAGAAAACAAATACCTAGTTTTTAAAATGAGCAGAGCCAGTAGGTAGCCTAGAACTTAAGGGAACTGGATCCCACATTGCTGACCATAATTCAAGTCCCTGTCCTCATGCCTTAAGAAATATGCTGAGCATTTGTACACACATGCCCAGAATCATGATGACATGAAAAAGTAGAGGAAAAGGGATCATGGATACCTCACTGGGGAGACATTCTCTCTCTCTCTCTCTCTCTCTCTCTCTCTCTCTCTCTCTCTCTCAAGTGTGTGCACCCTCTGGCAATTAAAAAAAAAAAAATGAGCAAAAACCTGAACATTATTCCTTAAAAGAAGGCATATGAAAGGTTAATAGGCATATGAAACAATCCTCAGCATCACTATCACAGAAATGTAAATTTAAAACATAGTGAGCTATCACTTCACATAGATTAAAATGGCTTTTTTTAAAAAAAAAAAGATAATTTTTGGAGAAGATATGAAAAAAATGGAACTTTTACTCATTGTCAGTAGCAATGTAAATCAGGACAACCACTATAGAAAATGGTATGTAGGTTCATCAAAAAACTAAAAAATGAAACTACCGTATGATCCAGTAATCATTTCTGGGTATATATCCAAGAGAGCTAAAATCAATATGTTGAAGAAATACCTGCATTCCCATGTTCATTATAGCACTATCCCCCTTAGCTGAGATATAAAAACATCCTAAGTATCCAGCAACAGATGAATAGGTAAAGAAAAGATGAGATATATACACAATGAAATACTGATTATTTTTCATATGGAAAGAAAGAATAAAAACATTCTCAGATAAACAAGGCCTAAAATAATTTGCCAGTAGCAGATCCACTCTTCAAGAAGTTCTGAAAGGAGTGCTCAACCAGTAAAACTAAAGATACATACAGAAATAAGAGAACAAAAGGCAACCAAGAAAACGACCAAGTTAATGCTAGAGATAAGAAATATCAATGACAACTTAGCATGTTAACTTTCAGGATTTAAATGGAAAGATTGGACCACAGCAACACTACATAGTCAACAGAAGAGAGTTTGAACATAAGACTGAACTGGCGAAATAGAATTTTGTGATTTTTGAGTAAAACATTACCGATTTTTTTTTTTACTATGCTTTATTTTCCCAATTTAAACAGCTTAAGAAATTGGAAATACTCATTATTGGATAGGGCTTTGACTGGAATGTCATATCTGAAGATTAATCAGAAAACTATGGAACTAAGGTGGATCTCAAGTAAGTCAACAGAAGCTCTTAGAAAGATAGTCTGGTATCATAAATAGTTCTGCCTGGCAGAGAGGATTAGAGAAGATATATGAAAGAATTTATAACATAAAATAACTGGGACTTTTCTAGCTCAGCATTGTAATCAGTAGAGATTGCAAAAGAGCAACCACACCAGAGGATTATCTTGAGAAAGACTCCGAAGGAAGAAAAAGAGACTGATCTTTGCTAGCAGATGGTCTATCACAGAATACTTGGGCAGGGCTGAATTGAGAAGGTTTATGTGTGACTAGTGTGCTGGGCATTTGCTTTTCAACAAATTGAGTAGTTGACATGTAAATATTTTCTCAAAAATATTTAAAACCATACTGTTTCTGTTGTTATACAGTCACAAACAAAATTATAAGAAATATTTTGAACATTATCTTTATAAAAATAAATTTAAAAATGAAAAAAAAAGGGAAATCTTGTCATTTATAACAATGCAGATGAATATGGAGGACATAATGTTCATTGAAACAAACCAGATGCAGAAAGACAAAAATTGCATGAAAAGCAAACAATTGCAGAAAGATTAAAAACTCTTGCTTATATATGAAATCAAAGTAGAGTTGTGGTTACTAGGGCTGAAGAAAAGAGATAATTGGAGAGATGGCTGTTAAAAATTAGAAACACAAGAGAAATAAACTCATAGTATATATGTATATTATGTGTGTACATAGTTAATAACAATGTATTGAATACTTAACAACTGTTACGATAGCATATTTTAAGTGTTTTTACCACAAAAAGGCACTATGAAGTAGTGCATATATTAATTAGCTTGATTTAGCCATAATAAATAATGTATACCTATATCAAAACATCATATTGTACACCATAAATACATATGACTTTTGTGTGTCAATAATACTTTAGTTAGGCTAAGATAAAAAGAAATTTAAATTTTAAAATGTTACTATTTATAATAACATAAAATACCTACAAATAGGTTTATTCAAAGATATGCTAGACCTTGGGAACCAGCAGTTAGCGTAATGGCTATGTCGCTGGACTCCCACGTAGTCGACCGCGGTTCGCGTCTCGGACCCGGTGGCTTAAATCTCACGCCGGGCGCGTGTGCGCGCGTGCCCAAGATCCCGAGAGGAGAATGGAGGAGAAGGGATTGCGGCGTGACCATCCCCCCGGGGGGTGATTTCTCGCTTTCTGTCTCTATGTCTCTCTCTGTCTGTCTGGCGAGCGCACGCGCCCTATAGCGAAGACGTCTCAAAAAAAGATATGCTAGACCTTTACACAGAAATCTATAAAACTTTATTAAGAGAAATTATCTACATAAATATATAGATAGATAGATAGATATAGATATAGATATACACACACACACACACACACACACACACACATATACATATACATATAGCATCATTCAGTCATGCCACTTTGTAGACATGGATCAACACATCATATTGTACCCTGTTAACGTACACAATTATGATTTGCCAAGCAAAAATAATATTAATAATACATTTTTCAAACTGTCTTCTAATATTTCTGCTACTTCTGTCCATTCGTAACCTGTGTGTTTTATTTCAGTTTTTTTGCAGCACATGAGGTGACTTGTAGATGACTGTTTTAATAAGGGAGATAGTCTACAAATCACGGCCTCATCACTGTTTTTGAAATATTTGACATAGAAAAGTTTCATTCAATTCTAAATCCATTCCCTTTATCATAACTTGTTTCAACATTACATTTAGCTATGAAAGATAAGGGAAAGCTGTTTGATTCCCTAACTATAAAGTGAACTGCTCTAAATTTTTAAATGATTGTAAAAAAAAAAAAAATTCAGTGTGTTATCACTTACATGAGCAAAGTTTTTCTCATAATGACAACTGCCAAGAGGTCAAGTAGCCATGTGAAGGACAAATAAAATGTTAAGAAATAAGAGTCAGGAATTTTACTTCTGGAAAAGTAGGGTAGAAAGTTTTTTGTTTTTTTTTTCACCTTGTTCCTCCCATTACATGCAACTAACATCTACTAAATATTTTTATCCTCCCCAAATGCATATGTTAAAACTTTGGTATGATATCAGATAGGAGAGTCTTTGGGAGAAAGAGTTCAATGAGATAACGTGGGTAGAGCCCCATGATGGAGATAGTGCCCTTCTAAGAAGAGACATGAGACAGCTTGGGTTTTTGCTCTAACATGTGAAAATACAAAACCATGGTGTTCTACAAGCACAGGAGTAGACCCTCACCAGACACCTAATCTGCCAGCATTTCAGCTCAAACTTTCCAAACTCCAAAACTGAAAAAACACCTTTCTGTTGTTTAAGCCACCTAGTCAATTATATTCTGTTACAGTAGAGCCTGAACTAACTATTAAAACCTCGGGCAATATGCAAACAAAAGATGTGAAAAAGACAGAGAAGTAGACAATAGATGAAGGACCGTGGGACTTGAAGGACAACATGGTAGTCAGTTCTCAGGTTTTTCTTTTTGGCTAACATATCTCAGATTTGGAGCTGAAGAAGCTAGAAATCCAGAAATGCCAAAAAAAGTGCAGACACAAAATGCCTAAACAAAACCCTACTCTCTCCAGCCAACAGACCAGAAGAGGAACCTTCAAGCAAGAGAGATTTTTTTTAGAAAATGATCACTTTACCCAACCACACACCTGTCAAAGTGAAAGCTGTGTGAACAGTCAAACAGTTATTTAAGACTACAAGGGAGAGAAGCTAAACTCAACTATAGTGAAACAAAAAAACATGAGGGTCTTTAAGCACCAAAGTGAGCTAGTGGAGAAACACTGATGCATGTTTAGGGGAGGTTGATCAATGGGATATATTAAGCACACTGAAATATTCCTGCATTTGTAATGTTGTCTCTAGTTAGGTCATCAGTGCTTGCTCTCTGCTGCTCAAGGGGGTTCTGCTCTTTCTTTCTTGTGGATAGTGCTATCTACTTCCAAGTTACAAAGAGATGGTTCCCAGCTCCCTGAGAAAGACCTTTCTGGGTTGTAAAACTGTCAAGTGCTTTTTGTTTTTGTTTTTGTTTTTGTTTTCAAGGTTTACATCTAAAATAGGTAGAGAAAGGTATTATTCATTTTCTAAATTAAATGCTCTAAGGAAAGAGAAGTCAGGAGCCTAAAGTCGAGGTGGAGGGAGGGTGGCTGGGGGGAAGCCTGCCTAACTGATCAAAATAAGAGGAACACCACAGAAAAAAAGTCACACCAAAGAAAAGAACCATGGCCCGGCCATATGCTCCACTGTGCAAGTGAAGTTTAAGTGGAAAGCCAATACTTCCACCCTAGCAAAACTGTATGAAGTTGCCCGACACCCTACACAAAGGTGAATTCTCAAAAATGCAGCAATCAAAGACTATACAATACAAAAAGAAAATGAGTAAAAGATATGAAGATACAATCCACTGGCAAAAGGACAAACTGATAAACTGAGGATAGTGACGATGGCTGGTGGTGAAATGGCACCTATGCATGTGCAAAGATGTTCAACATCATATGCCACACGGAAATGCAAACTAAAACAGAGATACGGTACAACTATCACAATGGCTAAAATTAAAATAGTGGCAATATCGAATGCTGGCAAGGATGTGAAGAAATTGAACTGAACCTTAATAGTGAGAATGCAAAATGGCACAGTCACTTCTAAAAACAGTTTGACAGTTTCCTAAAAACTAACTCTACAACTACAATATTGCAATTCTGTCTATTTATCTAAAAGAAGACAAGACATGAACCAGCAGGTGGTATGGTGTTTGAAGTGCTGGACTCCCACATGGCCAACTATGGTTTGAGTCCCAGACCTGGCTACCATTAAAATAATTTAAAATCACACTGGGCACATGTGCATGCATGCCCCAAATCCCAGGAGAATGGCGGAGAAGGGATTGCAGCTTGGCCATGCTTGCTGCTGAGGTGAGTTTTCATTTTCCCTCTCATTGTCCTTCTTTCTGTTTCTCTCCAGCAAATGCATGTTTCTATGAAAAAAAAAAAAAAAAAAAAAAACCCAAGAAAAAAGGAAGAGGAAAAAAAAAACAGGGGAAGCCTGCCTAACTGATCAAAATAAGAGGAACACCACAGAAAAAAAGTCACACCAAAGAAAAGAACCATGGCCCGGCCATATGCTCCACTGTGCAAGTGAAGTTTAAGTGGAAAGCCAATACTTCCACCCTAGCAAAACTGTATGAAGTTGCCCGACACCCTACACAAAGGTGAATTCTCAAAAATGCAGCAATCAAAGACTATACAATACAAAAAGAAAATGAGTAAAAGATATGAAGATACAATCCACTGGCAAAAGGACAAACTGATAAACTGAGGATAGTGACGATGGCTGGTGGTGAAATGGCACCTATGCATGTGCAAAGATGTTCAACATCATATGCCACACGGAAATGCAAACTAAAACAGAGATACGGTACAACTATCACAATGGCTAAAATTAAAATAGTGGCAATATCGAATGCTGGCAAGGATGTGAAGAAATTGAACTGAACCTTAATAGTGAGAATGCAAAATGGCACAGTCACTTCTAAAAACAGTTTGACAGTTTCCTAAAAACTAACTCTACAACTACAATATTGCAATTCTGTCTATTTATCTAAAAGAAGACAAGACATGAACCAGCAGGTGGTATGGTGTTTGAAGTGCTGGACTCCCACATGGCCAACTATGGTTTGAGTCCCAGACCTGGCTACCATTAAAATAATTTAAAATCACACTGGGCACATGTGCATGCATGCCCCAAATCCCAGGAGAATGGCGGAGAAGGGATTGCAGCTTGGCCATGCTTGCTGCTGAGGTGAGTTTTCATTTTCCCTCTCATTGTCCTTCTTTCTGTTTCTCTCCAGCAAATGCATGTTTCTAAAAAAAAAAAAAAAAAAAAAAAAACCTAGGAAAGAAGGAAGAGGAAAAAAAAAAAACGATTTATGTTTGCACAAATAATCTGTTCACAGATGTTTATAGGAATTTTATTTATAAAAGCCAAATTCTGGAAACAATACTGTCTTTCAGAGTGAACTCAGTGGAATCGAAACAAAGTAATACATGCCGCAACCTGTGTGAATCACCAGAGAATTATGCTCAGTGAAAAAAAAAGTCATTCCCAAAGGGTAGCATACCTTATTATTTCATTTATATAACATTTGGAAATGGCAGAATCATAGAAACGAAGGACAATGTCATGGCTGTTAGGGATAAAAGGAAGGATGAGGTGGAAACAAAGTGGATTTGACTGTAAGTGGAGGCAACATGCTGAACTGTTCTGTACCTTGACAGTGCTGGTATCAGCATCCAAGTTGAGATGCTATACTGTAATTTTTGCGACATGCTATTTGAAGAAACTAGGTAAAAGGGTACACCGTAGGCTCTCTGTATTTCTTTTTTTTTTTTTTGGAGGGGTTTTTTCACTATAGGGTGCGTGCGCTAGCCAGACAGACAGAGAGAAACAGAGAAAGAAAGCGAGAAATCACCCCCCAGGGGGGATGGCCACACCGCAATCCCTTCTCCTCCATTCTCCTCTTGGGATCTTGGGCATGCACGCACACGCGCCCGGCGTGAGTTTTAAGCCACGGGTCCAGGACGCGAACCGCTTGTCGACTACATGGGAGTCCAGCAACATAGCCATTATGCTAACTGCTGGTTCCCTGTATTTCTAAGGTTGAATGTGAATCTATAATTATGTCCTAGTAGAAAGTATAACAGGACCAGCAGGTGGCATAGAAGTTGAGGCACCTGGATTCCACATGGCTGAATGCACAATTCGAGGCCTGGACCTGGTGGCTTGAAAAAGAAGCCAAGTGCATGTGTGTGCATGCCCAAAATCCTGAGAGGAGAACTGAGAAGGGACTGTGGAATGGCCATCCCCTCTGGGATGACTTCTTTCTTTTTATCTCTGTCAATCTCTCTCTCTCCAGTGAGCACATTTTTCTCTGTCAATCTCTCTCTCTCTCTCTCTCTCTTTCTCTCTAGTAAGCATATGCACCATATAGTAAACTAAACAAAAGGTATTACAAATAAATAGTTATGCCCACAAAAGCAAACCCAAATTCTTATTTCTTATTTTTAATATTTGAAATTATCCTCAATATTTTTAAAACTTCCTTAATTTTTAAATTTTATCATGGTTATATTCAGAAATGTATTTTTTTCAGAAATCCTATCAAACCTACAATTTATCCCCAAATACTATAAAAATATTACAATTTATATGAATTTTATGACATAATGCAAAATAATTCAATGATACACTTTTGCAGCAACATCATAAAACAGTAACCATTTTGGTGGCCAGCAGGTGGTAAAGAGGGTAAGGCAACTGGATCTCACATGGCTGACTTTGAGATTCGAGTCCCAGATCCTGTGGCCTGAAAATCATGCCAGTCGTGTGTGGCCAAAATCCCAAGAGGAGACAAGGAGAAGGGATTGCAGCATGGTTATCCCCGCTGCAGAGTGATTTCTCACTTCCTTTCTCTGTCTCTTTCTGGTGACAGCATGCACCCTATAGCAAACAAACAAAAACCAGTAAATAACCAGCACTCTGCTAAAATTTTAGTGTTCATTTTCTCATTTGATCTTCATCCTGTTTTGATAAGGCAACTAATACTGAGAAAGTTAATTAAATTGCCCAAGTATTGGCTCAAGATCCAATATTAATGTTAATAGATGCTTGGCTCTTTTCTCTTTCTTTCTCTTTCTTTCTTTCTTTCTTTCTTTCTTTCTTTCTTTCTTCCTTCCTTCCTTCCTTCCTTCCTTCCTTCCTTCCTTCCGTCCTTCCGTCCTTCCGTCCTTCCGTCCTTCCTTCCTTCCTTCCTTTCTTTCTTTCTTTCTTTTTTTCTTTCTTTCTTTCTTTCTTAATTTTTATTTTTTAAGATTTTTGCTATAGGGTGCGTGAGCTCATCAGAGAGACAGAGACAGAAAGCAAGAAATCACCACCCAGGACTATAGCCAATTCCTTCTCTTCCAATCTCCTCTCAGGATTTTAGGCACACATTCACACGCGCCAGTGTGAGTTTTAAGCCACCAGGTACGGGAATCAAACCCAGTCAACTATGTGGGAGTCCAGTGATGTGACCATGATGCCATCTGCCTGTCCTGATGTTTGGATTTTTTCAAAGGACATTTTTTTTTTTTGCTTGAAATCTCTGATTTTTAAACTTTAGCTATTATTTACTTATTTAAGTACCACATTCTCTCACTTTGCAAAGGGCAAGGAAATTGTGTGCTATACACAAGATTCAATCTCCATCTCAGCACCGTGCAATTTCTACAGAAGCAATGGGAAATTTCTTGTCTGAGCTTGTGTGCATCAGGCCTCTCTCATTCACGATATCAAAATCCAATATGCTCTGAGAACTGGTTTTTTTCTTCATGTATTCAAGGCAAACTGCTTTGTCTATAAGACCGCACTTGAACTGTTTGTTATGAGTCCATTTTGAGTCTTTATGTAGTATAAGCATTTACTCCTTTATCTGCAGAAATAGTACTATATGTGATATGGTGTGCTGGCCCACTCTTGCTGACACTGCCCTCTATTGTACAGTTTAGGTTTCACATTACCTTTCTAAATCTACCCCCAACCCCCAAATGCTGTTTTGAAATAAAACTGTTCCAAAGAAGTATGGATAAGGACCGTGAGCCTCCTTTAGAAAATACCTGGTGGATGGGGGCAGCCAGTGGTGTGGCAGTTAGGGCACTGGATCCCACATGGTTGACTAAGGTTTGCATCCCAGACCTGGCTGTTTGAAAATCATGCTGGGCATATGTACATGCGTGCCTGGCCAAAATCCCAGGAGGAGAATGAAGGAGAAGGAATTGTGGCATGCCATCTCCCCCAGCCCCCCCAGGCCCCGGATGATTTCTCACTTCCCCTCTCACTGTCTCTCTCTGGAGAGCGCATGTGCCTTATGGCAAAAAAAAAAAAAAAAAAAAAAAAAAAAAAAAAAAAAAAAACACAAGGGGGAAAAAAAAAAAAAAAAAAAAAACCCTAAGGGGGAAAAAAATTGGTGGTCTTTTCTGTGTCATCCAATTTCCACTCATCCTCTTGAAAAACCGGGTGTTTTCTCTCTCCATTCATCTAATCATTCAACAAATATTTGTTAAGAAAAAATTGTTTAATCTTTTCTATCTGTTAGTTGATATATGGGGCACCAGTGATACAGAAATGAATTTGAATCGTCACCTAATTAAAAAAATGAATGAGTAGGGGTTGGGGAGGACCAGACATGTACACAAATACTTAGATTATTCCAAGGAGCTCATATATGAAGTACATATAAGTGACTCCATAACTAGCTATTTGAAGATTAATTGAAAAATTAGAGTCTCATAGTATTAATTTGGATAAAAATAGAGACAGCCAAAGTAGTACTAAAGAATCTAGCCGAGGCATAAGAAGAAATTTAGGAAACTATTGGATGGATATTAAAATGACTGACAGGAGGGTGCCAACTAAGCTTGAATGGGAGGAGGCTGCAGGCTGGAGATTTGTCAGAGACATAGTACAATGGGAAGAAAGAGGATGGAGCACAGAATAGGAAGAGATTCTACTTTCAAGTAGATTAGAATTTAGTAGCTTACAAAATGACTTTTGTATTAGAAGTTCCTAATATAGTAAAAGCTTATTAATTCAGACTAAAAGGGGATTAGATTGGTTAGTTACCTTCCTGGATATTTTTTTTCCCTCTAAGCTATTCATGGTGAAAAAATATGTATATGGTCATTAGGTCTTCAGAGACTAACAGAGAGTTTCAATGATTTTTTATCCTAAAACACATGACCTAGAATATGCAGTGCTAATTAAATGTTTGTTGAACCACCTCCACTCTCTGCGTCCGGGATCTATATATCCCATGGTGCTTATGTCACCTTCAGATATTAGATACAGGGGCTGTTGATCCCAGCTGAGTTGTAGCACCAGAGATGATGTTTAATGATGTCGTAAAGAATCATGGCATCAGTATTTCAGCCCTGGATGAAAAGTCAGTGTTTGCTTGCTCCTGTCAGGGAGTCTCTCTTCCTATAAACTATCCACTGCCACCCTGAGAGCACAGGGCTAATGGCACAGAATGGAAGACGATCACCTAGGAAACTCAGAGCACGTGTGTTAGAGAGTGGTAAAAGCTGTTCTGAGTATCCAAGGCAATTGTCATTGTCCCTTTATTTCATGACATCAAGTCATTATTTTCAACTGCATAGTGAATTGTCTTTGTTTTCCAGAGCACTCATCACTTCTAAAGGTTATAAGCAGATGCTGAGATTAAGAAACTGCACAGAGAGAAATATTTCCAGGCCCAGCTGTGGGAGAGTATGCTGGATTCTTCTGCTCAGCAGGCTCTAGCCGCATGGGAGACCTAGATTCGATTCCTAGCCTACCCTAAAAACTTGCATGAGGTGGCATGGACAACACAGTGAGACTGTGTCCACTGGAGGCGTGTGCAGTGGTGCAAGTCTGTAGTCCCAGCTTCTCACAGGCTAAGGCAGGACGATTGTGACACAGTGAAACCCTATCTAAAAATACCACTACACACACAATTTATTTTGAAAAATAAAGAAGAAGAAAAAGAAAGAAAGAAAGATTTCCAGACATAGACAAGTTTGCCACTGAAACTCAGGTTGTCTTCAATGGCCAGCTAACCTGCACTCTCTGCAAGAAATGGAGAAAAGGCTGTATGGCCTAAAAAAAATTGGCAAAGGTATGGTGAAAGATTTTTGTACCTGAACTAAACTGATGACAATTTTATGAGGCCTGAGAGGTCTAACTGGTTTATTTTTGTTTTTTGTTTTTTTTAATTAAAAAAAGGGGAGGTTACTATAAGAGGTTTATGCATCTGGAGGTACACAGTTCATGAGGTCATTTCTGAAAAAGGCTTTAACCTGTATCTTCCACTCACTTGACCATATATCTTGCTGTGGATAATTGCAATCAAGGCATTTGGTTCCAATAATCTTGTCTTGTTTTGTTTTTTACTTCACATTTGCTCCTTTTACTCTCCTTTATCTTCTTTTATCAATTGTTAATTGAGTATTCACTTTTTTTAACAGTACACTTAGAGAAACAAGAAAATAAGTAAGAAACCTCTTTGGGTCTTTTCAGAGAGACTGCATCCATGGCTGTTTGTTATTTAGGCACCAGAAGAAATAAAGAGCTAAAGACTATGGTAAGGTGACCCAGAATTTAGCAAGTAGGAAGTTGCTATCATGTAAGGGTTATGCAAACGACAGGAGGAAGGGGTGAGTTGGAGCCTGGAGGCAATCCTATCCTTGGAATGAGAACAGCAGCAAAGGTGTCCGGCATCATGGAGAGGAGGGTTTGCTGGCAAGGGATGGAACCAAGGAAGAGACTCAGTCACTGCAGGAGATGACACCAGAAACAGAGAGAACAGGAGGAGAACACTTTTCTCTCCTCCGGCTGGCCAGTATACCACCAGTGCCTCTCACGACCCCAGTCTAATCGGAGGCCAGAAGATAAAGTGAATGCATGTGCCCATGACAAAAAATAAAGCCAGAGAAGGGAAGGTAATGAATCAGAGAGCAAAGAAGCAATTGATGCGTGACCTTTCATATTGTTTTATTTATCTTCACCTGATCATAAAATATTAGTGCACCTATTTGAGAATATCTTCTTAAAAGCATTTCATAAGGTTGTTTCTTTCTCCCATGAGTAAGAAAGACTCAGAGAGAGACACAGAGAGATAGCACCTACAAAAAGGCTCTTGGTGCCACACTCCACCCTCAGCTTCAGCTAGTCCCAGACCATGGACTTGCTCATAGCTAGGGTACTCCGAGACCTCTCTGGGTGTGAACCTGGGATCTTCCCACAGGGGTCAGTATCGCAGACCATCACATTTTATTTCTGCACCACCATCTGGTCCCTGACAGTACCTTGACTTTGTCAATCCTCTGTTTGTCCATTCACAAAGGTCCACAAATACATCCCAAGAGTTGGATCGTGTAGATTAGACTCACTGACTCTTTTCTGTTTGTTTGTTTTCTTGCATCCTTACGCTGTCCTTTGTCAAAAAGCCACTACATTGTTTCAAATATCTCTAGAAAGATTCTGTGGGACTGCTGTAAACAATATAGGACTTACTCATAATAGGTCACTTTTCAGAATTTTCTAACCAGCATCATTGATGTTACCTTTAGTGTAAAATATAGTCACCAAGGGACCAGCAGTTAGCGTAATGGCTATGTCGCTGGACTCCCACGTAGTCAACCGCGGTTCGTGTCCTGGACCCGGTGGCTTAAAACTCATGCCGGGCGCATGTGCGTGCGTGCCCAAGATCCCGAGAGGAGAATGGAAGAGAAGGGATTGCGGCGTGGCCATCCCCCCTGGGGGGTGATTTCTCGCTTTCTGTCTCTCTGTCTCTGTCTGGCGAGCGCATGCGCCCTATAGCAAAAACCTCTCAAAAAAAAAAAAGTGTATATATATGTATATATATATATATATAGTCACCAAGAATAGGAAAACCACCGGCCTGCTGTGAATTTTGTTACAGAGTTCTCTGAGATCAAGTTAAATACTGTCTAGGACCCTACTATGATTTGAGTGTCCCCACAGAGACTTAAGCTGAAATTCAATAATCAGTGCAGCAGTGTTGGGAGGTGGAGCTTAGCAGGAGGTGCTTGGGACATGAGGCAGATTCCTTATAAATATATTAATGCTATCTCTAGGAAAGAAACAAGTTCTCACTGAATAGTTCTCACAAGAGCTTATTGTTATAAATCAAGCCAGCCACTCATATCTCTCTCTGCATATGCCCTCTGACCTTACCACTTTTCTCCACCATGTTATGATGTAACATGAGAAGCCAGCCAGATGCCAGCTTCAACTTTCCAGCCATTAAAATCATGAATCAAATAAACCTCTTTTCTTTATAAATTATTCAGTCTCAGATATTCTGTTATAGCAACAGAAAATGAACTAAGAATGACCCCGAGCCCAGGCCTGAGCCACTATGACAGCAAAATTCTATAACGTGTTTAAAGTTCATCATTTACTATGATTGCTTTCGTCACCATAATCCTTACTCATCAAACAGGGTAAGTTTCCCAGCAAATTCTTTTCTTCTATAAACCCGTTTTTTTCAATAACTCATTCATAGACTTCCTTCTCATCCTCAAAAATTTCACAAATTTCTCTCTCTCCTATCTTAACTTAAATGAGGTTCTCACTCAAGTCCTCTCCTGTGTAGACTAACCATTTTCTCACAGTCCATTAGTTGGAATGAAATAATCCATTTCTGTCTTCAAACTACTGAACCACCATTATTCTTTTTCTCCTCGATTCAAATTCATTCCACCATCTCTTAGCAACTGCCCCTCGTTCCCTATAATTTGCCTAAGGCATGCAAATAAGATCCCAATCAATTCCCATAAATTGCCTCTTATTATGTTCCTAGTATATATCAATATCCATAAATATGACCTATGTCACATCAGGTTTTAAAAGTCAAATGCCCTCTCATTCTTCCCATCGTGTGGACTCACTACCCTATCATTTGCATATACGTTGTTGTTTCTTTTGCACACATATATTTGTAAAAATATATGCTATTACACTTTTAGCTCCTCAAGGAAAAGATTGCCTTATTTGTTCCTGAATTCTATAACCTAGTAGCATATGGTTGGAACTCCATAATTAAGTAGGCTGGAATCTTCTCTCATTATATAAACAGAATGAAAAGATCAGGTAAACAGATACCTTATAATAGTTTCTTAACCAGGCTAAATTAATTTTTTGTGTGTAACAGTTTATACTCAGGAGAAAATAAAGTTCCCAATTAATTGTTTCTGTCTTTCTAAAACTGAAGATGTATTCTTCCTTTTGGTCACAGAGGAACTGATATGTTATGTTAGCCGGTGATAAAAAGAGTATTTCAGATGCAAGAGAAAAAAAGTTAATGGACTTTCTTAGTATTTACTTGCTATAAGATCCTGTGAAACCATTTCATAAGGAACCCATAACTGAAAATAATAACAATTCCATGTAATCCTTCAACTGTTCATATTTTCCCCTGGTAACTATTGCATATAATATCTTGGGCTACTTCCATGAACGGTATGTGCATAGGGAAATCCAATGCATGGATTGTTTGCTCTTGGGCATCTATTTGAAAACAATGCAAGTTCATGTGTTACTCTGGCCTCCTATTGAAGCTTCAACACTGTGGTTGCTGGAGTTTCTACTATTTGTGCTTGTCACAGGTCACTAATGCTTTGGCATGTGTTCTAACAGTTATACTTTTCTTAAATACAAGTATAGGAAATGAAAGACAATTTTAGGAATTGAAAATGGTGCTGCTTTGTCATTGTTCTTTTTTTGTGGGGTAGAGGAAGGCAAAGCTGTTACTCAGCTCATCTATTACTTAGTTACCATTCCCAATAAATCAAGTCTAAAGTCATATCTAAAAAGGAATAGCAGCTTCCATTTATTAAAGTATTAACATATATTATATCATACAAGCCTTAATGACAACCCTATGGAACAGGGGATTATTTCATTATTTTACCACTACTTTTCAGGTGAAGATGCAGCAGAATCTTGCCTGGTGTCTTCAAGTTAACACATGTAAAATTGGAAGTTGACACAAGGTTGTCTGCTTACGTTATATTGGCTTTTAGAAGAGGTATCTGTAGAATTAGCTCACTATGACATTAGTCCTTCTTAAATCCAGCCATCCAGTCTTGCCTCATTCTGCAGAGGTGTCTGTTAAAAGTTACGTTGTTGGGAAACAATGAAACCTCAGGCCCTGCAGGAGTCTAAGGGCCTGAATCTGTGCCACACTTGCTGCTCCTGGCAATGACTGTGTTCTGTTGAACCCTCCATTCAGAGAATGAATTCAGATTTTCCTTCTGGTTATTTGATGCTTTTAACATGCAACTGCACACTCAATTTACCACATCCGAGTTCTGGTAAGGCTTCAGGTTCAACACAATTGCCTACCCATCTAATCCCATCCCATGGACCCAGTCCAGAGACATGCACATAGTATTCACTCATCGCTATCTACTGAATAATTAAATAAATCCTCTCCTTCCAAGATTAAAGAAAGAAGATGCTGATGCCCAACCCTAGCAAAATACTATGCTCCTTGGCACACTGAGATAATTTTCTAGCCTCTGATCTAACTTGTAAGGGATCAATAGCAATTAGAATTTGAAAAATAATTAGCATTCTTTATTTTTAACTTGAACTATCTTGTATGAAATATTCTGCTCACTCCTGATTTATTTAAATAAAGTTATCAAATCTATTTTTTCTCTATCTCCAAAGCAATTCAAATACCAGAGCCATAAATTAGGCCTTCCTTTTATCTATTTTTAGCCAGAACCCTTAAGGAGTCAGCATGATTCCTGAGTATTTTATTTTATATCAATGATATCCAAAGTCCCTTTCTTCACTTCTTGGTCTTTTGGTTAAGGTCAAGTGTAGCAAAATCCCTTTCAAACATGAAATTCCAGAAGTTGTTTTTTCTTTTTGTTATTATTTTTGAAATGTTTACCATAGAGTGTGTGTGCTCACTGGAGAGCCAGAGAGTGAAAGGAAAAGTGAGAAGTCATCTCCTAGGGGGATGGCCATGCCACAATCCCTTCTCCTCCATTCTTCTCCTGAGATTTTGGGCACCCATGCAGACATGCCCTGCATGATTCTCAAGCTGCTAGGTCCAGGACTTGAACTATGGTTGGCCATGTGGGAGTCCAGAGTCACAACTACCACATCATCTGCTGGCCCAATTCCAAAAGATTTTCTAATCCACAACAATAATCTCCTGTGAAAATATGGAGTATGGGAATCCTAAGCACACAGAATTTTTGAAGTTAATATTCACTGTTTGGGAATGGTCCAATGGCAACTATTAGTGCTGAATTGCTATATATTTTCAAAGCACTGCAATGGGCACTTTCAAAGCAATATCTTGTTCAGTCCTCATAAATATTCTAGAGCCCATGTCTCTAAATTATCAGAGCCTTTAATAACACCCTCTCTGCCTACAAGTTCTAAAAACTTCAAAGAAGTATTGTTCTCACTTCATATCATTGTCTGCGGCTATTTTTCCAAGTTTCATCTCATGAGACAGCTTAGTATGTTTCCTGGTGACCTTTTCAGTTCTTTTGTGCTACATCAGGATTCGACTCTTGCCTTGTTATTTGAACTTAAGTTTTAATCTATTCAGTCTACGTATATTAAGTTCCCACATCATTCATTCATTCAGTTAATGTATGATTCCATTATCTGCATAAGGCATTATGCAAGTTACTTGGAATACAATCATGAGCAAAAACCACACATGGATATTTGCCTTTTAGAACTTACAATCTAATGGAAGAGACATTTATTATTCAAAGCATCATAAAAATAAAGGTAAAATTGCGACACTGTAAGAGATTTTATAGTGAAAGAAGAGCATATAACAGGATATATGAAACTTCCATTTTCAGTAATGGTAAACTAATTTGCAGCAGATAAAGCTCTCTGAATATCTATCTGAAGGCATAAGAGCTATCAAGGCATCTAGACTTCTGGGTCCAAGATCCTGGAGAAGAAAAACTCACTGGAGAGATCCGAAATCCTACTCATGCTTCCCTCTTGAGGTTTCTACTAATTTATATGAGCATAGTTCAAGAAAATCTTGCAAAATTCAGAAATCAAGAGGTGGAAGTGTTGACAGAACACCTAAAAAGTGATTAGTATATTTTCAAAAGCTGGTATATAGGCCCAACAAGGAAGAAATACTCTCAAAGACACTGCAGAGGTTCCATGGGGGAGTCATAGAAGACTACACCTTAGAAAGAAAGGGGAACTGTGAAAGGACCAGGTCCTACAGAGACTGAAACTTGGTTAGAAACAGCTCAATCTTTCTTGGACTATCTGTATTAGATCTTCTATTCTTTTATTTATTTATTTATTTTTTGGAGAGGTTTTTGCTATAGGGCGCGTGGGCTTGCCAGAAAGACAGAGACAGAGAGACAAAAAGCGAGAAATTGCCCCCCAGGGGGGATGGCCACACTACAATCCCTTCTCCTCCATTTTCCTCTCAGAATCCTGGGCACACATATACTCATGTCTGGCGTGAGTTTAAGCTACTGGGTCTGGGACTCAAACCGCGGTTGACTACATGGGAGTCCAGCAACATAGCCATTGCGCCAACTGCTGGTTCCAGATCTGCCTCTTTTCTAATGAGAAGTTTAAGTCTCATCTAGAGCCTCTTCAGTTTTTCATGGCCAATAGCAGCATTTTGTTAAAAAAAAAATTAATAGAAATTGCAAGAAATAAGACTAAGAGGGGAAACAAATGACTGTAGTAAGACTCAAAAGTGATCTAAATAATTAGTTATTAATCCAAAGACTTAAAATTACTGGTTAATATCTTCAAAAAGAGATGGTACCGAAGAGAACTGGAATTCGTAAAAGAATCAAATGGAATTTCTAGATGTGGACACTCAAATATTGAATTTAATAACTCAACAGAATGAGTAACAGTAGATGAGACACAAATGACTAAAGGCTTAGTAATTTGGAAGATAAAAGTCAGTAAGACTGTACTAAGCCAGAGAGAAGGGATGGAATACACATAAGGAAGAGAAAAGGAACATAAAAAGGGCTAAGTATATGACATTAGAGACCTAAGGGACTAGCTAGTGGGGTACAGTGGTGGAAAACAATACTCTGCAAGACTGGCCCACATGGGAAGGTTCCAAGTTCACATCTAGAGACTGTCCTGAGTACACTGGGCACTTGTGGACCTATGCACAGGGCAGGCTGAAGCTATACTGAGTAAAGGCTTTATTGAGGGTACTGGCTCTGTCTCTCTGTCATGAAAAAAATAAATGATCTTAAACAAAAACAAACAAAAGAGACCTAAAAGAGAGAGAGAGAATGTGTACAAAACAATTTTAAATAACTGTGATTGGGGTCAGTAGGTGGCATGGTGGTTAAGGTGCTAGACTCCCACATGGCCTACCCTGGTTTATTTCCCAGACCTGGCAACTTGAAAATCCTGCCGTGTGTGTGTGTGTGTGTGTGTGTGTGTGTGTGTGTGTACGCGCACAAAAAAATGCTGAGGATAATTGGGGAGATGGGATTGCTACATGGCCCTCTCCCCCTGGGTGGTGATTTCTTACTTACCTTCTCTCTGTCTCTCTCCAACAAGCACACATGCACTAAACTAACCAACTAACTAACTAACTAACTACAAAGAATTTCCCCAAACTGATGAATGATATGAAGCAACAGATGCCAAACACTGCAAACCTCAAACAAGAATAATACACAGAAAAACATAATAGATCCATCTTAGTAAAACTGATAGAAATAAAATAATAATGAGAAAACCTTAAATTATGAAAGAGAAAGACTAATAGCTTTATTTATAGGCAGAAATACTAGCGTTTTTGAGGTGCTGAAAGAAAACCTAACTTCATGGTAGCTAAAATTTGCAAGCAACTGACATATCCACCAAAAAAAGAATAAATGAGTAGTAAATTATGGTATTTTCTTACATACAGCATACATCAATTAAAATAAATTCACTAATACTACATATAGTAACATGAGTGAATCTTATGAACAAAATATTGAGCCCAAAATAAAAGTAGCAGACATAAATGAGTATGTAATGCATGATTTAATTTACATAAAGTTCAAAAGCAGTCAAAACTAATCTCTGGTTTTGGAAATCATGATGGAAGTTACTTTGGAGGAAGAGGTACTGACTAGAAGACACCAGAAAGAGTACTTGTGGTATACTGGTAATATTCACCTTTTTTTTTTTTTTTTTTTTTAGGTTTTTCTTATAGGGCACATGTGCTTGATGCAGAGGGAAAGAAAAAGTGAGAAATTACCCCCTGGGGAGTAATGCTGCAATCCCTTCTCCTCCATTCTCTTCTTGGGATTTTGGGCACACACACACATGCGCCCAGTGTGATTTTCAAGCTGCTGGGTTCGAGACTCAAACCATGAAGTCAGCCATGTGGGATCCAGCCACCTTAACCTCCATGGCACCTGCTGGCTCAATATTTATTTTTTAAAGTGGGTGAAGTTCGTATTTTTAAAGCCATAAAGGTGTCATTTATGTACATTTTCATGTTCAAGTTATAATTTAATAACTCACACAGAAAAACAATGGACTAAAAACTCTTTTCATATTAAACCCTGCTCCTGTATCAATGCCCTGACAAAGAAGATGTGGAAGTGTCATTATCGTTTTGAGCAAAGCAGAATCTAAACTCGTTTCCCTATAGTACATCCCACTGCCCAAAAGGTAGCACCTCCAGAGAACCCCTAAAATTCTAACAACGCCCCATTCTAATATAAACATAATTGTGCAACAGTATCAGTAAAAGTTACAATGTCCTGCCAATGATATCAGTTTTTCACAGTCCTCCTCTTACTTTTGCACCTGCTATTGCCTTCCACTATGACAATTGCTGAACATAATAGAGAATTATAAATTAAACTCCCAGCTTCTAAGGAAAACATTACACAAGTTTATCTCTGGAGAAAATATATTCCTCAAATTCAAAGGTAAAGTTTCTCTTTGTTAAGTTACAATGGACTGAATACAGAGGAAATTATGTGGTACCTATATTATCTTAGAAACTATACAAAAAGAAAAAGAAGGAACTTTATTCTTTTAATTAAATAGAAAGTTTCCATCTATTATATTTGATGTTAGTTTTCAGTTAAGAAATGTAAGAGGATTTCTTCCATAAATAGGAAAATGAAGAGGTAAGACACTTGTGGGACACAGATAAGACTGATTATCTGTGGACGAGGACGTGTATGTGGTCTCAACTGGGCTGGACTGAGGTGTATATCATGCTGGGTAAAGTCTCTTCAGAATCTAAATGATGTATAGTAATTTAATGTATAAATAATAATAATAAATTTTTTTTTAAATGTAGTCTAAGACTGGAATAATAATTACCAAATCATACAATTCTGGTTATGTTTAAACTATGCATATATATCTATAGCATCTACTTCTAAGACCATTTTGAAAATGAAACAAAATGAGCAAATAAAAAATTAAATAGGTCTCTGGGCCAGTCAGGTTGTGTGGTGGTTGGGGCAGCTGGATTCCACATGGTTGAATTTGCAGTTTGAGCTCCTGGACCAGCAGTTGAAAAAACACACCGTGTGTTCATATGTGCCCAAAATCCTGAGAAGAGAAAGGAGGAGAAGAGATTGTAGTGTAACCATCCTCCCTGGGAAGTGCTTTCTCACTTTCTTTCTTTGTCTCTCTCTGGCAAGTATGCATGCTCTATAGCAAAAACCAAAATATAAAATAAGATGAATTAATTCAAGTACAAAAAAATCTGAAAGGGTCTCTTAAAGTCACAAAGTCATTGCAATGTTAGAAAAAAGACCCCATGAGACAGTAGGCTCATCATACTGACACAGAGCCCTTAGCCCATGGAATTGGAGCTCTGTAAACCGGGACATGACCCTGCTTCTCATGCTGAGAAGAAAACATCTCTTTATAGCCAAAAATAAGGAATGAGACTGATGTTGACCCCAAATTCCTGTTCCTTGGTTGAAATGAAATTTTGTCTTCTAGTACTTCTTGGCTGTGTTTGAATTCCAGCCAAAAGCTAACCTCATTACACTTTCATAGAAGTTATTTAATGAATAATTACTTGACATGCTCTGTTCTGCCAGTGGAGAAGTGCGGCTGATAGTATAAAACAGGACTCAGAGAGAGAAAAGCAGTAGGCACTTGGCCTGTGACACACAACCCACTAAAAGCTGATCACTTCTGGGCCTTTTCTCCAAGAGCCTGTTCTGTGAACAGAGTCCCAACAGCTGATGACCAAGCAGCAGGGGAAGATAAGGGACGACCCGGGAGGCCACAACAGCCAGTCTGGAGGGCCCTGATTACAGTTCACTTGCGTCGTCCCTGTTCCAACAGTGCCCTTTCGGTTAAGCGTAATAAATCTCCTCCTCTTTAAGTGACAGGGAGTTGGAGTTGTTACTTCTGCTTTCAGTGATGAAAAATGGGGAGAAATCAACCTACCTAAAGTGGGGAGTGCAATTGAAAAGAAACTCTCAAATAGCCACCTATAAAGACAAGGATATAAGCCAAACTGTGAACACAGATTTTTTTTTTTTTTTTTTTTTTTTGGGGGGTTTTTTTTTTTTTTTTTTTTTTTTTTTTTTTTTTTTTTTTTTTTTTTTTTTTTGT
>NW_006159713.1:6653027-6680306 GCF_000334495.1 Tupaia belangeri chinensis | reverse complement strand
AAAAAAAGGATATAAGCCAAACTGTTAAACCGAATTTTTTTTTTTTTTTTTTTGCTACATGCTGGTCTTGCAAGTGATTTTCATTTTTTGTGCATTCCCCTATTTAGCAAATTCTTTATAGTGTACCATTCTCTTTCTAGAATTCATTATTTATATCTATTATTTTATAAATAGAAAAAAAAATAAGTCTTTTAGTTACCAGTCCTTAAAAGCATGTTAAGTAATTTAAGTAATTTGCATCCTTGAAATTGCCTGCATTCTCTCAGTGAGATACTCTCCCCTCCTGTCAGATTGGGGAGAATGGGAAATTTATCAATAGAAGAACATGTATGGAACAGGTGGCACCTGTGGATCAAAGCTGAGTCTGCTTTCGCCCAGACAAAATCTGTAGTGGCCCAGGGCATTTCTCAGAGTTTCTTGTGGAACTGAGGAGACAGATTTGTACCTTATTTCCCATCACTTAATAGTAGGATTTGCTAAATTTGAGCAGGTCAGGTACGATAACTGACTCTCAACTTGGGTGACGATGTGTATGTGTGGGTGGGTGTGTTTGTAATCCCCAAACACAAAGTACCTCTTTTTACATTTCTTATTTTTATATAAAGAAACTGAGAATTTCAGAGGTAATCATGTAACTAACATAGGTAACAGCTCTTAAAAAGTTATCTAATATCAACATGCTTTGACATTGGCATTCTTCTCTAATCTGTCATCTTCCTCCCTGCGGAAAAATATTGCTAGTATTCTTGGCGTATGCAAATTAAAAGCATGATACTAGTAGTAGCCTTTCTGAATTCAGACACCCTAATCCCTCAAGCAATCCAGTGAAAATAAGGCAGATGCCAGTGTCTAAATTCTCATATTTTTTTTGTCTTTGGCACTACCTGAGCCTAAATAGGAGAATATTAACAGAGCTTCAAAAAGCATACATATGTATGTGTGTGCACATACAATATGTATACATATACATGCCTGTTGTATAGATATGCATGGATGTGTAGAGAAAGAGTATATGTAGCATATATGAGTGTATATAAATATATACATCTGAGATAAATGCATATGATCAGATATCTGTGAAACCCTACTTCAGTAGTACTTGCAGCATCCTACATTCCTCTGCAGATGAATATCCACCATTATTATTATATTAGAAAGGAGAACTATTTAGATATTCAAGTTGACTTATGTGAGAGTACTCCCTTGATGCTGAATTTCATGACTTGTTTTCACTTTACTTAATGTGCATACTGAACATGATCCTGAGGATTATATTATGCATAGACCATGATTTTTTCAGTTATTTGCTTGCTTCATGTCTCTTGCAGAATGAGTTGGGATTGAGTGCCATAAGTAATTAGGACTTTCACACATTATGTTTATAAAATAATGGAATATATATTTCTCCTATCATTTTATATACTGATCGATGGATGGAGCACATACCATTTTATCAGTTGACTATGAGATCTAGTGAGTACGTTTCATTTTCACTCATCCTCCAAGTAATAAAAAGTAATGAATACATCACTATACTTTACTGTCTTATGTAAATGTTTCATGCAGTTAAAGAGTTATAAAGTCAAAATAAAATGTTAATGGCAGAGAAAAAAAAGGTAAGGTATTAGAAACGGAAGAGGTTTGTGTTCTGGTCTCTTATGAATAAGAGCTAGAAAGAATTTTCTATTGTCATCTAATTGTGCTGCTACTTTAAGTAGTCTCAGGGTCAGCAAATGATTAGCCCATGGGTCAAACTTGGTACATGATTTGATTTTGTAAAAAGTTTTATTAGAATATGATCACACTCATTTTTTTGCATATTTTTTACGACTGCTTGTATGCTGCAATGCTAGAGTTGCCAGGCCTGTGAAACCTAAAATATTTACTACTCGGCCCTTTATTGAAAAGGTTTTTAGGTCCTTGAACTAGCCCATCCCTAGTCTCCACAAAGGTGTAGAAAATGTTTCCCTAAGCAACTAAGTGGTCCTGAAAGGGACCCAGCATCACCAACATGAAAGAGTGCGGTAGACAATTAGCACCCGCCCCCCCATATCCAGTTCACCCATCCTTCAAGAAGACACAAAAGCACACTCTTAAATCTGTATCAGGCTGCCCTATGCTCCGTACATTTTGTTACTGTGTCATCAGGGCCTGTTAACACTGTTTCACTCACAAATATCTCTTAATAACCATTATTAACATTTATCAGATACACACTGTTCTCAATATTTGCTGGCTAAAACTTTATAGGTATTATCTCTTTTCATCCTTAAAACAACTCTTAGAGATAGGCTTTATCACCATCCACATTTATGGAAGGAAACGGAAACTTACGGAATTATTAACTACATCAAGGTCGGTTGGGATTGGACTTCCTACCAACTCTATTTGCCTGTGAAACCCTTATTTCTTTTAACAAGGACATGACCCCAGCTATTCACATCTACTGGAAGCATCACTAGCTGCTCATGCTGCTAAGGCTACTGATGAATGAGCCAAGGTTGCTAGTGCTGGAGGCCAAGGACAGCATTGTCTGTGTCATGGTGCCAATGCCTGATGTTGGGAACAAGGTAGATAACAAGGTAGACAATGCTTCTGCGGTTGCTTCCAGAATTGCTATCCTTGCTCATCACATAAGGAATACTGCCATTGGGATGCTTCCACTTCCTGGCCCTCGTGAATAGTGCACATTTGACAGTACCCAGTGGAAAGCATAGGTGGATAGTCATTCTAGTTTTCATTTAGTTATAGCAGACTGCTCACAGAAGTGTCTTAGAGAGACAGGGAGGATGGGAATGGTAGAAATGTGAGGGGAAAACCTCTCCTTCCTTCTGCTGAATGGTGTTTTGTCATTATACCCCATTTCTATTTCATTCTCTCTTCCTTGATCTGAATTCTCTCTCATAAAGTACTGGAGATGGTCACATTAATAAAAGCCAGGAGGGCCCCCCACCTTCTGACTCAAAGTCTCCCTAGACTTATGTAGGCTCAAGTATAGCTGAACAAGGGCTCATGGTAAACTTGAAACCAATGATTTAGACCACAGAGTTTCAACATCTCGCTGGAGTCTCTCAGCCATGGCTATTTCTGCTTGATGCTTTTGATCACCCTGTCGGAAGCCTGCCTGGCAGCAATTACATTGTAATAGGCTGTAGGGGCGGGTTTTTATCTTCTTTGCAGGAAGGCTTACTAAGTTCTGTCATCATCCTTCTGACAGGGGCTGTGTCTTCATGAGCTCATGGGAATGTAGTGAGATGTAGTGAGGACCATGAGGGATGGAGAAGCTTGGTTCTGATTGGACACTTGGGAACAGGTATACAGAGATAATATTACATGATAACAATCCTGAGGGCTTGCTTACAGTGAACAGTTATTTAAATAAAAGTTCAAAACAACCCAACATAATTAGTAAACACGCACCTGTACTTGTTACTTGATCAAATATAGTCAGGGCCTTCGGGCACAACTTCTAACCTTCTGCTTTGAGATATTCTGGAAAATGTTCACTTTTCCTGAAGATAAGAGAAACAATTCTCTTAAGGAGATCACCATTCTTTCAGGAATTCCTGATTTTCTTCAATCTGGTAGCATTTTTTTTCCTGTCAAATAAACCCCACCACAGGGCTTTCTGGAATTATGGTAATGTCCTGGGCAAGCATGATATGACAGTGTCATGCATCACACATGTTCACATACATGCTATAGGATCCCCAGCTTCTCGTGAGGACTAACTCAGTGCCTGCACAGGGTCCTTGAGGTCCCTTGGTGTTTGGACTTCAAAGCAGCAGGTCAAATGGAGAGTATCCATGACTCACCTCACATATTCTGACTGGCTATATGGATACTTCCACCGTTTTGGGATTAGGCTTTCTTGGCAACTCCCCAGAAGAGCTGCTATGGAAAGACTAACTGGAATAACCCAGAGGCATGGGGCAGTTGACATACAGTGGGGATAATTTTGAACAGTAGAAATCTTTAGAAACAATCTTTTCCATTCCTCTCTAAGATTAATGGTTAAAAGATTTTTTTTTTTTTTTTAATAAAAGTGGGCTAGCAGATGATGTGGAGGTTAAGGCTGCTAGATCTGCCATGGGCAGCCTCATGGTTAGAGTCTGAGACCCAGTGGCTTGAAAAACATGTCAGGTGTTTGTGTGTGCCCATGTACCCATGTGCCCAAAGACCCAAGAGAAGAATATGGGAGAACGGATTGCAGCATAACCATCCTTTCTAAGAGGGGATTTTTTTTACTCTCTCTCTCATCTCTCTTTAGTGAGCACAAAAGCCTTATAGCAAGCAAGTGAAAGAAAGAAAGAGAGAGAGAGAAAGAAAAATGAGAGGGGGGAGGGAGGAAGAAAGAAGGAAGGCGGGATAAAAGGAAGGAAGGAATCTGTACAGACATTTGGAGACATCTGAGCTATCGGCCTCACTTTTACAAACTATGACCAGCTAGGTAGCTAGGTAATAGATCCCCTTATCTTTGCCCTCTCTCCTTTCCCACTTAATCTCCATTTCATCTCAGCTTTGCTTCCTGAAAATTGCTCTCCCTAATAATATATTACCACACAGCCTGTGCCCTAGGTTCTGCTTTTTTCAGAACCTGGTCTAAGACAATCCCCAGCAGAGTTTTATTTAAGTACAAAGAAACATGTGTAGTCCAGATGTGCAGCACATGAGTCTACAAGGCTTTAAACAGTACATAAATCAGAATGTGTGTGTCTGCAGGAGCAATGGGGCAGGTGATAAAATCAAGACAAACTGATGACTAATCCTTCCCTTCCCAGTGAGGGGAATGAGGAGAATAAGAAGGTAAGGAAAGAAAAGCTGAACACTGAATCTTTCTGAATTTTAGTTTCCCTGACCCTAAAAGAGAGAAATTAATAGCCTCTGGGCAGTAAGAATGGAATTAGATAATGGATAGGAAATAAGATAGATTATGTCATGGTTAATATAGATCGTAGAGTCAGACGAATCTTGGTTGAAATCCCAGATCCATCTTTTACAGGTTCCGTTAACTCTCGCAGGTCAATGTTTAACCTTGACAGAGCACTTTGTTCATCGAATCATTGTGAATGACAAACAAGAGAATGTATGCACAATGCTTAGCACAATGACTGGAACAGAGCTCTCACGGAACGTTACCTGTTATTATTGTTCTGATTATTTGTGATATTTAAAGAAATTCACAAACATTAGCTATTCCTCGCTCATTATTATTATGATAATGTTCTTTTTAATAATATATATTTTCATCACATAAACTAATGAAAGATATATCTCCAAGTAAATTGTTCCTACATTAGACATAAGTGACCAGATCTTAGGATTTTCTAGTTAGTACTCACACTTTGTCACAGTCAGAAGCTGTATAATGGAATTTATGGAACTGAAGTAAATATATACATGAGACCAAAGATGAATGAAGCTGCTTTATGTCTCAGAAACTAATAACTAAGAAAATATTTTTCTTAAAGGAGTTCTGAAGTTCAAGAGGAAAGATAACAATGGTTATTGAACTTGACTGTGATTGGGTAAGTATGAGGTTTTATAAAACCAGACAGAAGGCTGACCTGTTGCACAGTCATTAAGTGCTATGCATGGAAAACAGGATCTTAGCAGTTGATTGAGGTTAGAATCCTGGCGTCTGCAGCTTGAAAAGCATGCAGGGCTCATATGCATGCATGCCCCAAATCCTTTCCAGTAGGGGAAATGGAATGAAAGGATTGTACCATAGCCACACCAAATTGAAGAGTCCTCTCTCTCTCTCTTTCACTCTCTCTCTCCCCCCACCATGAGTACATGTGTTCACTAGAAATAAAAACAATCATAATAAAATTTAAAAATTAGAAGATCAGAAAGAGAAACACCTCACAGTTGTGAGTGGCCTTGACTGATGTGGATTCACACAAATGACCTTTTCATACAGAACAAAAGCCAACAAAGAAAACAGGCATGTTTTTCTTATTATTTCAAAGAAAAGGAACTTTTTTTAAAAAAAGGAAATGGCTTGATAACTAAGTCAACATAATCTATCTTTAACTCCATTTAGGGTTAAACAAAAACTGCTATCGTCGACTAGAAAAATGTTTAGCAAACTAAAAATTTGGAGAGAAAAAGAGCATTCAGTCTTTTCACAGTGATAATGCACTCCTCTCAGCCCCCATAAATTTCCAGAATGTTCTTTATTTAAATGTTCATACAAAAGTATGTCTGAATCCTTCCTGAAATTTCTTGCCATTAAGGATAAAATTTGTATGTTTAGTATGAGATGAGAAGATGGTCTCAACTTCAAAATTCCTGTAAGAATTTCTACAGTGACTAGACAAACACAAAGTCAATGATGGCCTACATCTGTAAAATATAAAGACAAGTAAATGTTCAACAAATAATAACATTAGCCAGTGGCAGTAATAAAACCAATCTTTTTCATGTTCTGGAAACAGCAGTAAAATATAAAAAGATTAACAGGTGTTTGATACAAAATACTCCTCTGAATTTGTGTGGTTTCCTTTCCTCTGCCTGGGGGAAAGGAACCAAGTAAAAGTATTCACTATGATTCTTAGAACATTTTTGTGAGGGAGAAAATAGAAAACAATAAAAATCTATCTTGGTGAAGGAAGACTGTAGAGGATATGTATGTTTTGAACGTGTAATATAAAAAAAAGAGACAGACTTTATAGCAAGTCTAACTCAAAAAAGAATTAGAAAGCTTCCTTTTACTTTTAAAATTAAGCAGGCCTTGGGACCAGCAGCTGGCGTAATGGCTATGTCACTGGACTCCCATGTAGTTGACCATGGTTCGAGTCTCAGACCTGGTGGCTTAAACTCACACCGGGTACACGTGTGTGCATGCCCAGGACCTGAAAGGAGAATAGAGGAGAAGGGATTGGGGCATGGCCACCCCCCCCCCACCCGGGTGGTAATTTCTCGCTTTCTGTCTCTCTGTCTCTCTCTGTCTTTCTGGCAAGTGCACACACCCTATAGAAAAAACCTCTCAAAAAAAAAAAATTATGCAGACCTCTAGCTCACCCTATAGCACAAAAGAAAACTATCATTTGTATTAATCTTAGAAGTAGTAGTTGACTTCCATTGGAGGTTAGCAAGTGCCTGAAACTGTGCTTACTACTTTATATAGCAAGCTTGGTTTTCCTTGAAACTAGGGGTGGGTGAGGTAATGAATATTTGGGGAATGATCCTTGCAAACAGGAGTGAGGGAATGAGAAGAATGAGATGGGCGAAGGAGCTAAAGCTGACTTTGTCAGTGATTTTAACAAAGTCTTAAGCATGCCAAGACTTCTGATAAACATACAGAATGATTTCCAGAAATGCTCCTCTGAACCATGGGAGGCTGGGCATTGATCTACTGACTCCTTACTGTCAATGGTTAAGAGTTTCTCCTCTGTATTTCTGGGATTCTCAAGGTTTAAAGAAAACCCTGGGACAGAAAAACAGGGAGCTGAGCAATACCTGAGGTGATATGTGAACAGTGATTGGTGTGAGTCCAGAGTGTCCACCAGTCCATGGTTGAAAACAGAAAGTTGCCAAGGAGACATTGCAAAATAAACAAGAGGATCAGCAGCATGGTTTACTTTCTTTAATCTTCACAGCACCTGATTATATCAGTATTATCCCCATTACCAAAGAGGTTTTTTTTTTTTTTTTTGAGAGGTTTTTGCTACAGGGCACATGCGCTCGCCAGACAGGCAGAGAGAGACAGAGAGATAGAAAGCGAGAAATCACCCCCCCACGGGGGATGGCCACATCGCAATCCCTTCTCCTCTCAGGATCTTGGGCATGCATGCACATGCGTCCTGCGTGAGTTTTAAGCCACCGGGTCTGGGACGCGAATCGTGGTCGACTACATGGGATTCCAGTGACATAGCCATTACGCTAGCTGCTAGTCCCACCAAAGAGGATATTAAGGCTGATAGAACTAATATAATTCGTCCAAACTCGCACAGCTAGGAAATGGTGGAACAGGGCTTCAGACTCAAGCAGGATGGAACTTGAAATCTTAACCACTGCATTACCTGCCATCTGAAACATAACCTCCACAACCTCTTGTCCAAATATACTCATTTTTGCTAAGAAATACTTTCCAAGTATAAAATTCATGGCTAAATAGACTTTTATTACTTGTCTTTAAGAAGCATGTACCTTCTGAAATTCGGAAGATTTAATTGAAATTGTTACTATACAGTTCAGTTATAGCACTTCCAAAGAAGGCTTTTAATAAAATTATCCAGCAGGATTTCTGGATTGGCCTCCTGGGGCTTTCTATATAGGGAAGATATCCTTGCCATGAACAAGGGTAAGAAGATTTTTATGTAACAATTATGTTTCTGTTAAAACAATAGGCTCCACCCCCCCCCCACCCGGGGGGTAATTTCTCGCTTTCTGTCTCTCTGTCTCTCTCTGTCTTTCTGGCAAGTGCACACACCCTATAGAAAAAACCTCTCAAAAAAAAAAAATTATGCAGACCTCTAGCTCACCCTATAGCACAAAAGAAAACTATCATTTGTATTAATCTTAGAAGTAGTAGTTGACTTCCATTGGAGGTTAGCAAGTGCCTGAAACTGTGCTTACTACTTTATATAGCAAGCTTGGTTTTCCTTGAAACTAGGGGTGGGTGAGGTAATGAATATTTGGGGAATGATCCTTGCAAACAGGAGTGAGGGAATGAGAAGAATGAGATGGGCGAAGGAGCTAAAGCTGACTTTGTCAGTGATTTTAACAAAGTCTTAAGCATGCCAAGACTTCTGATAAACATACAGAATGATTTCCAGAAATGCTCCTCTGAACCATGGGAGGCTGGGCATTGATCTACTGACTCCTTACTGTCAATGGTTAAGAGTTTCTCCTCTGTATTTCTGGGATTCTCAAGGTTTAAAGAAAACCCTGGGACAGAAAAACAGGGAGCTGAGCAATACCTGAGGTGATATGTGAACAGTGATTGGTGTGAGTCCAGAGTGTCCACCAGTCCATGGTTGAAAACAGAAAGTTGCCAAGGAGACATTGCAAAATAAACAAGAGGATCAGCAGCATGGTTTACTTTCTTTAATCTTCACAGCACCTGATTATATCAGTATTATCCCCATTACCAAAGAGGTTTTTTTTTTTTTTTTTGAGAGGTTTTTGCTACAGGGCACATGCGCTCGCCAGACAGGCAGAGAGAGACAGAGAGATAGAAAGCGAGAAATCACCCCCCCGCGGGGGATGGCCACATCGCAATCCCTTCTCCTCTCAGGATCTTGGGCATGCATGCACATGCGTCCTGCGTGAGTTTTAAGCCACCGGGTCTGGGACGCGAATCGTGGTCGACTACATGGGATTCCAGTGACATAGCCATTACGCTAGCTGCTAGTCCCACCAAAGAGGATATTAAGGCTGATAGAACTAATATAATTCGTCCAAACTCGCACAGCTAGGAAATGGTGGAACAGGGCTTCAGACTCAAGCAGGATGGAACTTGAAATCTTAACCACTGCATTACCTGCCATCTGAAACATAACCTCCACAACCTCTTGTCCAAATATACTCATTTTTGCTAAGAAATACTTTCCAAGTATAAAATTCATGGCTAAATAGACTTTTATTACTTGTCTTTAAGAAGCATGTACCTTCTGAAATTCGGAAGATTTAATTGAAATTGTTACTATACAGTTCAGTTATAGCACTTCCAAAGAAGGCTTTTAATAAAATTATCCAGCAGGATTTCTGGATTGGCCTCCTGGGGCTTTCTATATAGGGAAGATATCCTTGCCATGAACAAGGGTAAGAAGATTTTTATGTAACAATTATGTTTCTGTTAAAACAATAGGCTAGACTATCTCCATTATGGAAATATAAGCATTGGATTAAAGGACTAGAAGTAAGCTGGTTTACCTATTCCACTGAGAATGGCATATAGTCTTAAAACTCTCTTAGGCTTGCAAATTTTGAAATGATGGACAAGTTTAAAAAGTGAGGGAAAAACCTATTTTACTCCATGGGTGAGTAAGGAAAGCTATAAGATGTGAAAAAAAAAAAAAAGAGGTAGCTACCAAAAGAGCTCTATCTGTAGGGTGCATTAAACATTACTGCATAGGCTCAAAAGGAAGGTATGAGCCTTTTTTTAAAAAAAGGTTTTGGCCATAGAGTGTGTGAGCTCACTGAAGAGATAGAGAGAGACAGTGAGAGCTAAAGTAAGAAATCATACCCCCTGAAGATGGCCATGCTGCAATCCCTTCTCCTCCATTCTCTTCCTGGGATTTTGGGCACATATGCATGCACACCCAGTGTGAGTTTCAAGCCTCCAGATTCAGGACTCAAACTATGGTCGACCCTGTGTGAGTCCAGTGCCTTTAACCACCATGCCACCTGCTGGTCCCGGTAACTATTTATTAATATGTACCCATCAGGGACACTTGAGAGTGAAAGCAGATGCTACTGATAATCTCACTGGATCATCAGGGGCACCATGAGCAAGCCAGAATGTGCCCTATTTAAAGGAATAGAGACTATATTTGTGCTTTTCAAATATTACTGAGACATGAGAGTCACCTAGAATATAAGCACATTCTTGGGCCCTATCCCTGAGTAATTGTGTTAGAATCTCAGGTGACAGAGGCCCCAAATTTATAAACACTCCAAAGTATAAGTATCAGTGATTGAGCTCAAGTTCAAGTTCATTGCTTTCTGTATATATTCACATTTGTGTTTATGTGTGTGTGTGTGTGTGTGTGTGTGTGTGTGTGTGTAATTCACATCAAAATATAAAGACTACCACATCCCAGTGACATGATTAAAACCATAAAAGCTGGAAAGAAGAGGACTCTGGTGATCTTGTGTGTTAATTAATGTGGATAATATATGCTTAGTGAATCCTTAGTAAATACAAAGAGTCAGTAAAAATATAAGGAAAAGAAAAATAATATTCCCTGCTCTCTGTGAATTTTTTAAAGTATATTTATTTATTTGAGAAAACCAATTTTTTTTTTTTTTTTTGACAAGGTCTCACCATTTCAGGATCCTCCCATCCAACCAGGCCTACAGGTGTGAACCACCTTGCCTGTTTAGGTTGGGGAAAAAAATTAAACCCTGGCATCCCATGTGGCCTCTACCTCTGGGTAGCAGTGACTTAGCAGTGTGCACCAGCACGGCTGAGTCAATGAATTTATAGTCTTGTATGGGAAGCCATATAATAATAACAGTAAGAAATAAGTAGTAGTAACAATTTCTACATCAAGAATATTGAGAGGATTAAGAATTAATGGTAAATTATAAACTTTAGAGGGTGAGCTTTATGCCTATCATAATGCATAATTCATTGCAGGATGATTACAAGTTTAGTTAGCACAGGACTGAGGACTTTCAGTGATACAACTGGAAAAAGTCTCAGAAAAACCAGGTCTATCAAATCATCCTATAAATGAATAAAGCAATCTAAAGAAATTGTAGTAGGGGACCAGCAGTTAGCGTAATGGCTATGTCGCTGGACTCCCACGTAGTCGACAGCGGTTTGAGTCCCGGACCCGGTGGCTTAAACTCACGCCGGGCGCATGTGTGTGCATGCCCAAGATCCCCAGAGGAGAATGAAGGAGAAGGGATTGCGGCGTGGCCATCCTCTCTGGGCGGTGATTTCTTGCTTTCTATCTCTCTGTCTCTCTCTGTCTGTCTGGCAAGCGCACATGCCCTATAGCAAAAACCTCTCAAAAAAAAAATCTAGTAAAATAAACATGTACATGAATAAGTGAAAGGTACTTATTTATATTGCGTTCTATCACTTTCTAGATCTTTATATACAGTATTATGAGGGTCTAAGTTAACTGATAAAAAAGGAAACTGAGGCTAATGGAGGTTAATTATTGATATTTTGTTCTAGTTCACACAGATTGGGAAAGGTCGACCTAGATCTAGGACAGGAGTCCTGCTTAAATCCAAAGGTCCCAAGAGTATGAAAAGATGGTGTTCTACGTTTTTGCTCAAAACCTCAAACGAGACAGAAAGATGGAATTAGAATTGAATTTTTCGTCCTAGGGAAGTCAGCCATGTTTTATTTAGGGAGAACCATTTTGTTTTTATTAATACACACACACATGCCCAAGATAGTCCGCTTGCCTCCCTCCCTTCTGGCAGCTGCTTTGAAGCCGACCAGAAGCTCCAGAGGGAGCCGAGCTGTTTCCAGCAGCTGTTTCTCAAACACCTAACTTCATTTTCAGATCAGAGCTGGGTTTGAAGCTCTTAAAACCTGTGCAGCTTCAATCAAATAAGAACAGAAGCAGCCAAAACAATCAGCGCCTGACCAATAGCCTATCTGAATGCCTCTCAGAGTACTGGCTGCCTCCGGCATGATGCAGCCTGGGACTGTTTGTTAAATCTCTTTTCAATTTCTCTGCCCCTCCCACCTCTCTAAGAGAGACATACTGAGAGAGAAGGAGGGCATCTCTCATGCTCTCATCTCTCTTTTTCTCCCTCCTTTTTTAAATAATAAAATATGTAAGTTCCAAAGAGAATGAGAGAAATGATGGATCTATGCTAAAAATGCAAAATTAGCATTTCATCATATTTGATTAAAAGCTTTTCATAAGAAGCCAAATGTTACTGATAGGGTGGAAACTTTTAGGCACTGCCCAATCTCATGCCCCCCCTTCTCTGCAGAGGAACATCATCAGGAAGTTGGTGTATCTGCTTTCAATTCAGGTTTATACACTTTTTAAAATATGGATGTGTCCATAGCCAATAGAAAATAGTAGTGTGTGAATTATATTTGTACTCTCTGTTGATAGTTTCATATGGTATGTCTCTACTTGGATCTTAATTTTCATTGAACAGTTTTGTTTTTGTAGGCACAACCACACAGGTAATATGACAACTTGGCACACTGATTCTTGTTGCTTTTTGTTATTTTACATCAATATTGCAGCTTCTCTTTTTAATTCTCCAATGTTTCATACTTAAAGTATCATTTTTTACTTACTCTTCCCTTTCTGTAATTCTATAATAAACCAATGATGTATATTTTAGTCATATGAACTTCGCTGTACAGATAAAGACATCAAGGTTGAGGTCCAACAAATAGTCAAATTTGTAACACTGATAAGTGAGCACGGGAATCAAGAAGCAAGCCAAAAGAGCCTTCAAATCGTTTACCATATACAATAGACTTTATGAAAGGAAAAAAAAGAATAATACTTCTTGCATATTGACTAACAAGTCCTTAATGCTCACCTTAGTCAAACTGAACTTTAGACAGGCTTCTTCCTGACTACAGGCCCCTGATCTTCCTTTTCCTAGAGCAATTACTTTAGAAAATTTGCAAATACATGTTCTTCCCCTACCCCTTTCAGATGTAAATGTTTTCCCACTTCTTGTTAGTTTTATGACCTAAGAAATTCTTTCTTAAGAACCTGGAACCATCCCTTTGAAATACTATTAACAAGAAAGACAGGGCTCCCATCTCTGTGGGAAGGTAGTAGTCTAACTTCAATGAGCTACAACTACTAAAACACACATGGCCTAACCATATTGACCCACCCTATCCCTAATGTCCTCTAGTACTTTTCCACTAGTTCACCCAGCATTTAAAATTCCCCCCCACCTCTTGTTTTAGAAAGGTTGAGTTCAACCTCTCTTCCTTATTCTAATAGTCTTGACACCTATTGTAATAGTCTTGACACCTATTTTAATAGTCATGAATAGTCTTCATTGTCATTTTCAACAAAAATACACTGTATTTTTTTAGAGTATCTACAGTGTACCACATGTTTTCAAAAACTAGACCCTGAAATGAAATGATGAAGCAGTGGTAACACAAATGGACCCACAAAGGAAGATCCTAGATTCACATCCTGAAATTTCCCTATACATGCCAACAGTGAATCAGGTTGACTGAGGCTGAAAGTGGATCATGGCATGAAGACTCTGTTGATGGTCTCTCTCCCTCTGTCTCATTCTCTCAGAGGAAATAAATAAACCATACATCCAGAGAGAGATAGAGAGAGAGAGACTATATGAAAGCAAGCCATTTGCTTCCCCTCTCAGTGTTGCCAGTATTTCCTAAAATGCAAAAATGTGAAGTCATAGATTTCCTAAAAATTTGAATGTCAGTGATGTTTTTCAAACCACTAGTCAAAGGTATCAAATTTAAGGATACAATCACCTGGATCTCCATTGTACTCATTCTCTCTGTCTCATTCAAAATGAAATGTTTCCTGCAGGGTTTAGAGCATTGCTGAGAGTCTCTCTAAACGACAGTCCTGAAATCACCCAAATGCCACTCACATAACTCATACACCTTTCTGTCAAAGGCAACAGTCTTCAATCCTGGTCACCTCTGTCCATATCCAGTCTCTCTTCTGCTTTGTAAGAAAAACATGTGAAGACCATACAGGAGGTATAGGTTGTTGCTGCCAGAATATTCTGTCTCAGGCTCTGTATGAGGGGACTTCAGAAAGTTTGTAGGAAAGTGGAATTGAAGTATGAGTTGATTTTGATGCAAAAAAAAAATATGAAACCCATGCATTTTTTTCATAATACATATTTTTCCACGAACATTTTGAAGACCCCTTGTATAAGTGATACAATGACAAAGTCATCCTATTTCAGCCTATTGACTTTTATGTGATACATGATGCTTTTTCTGTGCATTTCCAAAACAATATTTGTAGAGATAATTATCTAGAAGGTGACTGTATGTACTCAGAAGTAAAAAAATGTTTTTAGAGCAAGTACAGCACTTTGAATTTGAGTGAGACAGAGAAAGTGAGGAAGTACTCCCCATCCCCCAGAGGGGAATAGCCATGTTGTAATCCCCTCTCCTCCAGTCTTCTCTTGAAATTTTGAGCACACACACACACACACACACACACGCACACGTATGCCTGGTATGATTTTCAAGTTGCTGGGTCTGGGACTCAAATTATGTAGCAGGCCATGTTGGACCTAGCACCTCAACCTCCATGCCAGCTGCTGACCCACAGAGCTTTGACTTTTAAGACAAGTATATTTGCCAAAGGAGAGTATAGAATTAGAAGGAGCATGTGGCAAGGAATGTCTGGTGGTTCTAGGTACATACTAGAGATTGAGAAAATCCAAACACAAATTATGCTGGCCTTCCCCTAAATCCCATATCCACCAGTCACCTCTATTATAGTTCTAAATGAATGACTCCATTCCTTGGATGGTCAAAATTGTCATTATTTTCTTTAACAGGTAGGCAATATGTACAGTGAACCTTAGTGTAATCAGAGAAAATTTAATAGTAGGTTTCCAAAACTATATCTGACACCTGGAAAGCATTTAATAAATGTTTCTGGTTTGAGGCAGAAGAGTGATATGGAAAGAAAAATCCCTCTTAGTTTCATTTCCACATAGACAGAGACCTGGGAGAAAAGCAAATCTAGCTGGTGTCTCCCGCTGGGAGTAACAACAAGAATGGCAATTACCATAACATGTCAACATTGTGTTCAAAGGTGTTTGTTTTCCACCGCTGTATCCGCAGGGCTCAGCAGGGTGCTGGCATATCACAGGTGTTACACAAATACATATTAAACCATTGAGTTGGAAGGACATGGAGACCAAGATCCTTGGAAGTTTCAAGGTAAGTAGTTGAAGAGAAAGCCCAGATCTAATACACATCATCAAATCTGGAACTGGGACTCCAGAGACTTTGAGATTGAGAAACAGCTAAATGGACAGTACCTAGTGGTTTGAACACATCCTAATGAATACATGAGTGTCTGGGTCATTTACGGTCAAAAGAGATGGGATAGGGCTAGTACAGGAATTTTCTCTAGGTCACTGAAAAGTGCCACATTTTAAAAGAAAGCAATTCTTCTTTTCTTGCATCAAGTAAACTTGATTAGTGTAAGCCATCTGAGTTTCTTTTACCATGTGATCCTAAAGTAAGAGTATACTCTCTTTTTCCTTCTATCCCATGCACAAGGCTAGCCTCTGAGTCATGAGCTGCCATTCACAGACACCTGTTATGTATACAGATGTCGAGATGTAAGCTTAAATGAGATATAACACACAAAGCACTGAGCACGATGCCTACTACATACAAAGCATTAAATTCAGATTGGCTTTGACAATATTATAAGTGAAAGAGGGCTATACTTTTGAATTTGGAGACTAGAAAAACAACTTTTTTCTTAATAAATATTGCTAAATTTTACTTAATAAATATTAGCAAATGGCAGCAAGTTTTTTCAGATGGAGCAACAACCTTGAGATGCGATTTTTATTTTTGGTGGTGATTATTTTTCTGAATCTCAATGTGTTTGTAATGGAATAAACTCAGGCAAACTCCTTTAACCAGAACTTTTTGTTAAAGCATCTTGAGAAGCTTAATAGGCAGTAACAAGGAAATTCATATTTTTCTTAAATACTGCTCAAGGCAAGTACATTTTGCTATTCTTCAAAACCTAATGTCTCCATCCAGGGAAAACAAATTGAATTACTCTATAGAACATGTGGAGCATTAGGATCATCCACACATCGGGGACTCTGAGTACACAGTGTAAATGGCACAATTAGGATCCTGCTGGCTGACCACAGAAGAACTCAAGAGGAAGGTCTGAGAGGTTCGTTGTTATTGGCATTCATAGAAATCCTTTCCTGTCTAAGCCATTCACTCTTGTACAGTGTATTTTTGATGGTGTTTTAGTTTTAATAAGTCCAGTATTCAAGCCAACTGTAAAATCTAGACTGTTGATCTGTCAGGATTGTGTGACCACCTGGCCATAGTTGTAACACTTAAACTTCCAGTGAAAACGCTGACACAACCCAACTACATAAAAGTGAAGTGTATGTCAGTGTGTTAAGCCACAGCGAGAGACCAGTAAAGAGTCAGATCCAACACATAAACCTCAAATTTGAGGAGGTTTCAAGGAAAAGCAACACTGATGGTCTTCAGTGTCATCCAAATAGAGAAGGAATACCCTTTAATTCTGAAGAAAAATAAAACAAAAATATTCACTCTTCTCTATAGGCTTACAAAATATTCCCCAGAAGGGTTGAGGTCTAGACACAAAGACAGACTGAAGTTTAGTTGAACCAGGTGTTTCAGGGTAAGGTTAAACTTTACTAAGCCAATGGAAGCAGCAATTTTGCAGTTATGCCCTCTGTCTACACATCCTTCAAAGCTCAAGGATGGCTGGCCCACACAGGACCTGCTTAGTAGCTGATGAGAAAAATGTGAGTACCCTAGTTTAGCAGTTCTCAAATCTGGCTGCTCACTAGAATCAGATGGGAAGTTCTGAAAAACATCTGATGGGCCAGCCAACAACATGGTGGTTGAGGCAGCTGGGTCCCACATGGCCAACTGTGTGGTTGGAGTCCCAGCACAAAGAATTGGGAAACACAAGCATGCCCAGGGTCCTTACAGGAGAGAAGAATAGAAACAGAAATGCAATGTGTTTGTCTTCCACGAGGGGTAATTTCTTACTATTCCTACTGTCTTTTTTTTTTTTTGTTTTGCTTAGCTTATGAACTCCCTGGCAGAATAAAGGAAAGGAAGAAAAGAAAACCACCTGATGCTCAGAACTGTGTGTAGACTGCAAATGAGCTATTGTAAGTGTTTGCTCTCTCTATATATATATATAGATATGAGAAATATTTTTTTATTTTTGCCATAGGGCGCCTGCTCTCACTGGAGAGAGATAGAGAGAGGGAAAGTGAGAAATCAACCCCAGGAAGGATGGCCATGCTTCAATCTCATCTCCTCCATTCTTCTCTCAGGATTTTGGGCATGGACGCACACATACCCAGTGTGATTTTTCAAGGCATTAAGTGTCCAGGATTCAAGCTGTGGTTAGTCATGTGGGACTCCACCGCCTTAATCTATGCCTCCTGCTAGCCCCCTGTTATTTGTTTTTATGAAAAGGGTACTTAGATAATTCTATGCATAGCTGAGGTATATACATTAGAAGATGTAAGCAGATATGAACAAAGTATTTTTCTTGCCTAAGGATGAAACACACATTGTACTCCTAGCTATGCCCTTTTGACTATCTTGAATAAATTTAACTTTTACTTGTTTATTGCTGTAATCAAAGGCATGGCACATATCAGGAATTCGTTCCAATTTAACAAATGATCACTAGTTAGCAAAGATATCACAATAAATAAGCTTTCCCTTTACTCTGTGTAATTAATTCACTGTTCATGAACCTTAAAATTTGCATGGTATTTGATGAGGCATGCAATCTTTTATAAGTCATCATAAAGAAAGTATGAAAAAGGTACAGATATATATAATTGCACAGTATTCATCACATTGCAATTCATAGATTTGCCAAGTTAATTATGACTTATCTACATGATGGAATTCTTTGAAAACATTAAAATAATGCTGTACTTTTTATTTAATATGGAAAGCTGTCCATGATATATAGATAAATAGATTAGATATAGATATATTTTGGAGAGAGTTTTCCTATAGGGCATGTGCTCACAAGAGAGACAGAAAGCAAGAAATCACCTCTCCCCCTCCCCCCAAGGAGGATGGCCATGCTGCAACTCCTTCATTCTCCTCTTGGGATTTTGGGCACACACACGGCACACACACACACACACACACACACACACACACCCAGCATAAGCTTTATGTCACCAGGTCCAGGACTTGAATCATCACTGACTATGTGAGAGTCCAGCGATGTAGCCATTACACCATCTGCTGGTCCCCATGATATATGTTTAATAAGGAAAAAGCACATTAAAAATAGTAAGGTTGGGGCCAGCAGATGGCATAATGGGAAAGGTGCTGTACTTTCACATGGCCAACCGTTGGAGTCCCAAACAGGCAGCTTAAAAATCACACCAGGTATGTGTGCGTGAGTGCCCAAAATCCAGAGAGGAGAATGGAGAAGGGGGATTGCAGTGTGGCCACCCCCCCAGGGGTGGTTTCTCACTTTCCCTCTCTGTCTTCCTCCAGCCAATACATGTACCCTATATCAAAAACCTTTAAAATTTTTTAAGTAGTAAGAATAATCAGTTTTATCAAATAATAAAATGTGTGTGTGTCTACTTAGGAAAATTTAGGGGGTATATACACTATTGTAGTTTTCTATAGAAGATAAAAAATAAAAATGGCTTCCATTTTCTTTTTCTATCTTTTCTTTATTTCCCTTACTTATACACAATTTTATCGTTACACTTTTTTTATCCGTAGAATTTCTTTTCCAAAGTTTTGAGCAGCTTTGTCCTCCCCATTCCAGGTCCATCTTGACATATGAATACTTAACACTTTTGAACAGGGTAGAATCAATATACAAAAGTCAAAACTAAGCAGTTGATCTTTCATGTCCTTTTTTCTATGCAAAAATGCATCATGGCTTTTCCGATGACACAATACATGAGTCAGCCTTTAATACTTACGTCAACCGTCACCATTCCTCAAGTTCCCAGCAGAAACGAACAACTTTATCTAACTCATATTCTAGACAATTCTATTGCTAATAATGGAATTACCAGGACCAACACATGGCATAATGGTTAAATTACTGGACTTCCACATAGTTGATCACAGTTTTAGTCCTGGACCCAGAAGTTTAAAACTCACACTAGGTGCATGTGCATGCATGTCCAAAATCCCAAGGGGAGAATGGAAGAGAAGAAACTAGCATGGTCAGTACCCCTGGAAGGTGATTTCTTGCTTTCTGTCTCTTTGTTTTTCTCTATCTCTCCAGTGAGGGCATGTGCCTTATAGCAAAAAAAAATCTTACTTTTGAATTACCAGAAAGACAGAGAGATAGAAAGCGAGAAATCATGACCCAGGGGGGATGGGCTCTCCACAAACCCTTCTCCTCCATTATCCTCTCGGGATCTTGGCCACGCACAAACATGAGCCCAGCGTGAGTTTAAGCCACCAGGTCCGGGATTCAAGCCATGGTCGACTACATGGGTATCCAGTGACAGCCATTATGCTAACTGCTGGTCCCATAAGAAGTTTTGAAGTGAATGAAACACCGGGATGTCTGATGGCACAAGGTCAGGTGAGTAAGGTGGGTATGGCAATACATGCCATCTAAGCTCCAATAATTTTTGATGGGTGATCAAACTTGGGTATGATCTTGCATTGTTGTGATAGAACACAACTCCTTTATAATTAACTAGCTCTGGACATTCTGGAAAATGGATTTGTTCAAACTGTCCAATTGCCAACAGTACACATTCAAACTGATTGTTTGGTTCCTTGATAAGAGCTTGAAAAACCCTACACCTTTAAAATCCCACCACACTGGGCCAGCAGATAGTGTAGCAGTTACATCACTGGACTCCCACATAGCCAAACATGGCTCAAGTCCCAGACCCAGTGGCTTGAAACTCACACCAGGCATGTTTGCATGTATGCCCAAGATCCCAGGAGAAGAATGGAGAATGAATTACAGAATGCCATTGCCCCCTGAATCAGGGGCTAAAGAGAGGGTGATTTCTCACTTTCTTCTCACTGTGTCTATCTCTATTATCTACCTCTCTCTGCTTATGTAAACCAACTTCTTTGGGTGGTCCTAAAAGCTGGAATGATGGATGTTCAGCATTTCTGCAATCTCTTGTGTTGTGTAATGTGGGTTTAACTTGATCAGTGCCTTTATTTTGTCATCATCAACCTCAGTGTACCTCCATGACCATGGAGTGTTGCTGAGTTTAAAATCACCAGCACAGAATTTCATGAACCGTCATTGGCACTAACGTTCTTGCAGAGTATTGTCGTTGTAAACTTCACACAACTTTTCGCAAGCTTGACATTTCCTTCCCTTTATAGAATTAAAACAGTAAAATATAGCAAAAATGCACAGTTTGGTCATCCATCTTCAACTTGCTCTAAAATCTCAAAAACTTAACCAAATTACCTAATTTTTTATTTAGGATAAATAAAAACTGTCAGCTGTCAATTGACATAGCAATAACATAGATGTGAATGACTCTAGTACTTCCAAAAATGAACTAGCGCCATCTGTTGCAAAAATGCATCATGAATTTTCTGACAACCCAAGATACAATGATGTTGCATTTGTAGTTTCTAGAGCTTCTAGAAATCACAGCTCTACTTGATTTTGTCCTTAAGACAGATTGTTAGTTTTGGGGGTAAATAGATATTATAGTTGAATAAAACATGATTGGGAACCTCTAGAGGCTTATACAAAAGTAGTTACGGAAGAAAATTAAAATTCTCAAGTTACCTTTTATCTTCTAGGCTAATGGTTTTCTAAATGTGACTAGTATCATCTAAGATGTTATTAAAAATACAGATTCTCAACACCCATCCCAGACTTACTAAATTAGAGCTTCTGGGTATGGAGTCCAGAATCTGTATGTCAGGGCCCTCCAAAGAAGAACCAACCATAGTTATTAGTTGATTATTGTGTTGCTAAACAGAAATACCTGTGACTGGGTGATTTATAAAAAACAGAGGTTTATTTGGCTCATGATTCTAGTGGTTAGAAAGTCTAAGAGCAGGGGGAGCAACAACTAGCCAACCTCTAGTGCTATGTTACAACACAGCTGATAGGAAAACCAGCAGTTAGCGTAATGGCTATGTCGCTGGACTCCCATGTAGTTGATCGCGGTTCACATCCCGGACCCGGTGGCTTAAAACTCACGCCGAGCACATGTGCATGCGTGCCCAAGATCCCAAGAGGAGAATGGAGGAGAAGTGACTGCGGCGTGACCATCGCTTCTGGGGAGTGATTTCTCACTTTCTTTCTCTATGTCTCTTTCTGCCTCTCTGGCAAGCGCACGTGCCCTATAGTGAAAACCTCTCCAAAACAAAACAAACAAACAACAACAAAAAAAAATACAGCTGATAGAGAGAGGCACAGAGGAATGCAGAAATGTGCAAAGAGGAAGGAAACAGAATTCCCCCTCTCACACCTCCAGCCAATTGGGTGGGACCCTTCAGTTAGGCCTTACTTCTTAAAGGTCTCACTGTTGCCCAAAGTCACTATACTGGGGGTTAAGCTTCTAGAATGAACCTTTGGGGGATAACTCATTATCTAATCCATGGCAGCCACACTATGCTAAGTAATAGATCCTGTGTTTCACAAGTTATCTCATTTACTCATCACCACAGACTACTAATGTCAGTTCATAATTTCATGAGAAACTGAGGCATAGAGAGCTGAATTAATGTCCCCCAAAGACACAGCTAGTAAATACTAAGGCTAGAACTCTAACTCACATTTGAAAGCACTCCTGCTGAGGTGTTATGAATGGGATAGAACACCTCTTTTGACTTTTCCACTAGCTTCACTACAACCTTCTTTCTTTGTGTGTGGCTGTGCTGTTAAAAACACTACAAAGGCATTCCAAAGAATACAATTTAATGGGAAACTAAGATACATGTGGGCACTTATCTCATAATAAGATTCTACTTATGAAAGGATGCTATAGTATAATTAGACTCCAGGAGGCCAAAAGAAAAAAAAAAAGTGGCTCTTATTTTAACTGCTTCACAATAATGGAGTGTTGCTGGAGAGTTATTCACACAACAGATGCTGTGAAGATATGTGCTGATTCTGTGGGTTGCTACATAACCCCACTGCAATAGAGCTTCCAGTCCTCACGCACATAGACATAAGTTCTCTCTAAGCAATGTCTAATGCTTGCAGTAGAACTATAAATTGAAGCTAATGGGAGAAAATGCAACTCCTTCATTCAGACTTTCCAAAAATATTTGCCTGCAATGTTTTGTGCAACAGACATTGCACCAGAAAAAAAAAGAAAGAAAGAAAGAAAGAAAGACAGTATTTATTCTGGGTTGGCTTTATTTGGAAAGCCAGATTAGGAAGGGTAATCAAGTGCATTTCACTTTTACCTAGTAAATAAGTTAAATGGTCCCTGTGGTTATTCATTAAAACTTTATGGTATGTTCATCAATTACCAAACAGCTTGAACAAAGCAGAGGTAAATTAACTTTCTGAAATCCACATGGCTTGCCAAAAGGAGTGTACTCACTCAAAGCAATTTCATTGGTTTAAAGTTCATTCAAAATACTATTAGCTTGGAGTCCAATTTTGAACTGTCAAGGGGAATATATACAATGGTAATTTCAGATCATTATCATGGCATTCCAATGCAAATGGCCACAATTTAATTCATTATCACTAACATTACATCTTTATTTTGCTACCAACTGGTGACTGACATTTCCAGGGCTACAAGAAGCAAATGCTAATTAGACCATGGTGTACTCTTACCCTTTCCTCTTTCACTGTACTTTTCCATCCTTAGGGAGGCAAGCAGGAGGCTACTTCTGACCAGCTACAGGCCCTTGACACTCCTTCTCATCTACCTTCAGCCAGGTCATCATCCCTGAGATAAAATGTGGCTCCTGCGGATTTCCAGTTCTGCCCATTATACCACTGAAACGGAGCCTGTGTAATGAAATGACCTCTTCCTTAACTCACCTACCCAACCTAAATTAGGAAATCTAAAGTGATCTCCAGGGCGACAGAACATAGGCATTAACATGCAAACAAACTGCCATGGAGGATTCAAATTTGCATTTAGACTGGACAAAAGGGGAAGAAGTGGCTTTCTATGCTGTTTCCTGCATCATCACAGTTTCACAAATTACTAATCTCTGAAATGATGCCAGAAGGGAACTTCCTCAGCTCCTCTCATGCATGCTTAGGTGAACTCTATTCATCTCTGAATGCATAGTTTTTCCTCTCAATGTGAGATGAGAAAGAGTTGTAAAATTTCCAACAGCTCCAGTGAAATGTTTAATGTGTTCAAATGAAAGCAATTAGCAAGAATTAAATTGAAGACCCTCAGATCTTTTGAGCCACAGATTCAAGGAAAAGATATAAAAACATGGATTTGATTTTTCAATTCCCTGATAGGACACAAGAATTTGACCTTTAAAATAATGTCAATTTCCAGAAATGCCATGACATGTTGTTCATTCAGTAATTATTTATCTGCAATAATGAAAATGATAGTAGGCATTCAATAGGTGATTGTTATGTGCCAGATCTCTTTTACATACTTTAATCTCCAAAATAATCTTGCACGATATGAATTTCAGCACCAACAATGAAAAAGAGCCCTCAATAGGCAGTGGCCAGTGTTAGGTCAGAGGCCTGGGCAGCTTGGGTATAGGGGTTGGATGCTATGCCCCAGTAGACTGACAACTCGGATCTAGTCTGCCATCAGAACTGCACTGCACTCGGATCTAACCCAGACGTAGTACATGCACTCTACTCTGCAGACGTTACTAGATCCTACGTGGCACAGTAGTCTGCTCTCCCCCTTAACCATTACTGTACATGGACTGTCTCTACCTCTAAGACACGCCCACTCCCTATACCCTTATAAAAATCTCTAAACCCCTCCCTAGGATACAACTTTTCTGGCCCACCGTCTCTCTCTCTCTCTCTCTCTCTCTCTTTCTCTCTCTCTCTCTCTCTCTTTCTGTCAGACCAGCAAACTTCACCCAGAAGCATTCCCAATAAAGACTCTACATTTCTATTTCTCCTGTGGTTGGCCGGTTCCTTACAGCCAGTATACAGATTAATAGCAATTCCAGTTACCCAGAGTCATGGATAACAGAAAATTACAACTTTTGCTGGCTGCCTTCCCATCCTATATCACTACCCAATTCTCTACCCATATTTCCTGTACTTTCCAAATTGGCACCTTTCTTTCATATTGTCCCAGGGAGATAGGAGAGAGAATCCCAATAAATAGGTAGGTAAGCCATAAGTCCCAAAGATAGAGGCACAATAGTCAAGCTTACACTAGAGACTGCTTGCTCACAACAAACAGCTTATAGCAGTGACTCAATGATTAACTAGGATGGCTTTTTTCATGTCCCCACTACATAACAGAACCTAGAGAATTACTTTTAGGGGACCAAAGCTCTCAAAGATTCAAATAAACATTGACCACTAGATAATACTCTTTAGGCTGAAACTTTTGTACAGAGAGTTGGCAATCATTTACCAGAAGTTCTCTGACATGTACCTAACACATGAACCCCCTCCTTCCTGCCCAGGGACAAAACATGAATAAGTCCTTCCTGGCTAGGATAAAAACCCTTGGTAAGGGGTCCTAAAAAAGTCTTTCTGGCAAATACATGCACCCTATAGCAAAACCTCTCCACAAAATAAATAAGTATTGAATGTTAGTGAATAAATAAATTCTTTCAGTATTATTAGAGTAGATAAAACAGAGTAATAGATAACAAAAAATTTTAATGGACGGATTTGAAGTTCTTTTTTATTTTGAAATCCATCTGGGCTGAAAGTATCCTTTAAGATGCTTAATAATATATAATTAAATTGAAATTTTGGTGCAAAGCACAGTTACAATTGGGTAAGTGTACCTTACTTGGAAATGTGCTTTAGAAAGTTGGCACATAGAAAGCCATTACTGTACTTAAAGTGTCTGACTTTTGACGCAGCCTCCATAGCATGAACTTGGGCCCCCAAAAGAAATATTTTTCAATAACAACTTTCCAAACTGTTTTTCCTCATCCATCATCCAATTGTTAATAAATTTCACTTTAATAACTGTATTTCAGACTAAGAGAAAAAGAAAGCCTCATGTGTTACATGTGCTATTACTCCCATACTTCTAAAAAAATAAGTGTTCTGCTGAAAAAGTATGTGCCCGGGGCCTGAGACTAATAGGAATTTCAAGGCCTGTTTTATGTTTGCAACTTAATCTTTCTTTGTCCCTCATCTCAGCCAGCAAATACAATTTCATAATAACACAACTCATCTCTGTGTTTTTGAACTTGGCTTTAGATTGGGGATCATTGTGTCTTTGCCTTCAGATGTCTCACTTTGATGTATTCTATTTCAAAGGGAGAGATAAAACCCAAAGTTCATTCTCACAATGGGACATCCTTTAAAGCCAAAGAGAAATGTTGGTCCTCTTTGTGGCACACAGCAGCCCAGATTCACTTTGAGTTTCTCTCTTGAAAGTCTCTGGGCAAGTGCAAAACGGCTTTCAGTGATTTATTTTGTGCCAATGTCAGAACAGAATGGCTGTGGATATCTCCGTCTCACAAGTGGGCAGACTGAAGTTGTGGGAGTGAAGCTGGGTGAAGACCTCGGGGAAATAGGTTTCCTCATTGCCACTTCCTAATTACTAGCCATGTAGCTAAGTTCTGCAGCACTAATGGCTCTATTGGGTATAAATAGCATCTATCTATCTATATATATAAGTCTAAATTTGGGCAAGAGAATAAAAGGGATCTATTTATACCTGCATTTCTCTCTTTCTTTTTCTGTCTCAACTCAACTCCAATTTATACCCAAAAAAGAGTCTTTTGTATTTTTTTCTATTAGATATTAACACATTCTACTTTCTAAAGCTTTTCTATTGGTCTTAACTTGCCATTCTATTTGGCTCTTAAATTTTCCATAATCTTAGAAAAACCTCTTCCTAAATACATTTCCTCTACCTTCAACTTGTAATAGATTTTTTCTTTCTACAGTGATACATAAATTCTTATTTATCTTTATACCTCTAGTACCCCAAAGTCCAGAATGTATTAGTCACTCAATAACATGTTTGTTGAGGGAATGGCTGAAGAAATAGCTGAATGAAATTTTAATCTCTTACTTTTCTTTGAATTATCCTCCTTTCCTTAAACATGCTCACAGCTGTCCTATCTTGAAAAAGAAAAAAAAAAAAAAAAAGCTTAATTTTCCTGTGTTCTGTAACCCCTGAAATAAGTTAATAGTTTGAAAGCACAAAATGGCACACTCCCTATCCTTTGTCCTAGTGAGAGTAATTTTATCACCAAAGAAATTGAGCAAGTATACACCCTTTAAAAGAGAGAAATGTCCTCTCAGCAGAAGCTAAAGTACAGCGGCTGCCACCCTCCACTCTACACCCTCTCCCACCTTTCTTGAATTGCATGCCATATCAATACTCTGATGCTGCTACAGCTCCCTTTGATAGACGGTCAACCAAGGTTTTCATGATAGTAATGGTGTAACTGACCCTAAGTAAACTCTTGGGTCACTAGTGGACTGATGCATTATTGACTTAATTTGCAAAATATTTTCTGAATTTCAAACCTGCAAGGCTTCATGCTGAACACTTTAAAGGATTAAACAAAAATCAAATAGCAATCCTATACCCAACAAACTAAGATTCAAAAAAGAAAATAAAGCATATGGATGTGGATAAATGTCCATGCTTCATAATTGAAAATCATTTATTTCATAAACGTACTTCATATCCAAATACTATTAGAAATGTAATTTGATTTAAGTTTTTTTTTTTTTTGTTTTTTTTTTGAGAGGTTTTTGCTATAGGGTGCATGCGTTAACCAGA
>NW_006159713.1:6559867-6652876 GCF_000334495.1 Tupaia belangeri chinensis | reverse complement strand
AGAGGCCTGGCATGAGTTTAAGCCACTGGGTCCAGGACTTGAACTGTGGTTGGCTACATGGGAGTCCAGCAACATAACCATTATGCCAACTGCTGGTCTTGATTTAATTTGATTTTAACTACTTTGAGAATGTCAAGACAACTTTGGTGGGTCTTAGAAAACTTAAAAAAAAAAAAAAGTGGCATTTGAACATCACCTTAAAGGAATGACTAGATATATGAATACTTTTCAATGGTATATACTTTTTTCTTAAGTTTATTTTTATTCATGATAGAAAGCATGTGTGTATGTATAAAAGACAGAGAGAGCAAGAAAGCACCCCCAATGACAGGTCACGTCATAATCCTTCTCCCTCCTGTTCTCCATCCCATCAGAAACCTGCCCATGTGTCCATGCCCGACATGAAGCCAGTGGGGCTGGGATTCAAGCCCCATCAGCCATGTATCATCTAGCTTCCTCTGTATAATACCTAACTGTCGCATCATGGAGCCCACCCATAGTGGTATACTTTTAAAAGATTAAAAATTGGAGGCCAGCAGGTGGTATGGTGGCTAAGGCACTGAACTTCCTTGTGGCAGACCATGATTCGAGTCCTGGACCTCACAGCTTGAAAATCAAGCTAAACACGTGTGTTCACATGCCCAAAATCTCAAGAGGAGAATGGAGGAGTAGAGACTGTAGCATGGCCATCCTCCCTGGGGGATGGGGTGATTTCTCACTTTCCCTCTTCCTGTCTCTTTCCAGTGAGTACATGTGCCTTAATGGCAAAAGTCTAAAAAAATAATAATTAAAAAAAAATAAATTTTTAAAGTCCTAATTTTTTTTACATTTGACAGTTCCATATGGTAAATGCTCCTACCATGGCCTGTAGCTAGCTTTCAAAATTCCTGAAAACTCAACAATTAGCTCTCATGAGCAAGCTCTAGCCCATCGCTATTTAATACATTTCAAATTAGCAGTCTCTCTTATGAGCTTACATGTTGTATATGAATTTAAACTACCCCACCATCCCTATGTGAAGAACCTGTTATTGCAATGAGGGAAAAATGGTTTAGGGAAGAGAATTAAATAGACTTTGAAGTGTGGTTAGCTGACCCCAGTCCAAAGAGTCATGATTACAGTCAGGAAAATTGTCCTCTGCTCTGAGTGGCTCTTGTTCTTGCCTATGTGATGAGGTACTGGCGTCTTGACTGACTCAGACTTTCATTAGGAATTAGATTATACGTCCTCATCTTTCAAAATATAGGAACACTGTGAATAATACTATAGACTTAGGATTACTAAATCTATAAAATCTTTCTATAAAGGATTTTTAAAAGGCAATCATGAAAAGAAGAATAAAGTTAAACCAGATGAAGCCTGAGTATTTCTCTGTGAATGAGTTTAAGCCACTGGGTCCAGGACTTGAACTGTGGTTGGCTACATGGGAGTCCAGCAACATAACCATTATGCCAACTGCTGGTCTTGATTTAATTTGATTTTAACTACTTTGAGAATGTCAAGACAACTTTGGTGGGTCTTAGAAAACTTAAAAAAAAAAAAAAGTGGCATTTGAACATCACCTTAAAGGAATGACTAGATATATGAATACTTTTCAATGGTATATACTTTTTTCTTAAGTTTATTTTTATTCATGATAGAAAGCATGTGTGTATGTATAAAAGACAGAGAGAGCAAGAAAGCACCCCCAATGACAGGTCACGTCATAATCCTTCTCCCTCCTGTTCTCCATCCCATCAGAAACCTGCCCATGTGTCCATGCCCGACATGAAGCCAGTGGGGCTGGGATTCAAGCCCCATCAGCCATGTATCATCTAGCTTCCTCTGTATAATACCTAACTGTCGCATCATGGAGCCCACCCATAGTGGTATACTTTTAAAAGATTAAAAATTGGAGGCCAGCAGGTGGTATGGTGGCTAAGGCACTGAACTTCCTTGTGGCAGACCATGATTCGAGTCCTGGACCTCACAGCTTGAAAATCAAGCTAAACACGTGTGTTCACATGCCCAAAATCTCAAGAGGAGAATGGAGGAGTAGAGACTGTAGCATGGCCATCCTCCCTGGGGGATGGGGTGATTTCTCACTTTCCCTCTTCCTGTCTCTTTCCAGTGAGTACATGTGCCTTAATGGCAAAAGTCTAAAAAAATAATAATTAAAAAAAAATAAATTTTTAAAGTCCTAATTTTTTTTACATTTGACAGTTCCATATGGTAAATGCTCCTACCATGGCCTGTAGCTAGCTTTCAAAATTCCTGAAAACTCAACAATTAGCTCTCATGAGCAAGCTCTAGCCCATCGCTATTTAATACATTTCAAATTAGCAGCCTCTCTTATGAGCTTACATGTTGTATATGAATTTAAACTACCCCACCATCCCTATGTGAAGAACCTGTTATTGCAATGAGGGAAAAATGGTTTAGGGAAGAGAATTAAATAGACTTTGAAGTGTGGTTAGCTGACCCCAGTCCAAAGAGTCATGATTACAGTCAGGAAAATTGTCCTCTGCTCTGAGTGGCTCTTGTTCTTGCCTATGTGATGAGGTACTGGCGTCTTGACTGACTCAGACTTTCATTAGGAATTAGATTATACGTCCTCATCTTTCAAAATATAGGAACACTGTGAATAATACTATAGACTTAGGATTACTAAATCTATAAAATCTTTCTATAAAGGATTTTTAAAAGGCAATCATGAAAAGAAGAATAAAGTTAAACCAGATGAAGCCTGAGTATTTCTCTGTGAAACCTAAGTTGGCCGAAAGTCAGGGTTTCTTTGGGCATCTGCCTGATGATGGGAGAGAATTTGGCAAAGGTAAACTGGGCTCCTGGATGTGCTTGTGTTTTTGTTTACTGAGCCCAAGGGTTTATTTCTCAAATGAATTCCTTTTTTATTGTGATGGTAGTAATCATGAAAATCCTCCTGGTAATAAGCTCTGTGAAGGTTCCTTGGCTAAGTAGGCTATAAATATTGGTCATACGCCACATTTTAATGTTTTGGTTTGAAACACTGTGGCCAAAAATCTCAGGAAACCTTTTCAGGCAATACCCATTGTTTTGACCCTCAGCTGGAACCCTGAACAACAGGCTCTGTTCATGCTGTCTTGCTGCCATCATCCTGGGCACAAGCAGAAAAGACACTTCCCAAGTTTCGTTGCTTGGTATGTAGCTGCTAGAATGAACTGAGAGATATGTAAAAGTGCTTCTTTTAATGAGAGAGTGGGCTATTTGAACAGCAAGCTGTGAATTGAAGAGTCATTCAGCTCTGAGAAAACTAAACTGCAAAGGAAAAGGATCTGATTGCAGAGAAACTGGAACCATAGCTTCTAGACATGAATTAGTCACTAACTTACTGCCTGACCTTGGCTTAGTCAGCTCCTACCAGCAATTTCATTCTTCTCACCCATAAAAAAAAGATGGAGGAGGACCTAACTCCTGCATTTCCTTCTAAATCTACAAATCTAGAAATCTACTGTAACTGAGTTCTAAACTTTTCTTTTCACCCTAAATTCATCTAAAAAGACTGATAAATTCATTCATTAAAAACCATTTAAGAGACAATGACTTTCTCCCATGTGATATCTACTCAATTTGACATTGGGGATATAAGAATGAAAGAAAAAGGATCCCAGAATGAAGTTGTTCACAGCTGGATAGAAAAAAACACAACTGAAGAGACAACTGAAATCGATTATGTTAGTACAAAGATTCTTCATTTTCACCAATGAGTTATCATTTCCCAATGGTTGTTGAAATTACACAATGATCAGGGCATTTAAAAATATATCAGGTCAGCCTTAGCTCCCCTTAGGCTTGGGCTAGACAGTGAAATAAGTAATGGTAGGTAATACAGATTGGTCAAACCATACTGGAAGGTTTCATCTCAGTCAACCTCATCTTTGTTGATTCACTAAGGTATCTTTAACATTATTCTCATAACCACTGTATAAATTATTATCAAGTAGGTAAGGGCTTTACTCTCAGCTCTGACTCTTACTAACTTTGAGTTCTGACATAGTCTGTATTCATGTGTCAGTTTTCTTATCTGCGTAAAAGAAGCATGTTTTACCTTCATCTCAACCCTCAAAGGCAATGCCTAAAAGAGGTCAGCATAGTAGACATTCAATAAATGTGATTATTAATTTTCACATTATATTATATATGCATACAGAGCATAGACCTTTTGCTTGCTTTTATTTAGTGCATAATATTTGCAGGAGGCAGAAGTGGGCAAGAGAAAGTTCTGCAGTCATTCTCACCAGATTCACAAAATATCCATAAACAATTATGATGTTATTTTTTATTTGTTCCTTTTTTTATATCAAGGCTGGTATATCTCATTCTTTATATTAATCCCACTATAATCCTCCCTTCCCACTCCTTATCTCAAATTACAAATGCTATTTATTCCCCCCAAAAATGGTTATAATTACTCAGAGAATGTTTAGATATCTATAGAAACAGAGAAAAGAGAACCCAAACTTAACTAGGTCAGGTGGACTGTGAAGGAAGGTCATCAGGAAAAAGTGACACCCCAGAGTTAGTTCTGAAACAAAAGTAAGCATTAGAGAGGAAACAAAAGAGGCACTCCAATGTTCTGGAAAAACACTGAAAGTTTTTGCTGCCTGGGATGGCCCACCTCATCCACAGTAGGAATGCAACATGGAAGAATGTCAGGTAAAACTGGCTGTAGTTGGAGACTAGATCTGAAAGAGTCTTGAGCACAATATTTAGAAATTTAGAAAGCAAGAGTGAATCTCTGAAGGGTTTGAAGCTGAAGACCAACATTATCAGATATGCATTCTAAAAGGCAACACTGGAAGCAGCATTAGAGATGGATTATAGACACATTAAACTAAAAACTGGGAACCACAAACTAGCAGCACCACTATTGTGTATGCGGTCTTATTCACCAACATCTTGTAAGTACTGGGTCTTCCCACATTTATGACATGACAGATAACCACATATTCTGGTTTAAGATTGAATAGGGGTGGGTAGGTAGGGGAGGGTGGGAGATTAACTGTGATTTGCAAAAACATGCCATCTACTGCCCTACTAATTGGCTGTTCATGACTTACGAGATTTATGGACATTTCCCATTTGAGAATAAATCTAAGGCATGATTCATCCCTAATTATCAGAGAGAGAGGAAAACAAACATAAACCAAGGACTTCATTTGGAACATTTATTTCTTTTAACTACTTAAAGATTATAGCCACAGGCTTTTCACTAACTTATAGGAAAGGAAATACAATAAATAGACAGGTGAGAACTATTCCTCTAAGGGGTGTTGTGAAAGCAATCTAGAGCAATGAGTGCTGTGGAGATATTTGATTTGTACCCCTCTGCATTTCTAATTAGTACCATGCAATCTGCTTCTAGTACTAAAGGCAAATTTTTGAGCCTCTCTCCCATTGCTCAGATTGTGGGTTGCCTTGAGGACCCCAACAGATGGGAGAAGGCCTTGCACAAAGGGGAAAGATGAACACTCAGTAATTACTATTAAGTGATAAACTGCTACTGAAATATAAAATAAATATAATATTATTTATATACATATCCTCATTTTTAAAAAGTATCTAATAATTGAATGTTTACTGCATACCAGGCACTGAGATAAATAGTCTATACTCAGATTGCTTAATATTTAAAGTAGGTACTATCATTTCCATTATATGCATGAGGAAACTCAAGGCAGAGAAACAGTTATCATTGTTAGCTGGAAAAAGAGAGAATACACAGAATAGAGTCCAGATGTATAAGACACTAAAGTTATACTCTTAACTACTGCTTAATACCATCTGGTTGAGGCAAGAGAAAGCTAGCAAATGGAAGCAGGTAAAGGAGTGGGGAGCATTTACCTATGTGGCTAGATAGAAAAATCCAATCAGGGCAGAAAATTCTCTGCCCCAGGTAATGTAAGCAGGAGATTAGTAGGGGATGTCTAGCTGATTAAGCCACATTTAACATAGCCAATGAGAAATCAGTGGGCCCAACCACATTTTAAATAGCCAATGAGATGAGAGCAATCAGCGGGCCCAGCCAATGATCAACCAGCATGACTTACGTTAAAAATGATGAATCTCGCATAATGCAACAGCTGGGGCCTTTGTGCCTTTTATTCCCTGCCTGCTCAGGCCCACTCCTACCTCTTAGGAGTGTATGTTTGCTTTAACGTAATGAATTACTTTTTCCCTTCTCTATTTCTGTGTTTCATTCAATTATTTGTCTGAAACACCAAGAACCTGTATGTCATCACAGGAGCCATCCTGCAACGTTGTCATATTGGATCCTTCACTTCTGGAGAAGTTTTCCTTCTCCTCCTGAGAACTTCTCTCCTGCTCTCAAGAGGATACACACTATTTCTTTTGTAGAATAAATTCTCTTTCTGGAGCTCCATTGCTCCTTCTTTATCTGATAGCTATAATTCTCTTCTACTCTTATGACACTCAATTCAGATATTTATTTTGGAATCAGGAACTCTATTCAAAAAGATAACTAAATAAATAGACTTCCTAACTAAATAATTCCCTCCTCCACTACTCAAAGCATAAGTTAAATCATGGATGGTATCATGTGTAGCATATTTTAGAACATACATAGTAAATTAGAAATGTTTAGGTTCAGCCATGGTTGCACAAGCAGTACAGGGTCCCATTGCATGATGCTGGAGGTCACGTTGGGAGGTTCCTGGTTCATATCCTGGGCCAGGGCACCAACCAATATTACCGGAAGGTCCAAACATACCAGACTAAGATGAGAATGGGAGATATCTTGCTCGAATTTAACTTTAAAAACAAGAGATGTGGGACCAGTAGATGGCGTACTGGTTACAGCACTGGACTCCCACATAGCCAACCATGGTTCAAGACCCAAACCCAGTGGCTTAAACTCACGCCAGGCACGTGTGCGCACATGCCCAAAATCCTGAGAGGAGAATGGAGGAGAAGGGATGGCAGTGTGGCCACCCCCCCAGGGAATGATTTCTCACTTTCTGTCTCTCTGTCTCTTTCTGGATCTCTGGCGAGCACACACACCCTATAGCAAAAATCTCTCTCTCGAAAAAAAAAGTAAAAGACATTTTTCCATTTTTTGGTATCGTATTCAATTTGCAAAATTCAGAAGTGAAGCCGCTGGGACCTGTGCCTTTCCTTGTTGGGAGACTATTTATTACTGATCTAATCACTTTGCTTATTATTGCTCTATTCAGGCTTTCTATTTCTTTCAGGTTCAATACAGGTATATGTATTTGTCCAGAAATTTGTCCATCTCATCAAGATTTTCTCTTCTATAGTCACTCATAGTATTCTCTCATGATCTTTTCTATTTCTGTTATATCTATTGTAATTTAGCCTGCTTTATTGCTGATTTTAAAAATTATTTAGTTAGTTTTATTTGTTATTATTAGTAGTAGTATTTTAAGTTTGCTATAGGGCACATGTGCTCACCATATAAAGACAGAGAGAGAGAAAGCAAGCCACCAGGACTTGAACCAAGGTCAGTCACATGGAGTCTAGCACCTCAACCACAATGCAATCTGCTGGCCCCTCATTGCTGATTATATTTATCTGGTTCCTTTGTCTGTTTTTCTCAATTAATCTAGCTAATGGTTTGTCAATTTTCTTTATCCTTTCAAAGAAACAGCTTTTTGATTTATTGATTTGTGTGTGTGTGTGGTTCTTTTATTCTTAATTTCATTTATTTCAGCTCCAATCTTTATAATTTTTTTATTCTAGTATTTTTACTGGTTTTTGTTGTTGCTTTTCTAGTTCCTTGGAATTGTGTTATTAAGTTGTCATCTTTTTATTTTTTTCTGTGAGCATTAATTACTATAAATTTCCCTCTTAGGACTGCTTTCACTGTATTCCAAAGATTATGGAGAGTTGTGTGTGTGTGTTACCATTGGTTTCAGAAATTTTTCTTTTCCTTTTTATTTTAAAGAGAGATTTTTCCTATAGAGTGCACACACACACACACACACACACACACACAGACACACACATCTGGTATGAGTTTTGTTATTGTTGTTGTTGTTTTTGAGAAGTTTTTGCTATAGGGCGTATGCGCTCGCCAGGCGGACAGAGAGAGAGACAGAGAGACAGAAAGTGAGAAATCACCCCCCAGGGGGATGGCCACACCGCAATCCCTTCTTCTCCATTCTCCTCTCGGGATCTTGGGCACGCATGTACACGCGCCGGGTGTGAGTTTAAGCCACCGTGTCCGGGATGCGAACCGCAGTCGACTATGTGGGAATCCAGCCACACAGCCATTACACTAAGTGCTGGTTCCGCATCTGGTATGAGTTTTAAGTCACTGGATTTGGGACTCGAACTGCAGTAGACTATGTGGGAATCCAACAACATAACCATTATGCCATCTGCTGGTCCTGGTTTCAATATTTTTTTTAATTTCAGCTTTAATTTTTTCCATACGTTTTAAGTCATTTCTGAATAAATTGCTTAGTTTCCATATATCTGTGTATTTTCAAAGGCTCTTTCTGTTGTTGATTTTAAATTTAATTTCATTATGGTCAGGAATGATGCAGATATAGTTTGTATATTTTTAAATTAGTAGAGGCTTATGTTTTGCCCCATTATGTGGTCAATCTTCAAAAATGTTCCATGTGAAGCCAAGAAAAATGTGAATTTTGTAGTTGTTGTGTTAATTGTTCTGTTAATGACTCTAAGGTCCATTTGATATTTGGTATCATTAGGTCCTGCCCTCTTTTTTTCTTTTTTTGGTCTCAGTGACCTGTCCAGTGGTGACAGCGGAGTATTGAAAACCCAATAATTAGTGTGTTGCAATATACCTCTCTCTTTAGGTCTAGTAGTCTTTCTTTTACATATTTGGGTGCCACATTTTGGGGTGCATAAATAATTATAATTGCTCAATCTTGGTAAATTAATCCATCTATGTATGTATGTATGTATGTATGTATGTATTTTTAAGAGAGATTTTTGCTATAGGGCATGTGTGTTCATGAGGGAGACAGAGAAATCACTCCCCAGGGGAGATGACCATGCCATAATCCCTTCTCCTCCATTCTCCTCTTGAGATTTTAGGCATGCATGCATGCACACCTGCCTGGCATGAGTTTTAAGTCACCAGGTTCAAAACTTGAACTGCAGTTGACTACATGGGAGTACAACACTGTAACATTATGCCATCTGCTGGAATTAATCCTTTTAATATCGTATAGTGTCCTTCTTTGTCTTTTACAGTTTTAATCCTGAAGTCTATTTTGTCTGATAACAGTATCACATCAACTTTTTTATTTCTGTTTGCATGAAATTACTTTTCTAGCCCTTAACTTTCATTGTATGTATGTCTTTATAAATGAGGCTCATGGTTTTTTTATTTGTTTGACTGGTTGTTTGTTTTATCCATTCAGCCAATGTGTCTTTTGCTCCTTTTTAAATTTCTTTTTGCTTTAAAATATGCTATTTATTTTTTCTATAATTACAAAAAAATTATTTTCAAAATAGGTAACTTATAAAACATAAAAATTCACAAAGGGAAAACATAGAGGCCCCTAAAAACACCACCTAGAGAGAACCACTGCTAGTCGTTATGGCTTTCAGGACCATCTCTGCTGATCGTATTGTGCCTCATGTAGGCCTCCCTAAGCCTGAAGTGAGACTGCAGATGAAGTGCACTCACAGTAAAACCCACACTTGCAACAGCTGGAGAGGAGAAAGCTTTAGAGTATCCCTCTGAACCAGTAGCCACTGTGTCCTTCCTTCACACACTTGCAAGGTCAACCTGCTGAAGGTAAGGTGCCTGCTGCTGTGGCTCCTACAGAGTCTACTAGTTGGTCCTCACCATGACCAGCTGTAGCAGTATAATACTTTACTTGGGCGCTGTGGAAAGATCTTGAAAAATGGGGTGAATCCACAGTTATTCCCTTAAGAATCTCACTCAGTGCTTTTAGACACACTCTCTGAACATAAGGGGTAGGGAGGGCCAGAGTTTAGGAACCACAAGTGACCCTGGAGACAGTCCTGAGAAAGTGCTGTCATATATGTCCCCTGAACTCACTCAAGACCAGCAGGACAGTCCACTGCCGTAATCTGTATCTCACTGCATATATACGATGCCTTTTAAATACCAACAGGAGACAAAGGGCTCATAGAAGGAAGATTGCTGTGTTCCAAATGGAAGGCTCTGAAAGTTTTACATATATAACAGCAGGTAACATCATCCAGTCTTGGGCTCAAAATACTTTCTCCTTTAACCATTTTTTCCAACTATTACTTTATTTATATTGCTATGCTTAAGTTACATGGAAAAAGACAACCCACCAATTCTGCCCCATTTCACAAAAAGTTTCCAATGTATATCAATTATGTGGTGACAAATAACTAGTAATGGTGACATCTTTGGGTCAAGACTGACAAGGAAGAATAGGCTCTGGTGCTACGGTTCATCTCCAACAAGAATTTGGCACACTGGCCAGCACAAGTCATGCTAACACTGAGCTAACACTAACTAGTAATGGTGACATCTTTGGGTCAAGACTGACAAGGAAGAATAGGCTCTGGTGCTACGGTTCATCTCCAACAAGAATTTGGCACACTGGCCAGCACAAGTCATGCTAACACTGAGCCTTTAGCACTGGACACAGATTCGGATCCCTTCTCGGAAGCTAGCAAATCAAATGAAATAATTGGGATTTTTTTAAACAAAGTTTTAAAATTAAGCTCAAGTAAGTTTAAAAGCCATGCTCTTGACACATTTTCTTTCAAAAATTTACATAAAACACACTTTTTACTCTAATAGCCCAGATTTTTTTCCTTACATATGTAGCTCCATGTAGCTGCAGATAGACTTTCTGCCTTAAGATGTAAACATAGGGGAAAAAATTAACAGCATCTTTATACTCTCTCTACACACTGCTCTTGGATGGATAATACAAAATTCAAAAAAGAAAGAAAGATTCCGTCTTAGATTCTTACAACTTCTTGTTCTACAGTTCATGAATCCGACTCTGATGCTAAGGTGACAGTGTATGTAAGTAGATTTTTTTTTCAGTGAAGGAGACCTGGGAAAAGATGAATTTATCTCTTTTTCTTCAAGAGCTATCAGATGGTACATGCTCCTCAAAGCCCTCACTCTCTAGAACTAGAGCACGTTCCAGGATCACATGACCTTCCTTATAACGCTGGCTGTCTTCAGTGGCAAACTCATAGATCCACCTGTTTGCTACTGCAGTTTTTGCAGCTCACATCTCAAACCATGGGATGTCCAGTGAGCATGACCGGATCTTGAACTTCACTGTACTGAAGGTTAACTACCTTATTAAAGAGAAATGCTCTGCCAGTGGTGCCTGTGCCCTGAATAGAGATGAGTTCTGAGTGGTTGGTCAGGATCGTATCACAGTTTGCACAAGAAAACAGGCGGGTACCACCAATGTGATCAAGGAAAATTCTGCCCATTTTTATAGCTGAAGTTTTAGAAACCCTGAGTGGTGGTGAGATCGGAGGCTGCCAGCGGCTCTTCACTACCCAGCTGGCATCCCATTTTTTTAATATTCGAAAGTTCATGTTTGAAAGTTCATCCCCACTAGGGGGGACAGTGCGCAGAGCACATTCAGGCTCCCTCAGGATTAGGCTGGCCTTTCTCTGTCTTGGCTAGATGCCCAGACATACTGGCCCTGTGGGAGGGGAAGGTCTACGAGACACAACTGAAGCCTGTGTGACCCACAACTGAGGGCCGGGACTCCTCCTGGGAAAAGCAGCACATCATGGGGTTAGACAAGGGCCCTGAAGTGAAAGTGTCAGCTCTGTGGCCACGCCCCCTCACCCAGCCAATCCCTGCGGGTGTGTTCCCTCTTCCGCAAAACAACTGTAGTATCTACCTCTGGGCTATGAAGGGACTAAATAAAACATGAGACACATGGAACAAATGTCCTCCCCATGACTTCCCATTAACCGATTTTACAAAAACCCGTTTACTGTCCACATTTTTATAACTGTTTTAAAAAAAACTCTTTCTCTGAGCCCCAGACTTGCATAGTAATCCATCCCAGTCTTGAACCAGCCAGGCCGGCCCTGCTGAAGAGGCCCAGGGAATCCAAGAGGCCTTGGCGCAGCAGTGAGTGGCCTTCCACCAGCTCTGCAAGGGGTTCATTCAACGTGGGAAGCAGAACGTGGGAAGCAGACAGGGCCAACGAAGGGAGGGCTTTTGTGCAGAGGCTCCGCGGGAGGCACCCGAGAGACACAGGCAGTAATTTCAGTGGAAGGAAGACCTTTTTCTGGCCAAACTGGAACCTTCCTTACAGAACAATGAATAAACAACCCATCACTGTTTTGCATTTAATCATGGTTTTAAACACTTAGCATACAGACATCTATTCCTTGATGTTTCGTCTTTGTTCATCTGTCATCCTCAAAATGAAAGTCCAGAACCTTCTGCACTGAATTTAAAGTCTGGCTGAACATTGACTCATAAACAAAGCTGCTTAAATTTTTCTCTAATTTTGTCTAAGACTTCCTGGAGTTTATCATAAGTAGGGTCATTGTAAGGGAATTTCTGAATCATTCCAATCAATGATTCTAAGACCTTCATCTTTTTTGCGACTCTTCTCAGTGGTACAACGACGCAGGAGATATTTGCATGCAAAAGCAAAACCTCCGTAGCACCCAATCTCAGATTCAATTTTGACTCCATGTAATGTGCCATATTGTCTTCTTTCATTATGCCTAAGCTGCTGCCTTTTTCATAGACTTCCTGATATCCTTCTCCAAGAAACCTCTTCCCAGGATGCAAAAGCCACTTCTGGGACAGCGGTGCCAACCAGGCCTGGTAAAGACAGGGCATGTAGGAGTGTGAAGAAGGAGCTGACCAATCTGTGTATTTAATCAGGGAATTTAATCCATTAATATTTGTCGACAGAAAATAACCAACTTTAAACAATTAGTAATTAAAAATTAATATGGTTTATTTCCAAGCAGAATATGAGTGACCTAGACCTGGAGAAGAGGGAAAACATGCCTTTCTCTGGGGGTAATGAGATACAGAGTGACTTTTACTTGATTTTTGAGAGTGAGAGACAGAGTTTAGAATTTAGTGAAAAGTTTTTCCATTGGTCTAGGCCAAAAATGCGGGACATGTGGAAGTGGGGACTTGTAAGTTATAGGTGGATTTTAGTTTTTAGGGTGGTGACTAGAAAAGGAAGTTTACTGAAATCAGAAAGGAATGTACTTTAACAGTGATAAGGAGGCCTAATATACATCACAAAAGTACTCCAATATTATGCCAAGGGCAGTACTAGAGAGAATCCTATTACTAATGGGTCAAAATGGTCTGTCAACACCTGTGGGCATGACTCCCCCTAGGCCCTCTGGAAAGGACTTTGGAAAAATAGGAAAAAGCAGTCAGACTTCTGTCCTCACGTTCAACATTATTACTACTATGTGCACTTATTCCTGACATTTTGTTAGTTATTTTCTTAGTTGCTTTGTGTTTTCTTAATCCTATTGGTCTCTCATTTTCCTGATTTACTATTCCCTTAAGTATTTCTTAAATATCTGGTCTAGTGTTGTGAATTTCAGTTTTTATCTCAGAATGAATTTATTTCTCCTTCACATTTGAAGGATAATCTTGCCAGATAAATACTCTTTGCTGAAACTATTTCTCTTTCAGAATTTTAACTGTTTTCCCATTCCTTCCTTGCCTGCATTGTTTCTGTTAAGAGGTCTGAGGTTAATATGATGGGGTATCCTTTGTAAGTAGCTTGACATTTCTCTGTCGTTTTTAGAATAGTGTCTTTGTCTTGACTTTTGCCAATTTGACTATGACGTGCCTTGGAGAGACTCTTATGTTAAATTTATATGGTGTTCTTTGTATTTCCTAGACCTGGATAGCTGTATATGTGTCAAGATTTAGAGAGTCTCCAGATAGCATCTCATGAAAGTGATTTTCTATGCCTGTACTCATCTCTTCACCTTCTGGAATAGCATTCTGTGGTTATTCAGCCGCTTGATGGTATCTAAAATTTCCTGTATATTGTCCTTATTTTTAGAGTTATATTTTCATTCTTTCTTGGCTCATGGACTGAATCAGAAGTTTTATCTCCAAATTTGAGATTCTTCTATGTGGTGTAATCTGCTTTTAAAACTTTTGAGAAGGATTTTGATTTCCGGTATTGTATTCTTCATAATCAAAAGTTCTGTTTTATTCTTTTTTTTTTTTTTTAGGGTATCTGCATCCCTCTGTTGAGAGATACATACATACATATCTTTACAGAGTTCCTTCTTCATATCATGGAATGATTTTCTTATTTCCTGAAATTGACTGCTGTCTTTTGCATCCCATTGAGTTTTGTTGTGATAAATATTCTTAACTCCTTTTCCAACATTTCTGTGATTTCCAGTTTTATCCAGTTGTTGGGGAGAAGTTATTATTCTTTTGGGAGAGAGTTATTTCCTTATTTTGTTTTTGAATTTTTTTTTCATATTTGTTGTGTCTCTGCATGATTTTTAGGCATCTGGTAGAGTACTTGTTTCTTCCTAACTTTTGGAGTAGGTTCTATAATGTTAGGGTGGTGGGAAATAGCCTTAGGTCCCAAGCATACCCTTGGAAAGGTGATCCAGGAGGAACCATAAACCAGCTGTATCTTTCACATCAGAGTGGGGCTTGCATAACCTGTGCATGAGACAGTTTAGGCAGATCCTGAAGAGTTGTACTATGCATGGTGTTAGTTGGAGCAGCTGATCATTCCCCTGGAATGAGTGTGAATAAAGGGAGAGTTTAGGCCTGCCCTACCTGCCAAATAGGGGATAGTACCAAAATTCTTGAGTCTTTGTTGGGATGAGGGTGCTCTCTTTTACATCCTCTGCCCCCACCAGGTTGTGGAGTCTTGATCGTAAATGGAGCTCCACCTGCTGGTTGTCTGGCAGGACCTTGCAGCACCCTTGTCATTTGGGAGAGGGGTGGGGTGGAAAGTCTGATATTTTTTCTGAAACTGTGTGCTTATGCACTTCCCTAAGATACGTGTTAGCTCCATGCCAGTTTCAGTGTTCTGTGAGTGAGACACGCTGGAATCTGCAGTGCGAGTCTGGGATTCAGAGTTTCAGAGGAGAGTTTTGTTTTCTCTCCCTGAGGCAATTTCTGGGTTAGGGGTCTCCTTCAGAGGCTCACTGGCTTCATAAACACAACTCCACTTTAGATTTTCAAGTAGAATTAAGTTATTCAGACGTTTCTGTCCCCTTTTTCTTGTACTTCATCAGTCTTGTGTCACTCTTCTGTAGAGGCATTTATTACCCTTTCTTCTCAGAGAAATACTAACATGGGTGTTTCTACATGACCATCTCGATTCAAACCTGTGAATGGATCAATGGTGAGGCACTTGTGCCACTCCCTCTGTTGAGTTTCAGCCTCAGGCTCCAGTGTCCTGCTCCTGCTGTGGCTTCAGCAGCCAGCACCACCCCAGCCACCTCTCTCTGCCACTGGTGGGCACTCCCAGTTCCTGGTCATGCCACAGCCTGCTCAGTCAGTCTCCAGTTTCTGGTTTCAGTGGCCCCCAGGGCCAGGGAGGTGACAGCCCCCTCCCTGGCAAATATCACAGTTCCCAGACCCACAGTCATAGAGGCAGAGCCGTATGGCCTGGCCTGGCATAGAGGGCAGCATTGGCAAAGTCAGGTTCTAAAGGAGAATTTTGTAAATCTCACAAAACTGTGTAAGCTGCAAATCTGCACACTGAGACGCACAGGGCCCATGTGGCTGCAGTGGTGACAGTGACTCCTCCAGCAGGAGAGCCCAAACTGCACATTCCTGAGTCCCCGTACAGACAGACGCACACATGCTCATGTACATACTTGCCCTCACATGCTCACACATTTACACACTCACCCAGGGCCATATACCTTTTATACTGAAGACTAAATTACACATTTTCTATTGTATTAATATATGTTTTACTTAAATGAATTGCACAGCAACATTTTGGGCTATATTTTATTTCCCATCTTCATCCCCCAAACTATCTTCCCACTCAGTCTGACACATTTATCTGTAATAGTTTTTCCTCTGTATTCGACTTCTATTTCCCCTTTGGCCAAAGAATCAAGTAGTCATTACCTTAGGGGTAATTTTGCCAGAGAGAGAGAATATCAAATAGTTATCTCTGCTATGTCCTTAGATTTTTCTTTTAAAAACTGTATCTGAAGTTCAACTCCTGTTTCTAGATTTTTTTGCTTCAATTGTACTCTTGGGGTAAGAAATCATAATGTCATCTCTCATAAGTGCCTCATGATGACTTTCAGAGCAGTAGGATTTGTCAAAAGGGTAAATTTGTATCCCTCTCTGCCTCCCACCTTTGCCCTGGCCATATTTCTACCTTCTCTGTTCTAAGGACGTGAGTGACACAGATGTCCTCAGTTCTGAACCGGCCGGTTCAGAGTATATCTTAAAATGGGTACCTGTCTTTATTTCACTACAACTGTTCCCTGAAAATGAAGCCTGTCTGCTAAGGGGGTACTATGAAGAGGTCATAGTCCTAACCTCAGCTGTAGCTCCACCTCCTGATTAACAGTGAAAAACAAAATGAGAAATGAGGAAGAGAAAAGCGTTCCTTTATTTTCTTTCCAGGGCCTTTGGAGCTTTGCCGAGCTATTTAAAAAAAAAAAAAGGCACATGAAAGGGTGTTGCTTTAAACTCTGAAAATATTCACCTTTTAACACAAGGACTCTGCCCTTGAAGTTCAAAACTGTGTCCTGCCTAAAAGACCAAAGAGTTTTTATGGTAGATTTGGCCTCGTGGTTTCTGAGCACTTTTCCTGTTGATTTACTATTCTCATCTTGCGTTTGACTTCTTTACATTTTTTTTTCCTGTGTGATCTACAGAAAGGATTGAACTGAAATATAAGGAGCCTCTATAACAGGTATTCAGAAGCATTTAAGAGGGGGACCCTCTGACACAGATCTGACATTCTCTCCATTTATATGATTGAGAAAACAAAGTACATAAAAGTAAGAAGGTTAGATTGTGCTTGGTTCCCAGCCTGCCACCAGTGGGATAAACCCAGGCTTTCTAGGTAGTTACAGGTATGTGAATGCTTTTCTTTCTGGTTATTAGTGTTTAAGTATACTGTGAGGTTATTGGAGATAGTATCAGACCATGCAACACACATAGTTTTCTTAATAAGTCATGTCCTAGATATTAAATTGAAAGATCATTTTTTAAAAATTGTCATAGTAAAAACACTGATTACTTGTCAAAAAAAGAAAGAAAAATCTAGCTAAAAGAAGAAGTTTGTGGATGTATGGATGTTACCAGACACCAAGAATGTATGAGTCAATGTAGTTGAAGCCTGAAAATTATGAAGATTCACTATTGATATAATAGTCACGGATCAACTATTTCTAATTAGTAACTCATTTAAGGTATTCTAATATTCGACTAATCATAGAAATATTGAAATAAAATATTATCCAGAACTTATCCTGTTTTAATATTCCTATTTCACCTTGCTGTTTCATAGCTGTTAGGTCTAACACCCCAAAACATGTGAAGATTTGCTAGATATCCTTGGGACAATTTAAGAAATAACCAGGTAGCATTTTTCTGATATATACACATCCCAAATGAACTAATTCTATAATTCTACCTAAATGTCTATATGTAGATTATAGCTATAGTAACTCTATACCTGTATACAAGTATAATCTATGCAAAGATTCACTAGAAATGTAACATATAGCTTAATCATAATTCTAGATTAACTCTCTCCAGCACTAATAACCCTCTAACTCTAGTTCTGTGGTCTTTTTTCTTTTTTTTTTTAGATTTTGCCTTTAGGGCTCATGTGCTCACCAGAGAGAGACAGAGACAGTAAAAGGAAAAGTGAGAAATTACTCCTCAGAGGGGATGGCCATGCCCCCAATCCCTTCTCCTTCTGGAATTTTGGGCACACACACACACACACACACGTCAGGTCCAGGACTTGAACCACGGTCAGCCATGTGGGAGTCTAGCACTTTAACTACTATGCTACCTGCTGGCCCCACTTTGTGGTCTTAAGCAAGTTATTTAGTTACACTTTGCTTTAGTTTATTCATCTCTTAAAATAGAGTTGTCGATTTTTACCTTATTGACTTGATGTTATAAAATGAACCTATGCTTTGGACTTGCAATCTGGTATTATCTGATTCCATTCCATTCACACGGACTGGAGAAAAAAAGGAGGCCTTGTGAGGTTCTCCCACATGGCCTGCCTCCATGTGACTAGGGTCATTATTAACACCTGCAATAAGACACATAATATTAATCTTTCCAAAGTTCAAGCATGGGAAGAAGAGGAGTGGGAAGGAAGAGTTCTATTTTTCATCAAGCATTATTAGCATAATCTGTAATGTGATATCAATCTGCTCTACCACTGGGCAAAACAGTTGCATTTTGTTTATATTCAAATGGGTACTGGGCCAGCCAGTGGCATGGTAACTAAAGCAGCTGGATCCTATAAACTGACTATGCAGCTTGAGTCTTGGACCTGGCAGCTTGAAAAACATACCAGGTAGGGACCAGCAGTTAGCATAATGGCTATGTCGCTGGACTCCCACGTAGTCGACCGTTGTTCAAGTCCTGGACCCGGTGGCTTAAACTCACACTGGGCACATGTGCGTGCGTGCCCAAGATCCTGAGAGGAGAATGGAGGAGAAGGGATTGCGGCGTGGCCATCCCCCCTGGGGGGGGATTTCTCGCTTTCTATCTCTCTGGCTCTGTCTGTCTGTCTGGCGAGCACACGCGCCCTATAGCAAAAACCTCTCCAAAAAAAGAAAAACACACCAGGCATGTGTGTGTGTGTGTGTATGTCCAAACTCCCTAAAGGAGAATGGAGGAGAAGTGATTGTAACATGACCATCCCCCATGGAAGGTGTTTTCTCACTTTCCCTCTCTATGTCTCTCTTTGCTCTTTCTGGTAAGCATGCACACCCTCTAGCAAATTTATTTTTTAAATGAAATAAAAGAAAGGGGTGTTAGTGGGATGTAAATCCATCTTCTACACAGATTCATCTTGTGACCTTGTACTGGTCCTTTGAATCAGCTCTGGTTTCCAGTTATGTTCCTAACTCATCTCATCTGCCTATTATAATGCCTAGGACAAAATAAGTGTTCACTTGTGAAAACAAAAGCTAACACTGACTAACCTTCACTGTTTACCACTGCAATAAACTCTAACACGGATTGTCTCATCGCATCTTCACAACAAGTCTGGGGTAGTTAAGATTCAGTTCCTGATAGTAAAATGAGTGGGACCTGTCCCATGTGCAGAGGTAAGGCACTGCTCGCGAGGAGCTGAATCCCACATAGAACTGTGATTTGAATCCCCAGTCCTAAACATGCCAGGGACACACAAGAGTGCCCAAGATCCAACGGGCTAGAGGACTGAAGGAAGGGAATTGTGGCATGGCCAGATTCTGTGGAGGGTACTTATCTCTCTCTCTTTCTCTCTTTGACTTCAAGTGTGTAGGCACATGCTCTATCATGAATAAATTAAAATGGGGAAAATAAGGCTCAGAGAGGGTGAGTAATCTCCTTACTGTCACATGGGCAGTTAAACTAAACTCCAGCTTCAAGAACTCCAAAATCTAAACCTTTAGTCACAAGAATATAATTTCTTGGCTTACTAAAGAAAATAAAATGAAGTCTCAATGCAACAAGATTATTGCTCTGTGGGAAAAAAAAAATAGTAACTAAGGCTAAGGCTTATCTAAAGTGAAGTATGGAGAGTTCAAGAGGATTCCATTCCACCTGCTACAGGTCAAACCACAGACTGTTCAATAAACTGGGATAAACAATTGAAATCAGCATCTACCAGCCTTCAACATCTTTCAGCTGGAAGTACCCTAATAAATTAACCAATCAAAATGGGTTTGCAATTTGAACTTTCTCCCTAGCCAACAAACTGCCTCTGCAAACAACTTTTGTGAAAGTCTTCTGTAAAACAAACCAACCAAAACCAAAACCAAGACAAAAACAAAAACCTCTTCTGTGCTTGTTTTATTCACTATTCAAAGCTGCCCTGATTCAGTGTGCCCAAATTGAAATTCTTTGTTTATCTCAAATAATGCTATTTCTTTTTGCCTCCCTGTCAATATTTCAGTTATCAATGCAAAAAAGAAAAAAAAACATATATTTTCTTTATTGAAAAGAACTTCCTAAATGGAAAAGGGTTATTATTATTATACACCTGTTAGGCAGCATGGTGAATGAGGTAAATTTCTGTATTCCTTAGTCAATGTTGGATCTCCCTGAAATTTCTCAAATTCAGGAAAAAGACAACTTTTGCTGAATTCCTGTCTTCTCAGATTTATGGATGAGAAAATTTTTAAAAAAGTATGACACACCCTTCTATTCCTTTAAACATGCCATTTTCTACAACAAATATCTCCCATTTAGGCTGCTGAAGCAAAGACAACAGAATGTAATGCTCAAGAAACAGCTGTATGGGGACCAGCAGTTAGCGTAATGGCTGTGTCACTGGACTCCCACGTAGTTGACCACGGTTCAAGTCCCGGACCCGGTGGCTTAAACTCACGCCAGGCGCGTGTGCGTGCGTGCCCAGGATCCTGAGAGGAGAATGGAGGAGAAGGGATTGCAGCATAGCCATCGCCCCTGGGGGGTGATTTCTCGCTTTCTATCTTTCTGTCTCTCTCTGTCTGGCGAGCACACGCGCCCTATAGCGAAAACCTCTCCAAAAAAAGAAAGAAAAAAAGAAACAGCTGTATGTAACTCAGGCTCTACATATATTTTTATATTTAGTCCTCACTTTTCAATGGAATATAATCTAATTAAAAGATTAATTGAACTTGTATTATGTGACATGCAGGGTACAAGTTGTTCAAGATGCATTTGTAGCAAGAGGCCTGTCTTATGGAGTATGCAGATGAGAGATTAAGAAAATCCTCATGGCAAAATTGCAAGATATTATCAAATGACACATGAATTGAGAGCTTAGAGATACTTTCCTGTAATTGTAGGATGAACAAACGTTAATATCTAAAACTATTCTAGCTTATCATAACACTTTCTGCTGTGTAGCTCTGTCTAATCAAGCTATTGGCTTAGACTAAAAGCAGGTTAGAGAATTTGAGGGGTGCGTTGGAGGAAAAAAAGAGAGTAAAATAAAGCAGAAAATCTTCTATTGAAAAGCAACTGGAGCTCAGAAACACTGACCGCATGACCGATGGGTCATTTCTATTTGATGTCAGATGGAGGTGTTTAAATTCTCAGGTTTGAGATTGATTGAAAATCAGATCATATCATACTGTCTGCGAAATCTCAACTTTCAGGTATTATTCTCCTCTTAACTTTTTTTAAACTTTCTCCTACAACAAAAGAAGAGGTCTGTTCTCTTATTCTTCAATTTTCAACAGCTCTTTTTGGGATCATAAGCAATTGACAAAAGAAACAGACACTTTTTTTGATAATGTGCTTTGCTCTTAAAATGTGTGCTCTGTTGAGCAGTTTAAGACAAATCATAATGCGATCATCTTTCAAATATCTAACCAAAGCATCCCAGGAATCATTTTCAATGCCCTCCTGACCTGAGATGTTTTGGCCAGATTATACAATTTCAGAAAACATTTATAAAAACTATGACTAGACAGTTCAAATATAGGGAATTTACTGACCACTTCTATCTATCTCCAGGGAAAGGACTGAATTTTTAAGAAGTTCTCCATTTTCTACTTTAAAAATCTCTATTATACACATCACTTGCCTTCACTATAATTTACCTTGTCTTTCTCTTGGCAATATTCACATCTTTGTATTGCAGTATTGTATTAATAGTAAAGACAATATGTCCTTATGTATTTTATTCCTTTGTGTTATAACTTAATTGGTACCCAACAGCAATGGGGATGAGGATTTCTATACATTAATCCATTCAAGAAACCTGAAGAGAGAAAAAGATATGAACGAGTGCTTATAAACACAGTTAAAAATTCTCCCCTTTTTGTACAAGCAATGGAATTCTAGAAATAGTCTTATGGTGAAGGAAGATATAGGTCAGTGAGTCCAGGAAGGACAAAATTATATCACTGTATTTTGCAACATCTGTTTCTACTCCCAAAACTTACAGATCATTGGTGGAGAATTCATATCGAAAGGAAAATAATAGCGGTGCTTATTTTATTTATAAATAAGTCAATCTTTTCTGTGTTCTAATTGTATGGGGCGGGGGGGGACAAAAATGGGGGGGCTAGGAAAATAAAGGTAAAATAAGATTGCTAAAAAATGATAATTATATAAAACATGTCATGCATGCTGTAATCTATTTAGACAAGACAAAAAATCATGCTATTTGGATAAGACCAAAACATATTCTGGAAACCACCAGGCTGTGAAATAAATAAAAGCAAATGTTGATTTTTCTACAATGTATAGACTACTACAGTACAGCCTGAATATGTTTTTCTATTACCATGTTGTTTATGCATGGTTGGTATTAATCTTTACGGTCCAAAGTCATCTTCTAAAAAATATAAAGATACACTCCCCTAAATGACATGCAAGGTCAATTTCGCAAAAAATCCCTTAATTCCAAGCAGAAACCCTTCTAAATATTGGGTTATCAGAAAAGTCATGACTCACTTTTGCACAGAAAAACAGAAAAATGGGTTACAATTTTTCTGACAACCCAATAACTATTAGACTTGAAGAAGCCATTATACCAAGAAGAAAAACTGTAATAAATGACTTTTATTACATAAATGGATAGGTAGTTAAGTGAACTTGGTTACTTCCTGTATTTAGGTACACTTAGATCCCTGGGCCCTCAAAGTTCCTCTAATACAGAGAAATTTTAACCAGAAGTATAAATCCAGAGCAGTGATAAATGAGCTTCAGGTGACCTGTAATTCCTTCAAATAATACTGATATTTTTTATATGTTTGTGTAGTTGCATTTATGAATTTTCCTGGAAAGATTTTGTTAACAACTAAATGTGACATGTAACGTTAAACAAATTAACAAAGAAGTAGAAGAAGAGGGTAAATATCACCGATTTATGATTCCAGTGAACCCACTGGCACTAACCTAGTAGATAAGGGTGATGAGGTTCTGCAAAATAAGAAACCTGCATTATTTTATAAATCACATGGGATCAATTTGTAAATCCCTGGGGAGGAGAATTCCTTTTGACAAATTCTAGTGGTATTGATTTTTATTTGCAAATAAGTAAGTCTTTTTTAGGTTCATGAAAACACCCTCTGCAGGATGAACTGTATGTTTTTAATACCATGGTTCTAAATCAGAGCTACATGTTTCTCTTCTTTGGTTCCATCAGAGAACCGACTATAGTCAGAGAACTGAACAGCAGTTTTAAAACATATATTTGAATTTTGGATAACTATGTAAGTATTAATCTTAAAAACTAAGAATCCAGGTATCTCACCTGAAGACTAAAGTTTTGGCATGCAAGATTTTCCCACAGGTGTAAGGATTAGCTTGGGAAGAGAGACTGAAACTGTCCAAGATTCCAAAGACTACAGATTTTGAAGAATGGCTTGTCTCTGTCCCAGAAAAGCAGTGTCTGATATAGATACTGAAGCTCTATGCTTCATTGAGAATGGGATTTAAAAGGAAGTGAGCTTCAAATCCCAGACTCTTAGTTGCAATAGCAATAACCACTTACACATTCTTTCCTTCCATAAATAACAACTCTTGTAAAACATCAGAATTGTGCTTGTCACAGAGAAGATAGCCAATGTGCCATAAATAGTAGCTGCTGCCATTGTTATATCATTCCCACAATTCTATTGACTAGTATTCTTCTCAGTTTACAGAAAAAGAAATTAAGATTTAGGCATCTTCAAGAACTTTAAACAAAGCACAAAGCTAAAAAGTGTCAAAGTCTCAATGTGAACCTTGGCTGGAAATGAAGTAGCTTTTAGATGTGAAGAAGGGAGAGTGAGGTTTGAACAAGTTGGAAATGGCTCATTGGACATCAGGCGTGGGCTTAAGTAGTTAGCCAAATGTAAAATCTGGGAAGTTAAGTTAAAGACACAGACTGAGGAAATATTTGCATGTGGGTTGTAATTAAAGTAAGGGAGATAGTTAAGATCTGTAAAGGAAAATGCTGAGAATAAGAGAAAGTAACCGATTACAGCATACAGGTAGGCACCAGCATTTGAAATGTTGGCAGAAGAGTATCACATAGACTACTTTACATAAAAAAAAAAAGATGTAGGAAGAACAACAATTAAACCAAATACCAGAGCTTCAAAGGAAGCAATCATTTCAAAAAGCGGTATCAACAGTATCCCATGCTCCAGAAAAGTCAAATAAAAGAGAACAGAATAGAGTTATCTCAAGTTGCCAAATGAAGGATCATTTCTCAGAGCAGTTCTGGTGGAATGGCAGAGAGAAAAAGCACACTGCAGTAGATTTAAAAGAAAAATAGGCAATGAAGTAGAGAATATTGTTCATAAGAGGAGCTTGCTAATGACAGAAAGAGATTGGGAAAGCAAAAAAGAGGGAGGAGGGGAGAATACCTTCTCTGATTGATTTTCCTCCTTACAAAAGGACTGCAGCGTATTGATAGACTATAGAAGGAAAGGCAGATGAGAGAGGAAACTAAAGGAGCAGTAAAGAATAAATCATCAACCAAACAAGCTCAGCAATGAGATATAAAGAGTGAGTTCAAGAGCACAGCAAGGTAGATGACCCTCCATCCAGAGAGAGAGGACTTTTTCTCTGAGAGCAGAAAGTGAAGCTGAAGAAATAGAAATGACAGAGCAGCAAGCAGGTTCGGGTGTACAGCCTCCATTTTTGAGTAGGAAGAAGGCAAGACACTGACTGAGAATATTAGAAGAGTAAGTCAGAAAGGAATGACCAAAGTGTGTAGTGGATTTTTTGGGACATGTGGGAGATGGCAGACCAGAGATCTATGAAAGACTGTCAAATAGCCCTTAGGACACATCTGAGGATAAAGAACATAAATCTGCAAAATCGTGTAATTCCCTCTCAAAGCACAGCACACAGGGTATAAGAATGGAAAAGACAGAGATATAAGGCTGGTTCCTTAAGTGATGTAGCTGGCAATAGTCAAAGTTGAGTGCTGACCTGCATCCTTTGCTTTGTCCCCTATACCACTCTCTTCTTGGGTGCTCATTCACCATGTTAACCTGTATCAATGGTTTCTAATGAGAGCGCTTAGCTAGCATAGAAAGTAGCTTGAGAAAATGTTTAGCTTGAGCCAGGGCTTTTAACACTTATATATTTCTAGAAAAGGCCTCAGGACAATGCGAATTTCGTATACTTTAGATGGTTTGTGTGTCATGTCGCTCTATGAGTGGGTTTTAATTCTTTTGTGCCAAATATATGTAATACAGTGGAGCTTGTTTTGCCTACAATAAGAACTCCTTTCATTCAGACTTTATGGGAGCATTTGACATTCCTCTTTAACAAAGAATAAACAAGGAAATATCTTTGAGTTTCGATCATTATTTTATAGTTAAGGTCCAAGCTAATGGATTAAAAGAGCTTTTGTCTCTCAAATCCCATCTCATCTGATTCAATTTAAGATGTTCTCAAAAGTGGATTTTTAATTTAAAAGAAGTGGATAGATTTTAATGTACTTTTATTTAAAAACAGGATTCAAAAAAAAAACTTCTTTAAAAACCAAAATGTTAGTAGAAGTATTTTTGTCCATAGTGGCCTCTGATGTGCATAGGATTTGTGTGTACTAGTCAAGATATGATATGTTAATTACTATAATAAACAATTCCCAAATATCAGTGTCTTAGTGTATTTGTTGCCCATGTGACAGGGAGAAGCTTTCCTGGTGGAGCCTCTGCAAGTGGTTAGTCAGGGATCCAAGGTCTTCCTGTTCCCCACCTACTATACAGGACCTCCACAGTTGTCATGGCATAGGAAGACACAGCATGGAGACTCGTATGGATGAGTTATGACCAACTCAGTAAATAGCATGTTGTTTTGTCCCATTGGATTGGTAAAAACCTAATCATGTGATCTCAATCTAACTGCAAAAGAGGCTTGGTAACATAGCCATCCTATATGCCCAGGAAAATAAAAAAGATTGGGCATCTAGTTAACACTTATTAACAAGCAGGTTACTAGAAAAGTTTTATCCATTATGATAAACATGAGCAAAATTTAGTTATACAAATATCTAATATCTCAGGTGATGATGTGTACTAAATGGGATAAATTACTTTCTTTTTTAAATTTATTTTATTTTATTTATTATTATCATAATCTTATTTATATTACATTGAATCACATATGTCTTTTGGGGGGGTTTTATTTTTTTAATTTCATTTTCTTTTAGACATTCAATCACATTATTATTTGTTTTACAAAATGGATATTTCAACAGGTGAACATTTCTCCCTAGTACAGTTGATAAAACTACAAAATATCTTCAACAGATAATACCACATTTCTTTGTCCTATTAATGCTTTGCCTCCCTATTTTTCTTCTAAATGTCCTTCCTCAGACCCTCCTCTTTCACTCACACTACATCTGGTATTTACATCTATACAGTTTTCATCAACTTATTTATAAATTATCACCTTCTATCTATTCATATATCAACATGTTCAGAATAAACAATGAAGAACAGTGGTTTTAAGGAATCGAATGTTTACCAAGAATCCAAATAAGGAAACAAAGTCTCAAAAGGTTAATGAAATATTTAAGGCTTTTAGGAAAAAGAACTTGGGACCAGTTCCATGGTACAACTATAATGTGTTCTTCGAGCAAAGCCAGATTCGTATAAAAACTGCAGTTAGAATCCCTGACCAGGTCTGCCTGAAACATGCCAAGCATCATACTACTGCCCAGGATCCAATGGGCTGGGGGATTGGAGAAAGGGGGCCAAGGCATGACCAGACCCTGTGGAGGGTGCTTGACACCCTCACTACACTTCCTTTCATAAGCCTGCACATATATTTTATCATGAATGAAGAAAATGGAACCTGGATTCTACTAAAGGAATCCAACTTTACATGGAATCACAAGCATTCTAATTTTTTTTTTCACTCTTAAAAATACATTTAAGGTTCATTTCAAGGAGTATTAGAGCTTTCTTACAGGCTCAGGACTGTCCTCCACACCCAGAATGTTCTTTGCTTTGTTGTATTTCATCCATCAAATCTCAACTTACATAAAGCTTTGCTAGAGAAGACATCTATTTGGACCCTAATTAAATTCCTGTCTTGCTTCACTTTATGTCTTTCAGAAATGTTTAACTTGTTTACTATTAAAACATCTTTTAAAAGTGAGAAAGTACAGATAAAATCCTGTCTCCTCTACGTGGCTGGCTAAAAGTTAGGTTGTCCAACAACTTCTAAATTATGGGTTTCCTACAATGGTGAGCATCTTTGCTTGATAAATACAAGAGGACTTCAAAAAGTTCATAGGAAAAATGAATTCAAGTATGAATTTATCATGTTGCAAAAGTTTTGTAATCAGTGCATAGTTTTTTCATAATATGCATTTTCTATGAACTTTCTGAATGTGCCTTATAAATAAATTAATAAGTAAACATGTGGCCAGGTTTAATACAGTGCCTGGAACACAATATTTTTAAATAAACACACCAATATGAAATACAACTCAGCCATAAAAAACAATGCGACTCTAACATTCGGTACAAAGAGGACGAATATGGAAAACGTGAAGCTAAGTGAAGCAAACCAGACTATGAAAAACAGGCATTGTATGTCCCCACCTAACATATACCTAATGTCTGAACTTTATGGCAGAAACTGAAAGACTGGAAGGTATAATAATAGGGAGAGCAACTGTAGATACTAGAGACAGTGAGGGGGTGAGGAAGTGATAGTAGGGGGCAAGAGGGAGGGAATCGAGGGGGAAAACAAACAAAACATTTAACAGACACAAAAATGAAAAGTTAACCTGTTGATGATAACGTATATGGTAATTTTTTTTACTCAATTAATATGCACTGTATTCATGCTGGAAAAAAACATGTTATACACTCTAAAGATGTATTGTCGTTAAATGCAAATTTTTAAAATGTAAAAAATAATAATAATAATAATGCCAGAGTTAAGTTTGGAAGGATATGCAGATTTTAATAGTTAGAATTTTTTTAAAGAATTATTTATTTTATTTTATTTATTTGCTCATTTATTTTCATTTGACCAGAGAAAGACAGACACACAGAGAGAAGGGGAGTGAAAAAGCAAGCTGCCAGTTCCGGGACTCAAACTGTTGTCAGCCACGTGGTAGTCTTAACCACCATGCGTCTTAACCACCATGCCACCTGCTGGCCCCAATAGTTAGAATATGTTTTAAAAACAAAAATGCAAAAACATAAAATAAGTAAGTATATTATAGAGATCAATTAGAAAATCAAGGCTTAGAAAGGGTAAGTAATTATTTAAGGTACACACCTAGTGAATTTCTAACTTCAAAGTCCAAGACTTCATACAACATGGACTATAATGTTCATTCTCATGATCTAGTGACAAGGATATCTTAAAAGACAAGTGCTTGATCACTACTACATTTATTAGCAGTAAATACACTCAGACAGAGATGGTTCAGGGTCCTATTCAAACCTTAGTGTTAATGCCAAAACTATAAATGTAATTTGATCGATCTTTCAATTTTCTTTTTTCCCTCTTTTATTTTTTAAATTTTTTATTATCTGTTTATTTATTTTTACATTTTCCCACAAACATTTACTTTACATATCAAAAAATTTTTGCTTCTACTCCACAGTTCTTGACAGTTAATAATTTTCAAAATTTCAGAAAAACTTAATTTTGAAGATAATGTTCAAAATATTTGTTATAATTTTGTGACTCTGTAACAACAGAGACAGTATGTTTTTTAATATTTTTGAGAAAATATTTACATGTCATCTACTCAAACTGTTGAAAAGCAAATGCCCCCACACAAGTCACACATAAACCTTCTCAATTCAGCCCTGACTACCAAGTATTCTCTGATATACAATCTGCTAGCAAAGATCAGTCTCTTTTTCCTCCTTCAAAGTCTTCCTCAAGATAATTCTCTGGTTGTAGTTACTCTTTTTGAAATCTCTACTGATTACAATGCTGGGCTGGAAAAGGCCGGGTCATTTTATGGTACGAATTCTTTCATATAGCTTCTCTAATCCTCTCTGCCAGGCAGAGCTATGTATGGTGCTAGGCCATCTTGCCAAGGGCTTCTGTTGGCTTACTTGAGATCTACCTTAGTTCCACAGTTTTCTGGTTTAATCTTCAGGTATGATATTCTAGTCAAAGCCCTGTCTAATAATGAGTATTTCCAATTTCAGATTTAATGTAACAGATATTATTGAGCTTATGCAAATAACCCTTCTGCCACAAAATAAGAATACTCCCAAATATTTTCCAATTCCAAAGGGATCAGGAAGGGAGAAAAGTTTGTGTTTCCATATAAAGAAACAAACAACAAGAAAAAATATTTTATCAAATTGCTGAACCTATCAATAGCTCAAAAGAAAGCAAAATCCTTAAATTGGGAAAACAAGGCATAGTTTTAAAAAAATCAGTAATGTTTTGAAAGTCATAAAATTCTATTTCACCAGATCAGTTCGATCTCTCTTCTGTTGAATTTCCAGTGTTACTGTGGTCTGATATTTCTGTTTAAATCCTGGAAGTTAACACTCAACATTATTATTGATATTTTTTTGTCCCTCGCATTAAATTGGTCATTTGCTTGGTTGCTTTTTGTTCTCTTATTTCTGTATGTGTGTCTTTAGTTTTCCAGGTAGAGCACTCCTTTCAGAACTTCTTGAAGAATGGGTTGGTATTGCAAATTCTTTTAGGTCTTGTTTATCTGAGAATATTTTTATCCTCTCTTTCCATTTGAAGACTAACCTTGCCAGGTATAGTATTCTTGGTTGACTCTGTTTTTTAACACTTTGAAAATATTTTCCCATTCTTTCCTTGCTTGCATTGTATCTGATGAGAGGCCTGATGTTAGCCTGATAGGATAACCTTTTTAAGTAACCTGACATTTATCTCTTGCCAATTTTAGTATCTTGTCTTTTTCTGTGGATTTGGCCAATTTGGATATGATGTGCCGTGGAGAAGATCTTCTTGGGTTGATTCTAATAGGAATCCTTTGTATTTCTTGGGTCTGGATATTTGAATGCCTCTCTAGATTTGGAAAGTTTTCTTCCAGGATTTCACAGAATAGATTATCAATGCCCTTATTAGTTTCCTCACCTTCTGGGATACCAATTATCTGGATGTTTGGTCACTTAATGGTGTCTAGTATTTCTCATAAAGTATTCTCATTTTTGGAGGATATTTTCTCAGGTTTTTGGGTTGTTTTTTCTAGATCAGATGTTTTGCCTTCAACATCCGACATTCAATCTTCTACATGGACTAATCTGCTTTTAATACTTTCAAGGGAGGTTTTGATTTCCTGAATTGCAGCCTTCATCTCTAATAGCTCCATTTAATTCTTTTTTATTGTGTGTATTTCCTCTTTCAGATAGTGTGAGAACTTCCTCACCTCCTGGAACTCATTCTCTCTTTTCTCCTGCATCTTGTGAAGTTCATTATCTCTCAGTTCCTGTACATTATTTAGTTTTGCCTCTATGAATATTCTGAATTCTCTGTTGAACATTTCCACGAGTTCTACTGTATTGTCTGAGAATGATGAAGAACTGTTCTTTTCCCTTAGAGGAGAGCTATTTTCTTGGTTTCTCATATTTCTTGTGCCTCTGCAGTGGTTTCTGGTCATTCTATGATAAAATCTTTCCTCTACTTGTCTGAGTATTTCTGGAGTCTCTGATCTTTTCATTTTCTTTTAAGTCTTTGTGGCTTGTGTTGGAAAACACTCAGCTTAATGTCATGCATCAAATTAGGTGCTTCAGGTATTTTTGCAAATCCTTACAATAGCCCTTTGTTAAGAATTTTAAAGATGAAGAAACTAAATTCACAAAGAAGTTACCTTTATAATCTCTTGTTTATGATAGTACACATGCACACAAGAGAAAAGGGGAGAGACAGAGACAGAAAAACATTCTAAATGGTCTCAGCTCATCATGACTCCCTTTCCCCTGCCCTTCAACTTTTCACAATTCTGAGTACCTGAACATGTACACTCAGCCTGTCTTCAGGCCACACCAGAGGTCTGGATTCATTGGTCAGCAATATGGCTTCCAGTCTTGCCAGGTACTCACAGTACCACTATGTCATAGCAACTGGGCCATAACTTTGAAATTGTACCAAACATGGATTCAAACCCAGGTCTATATCTGGAATCCATAAATTTTTTCCGTTACATGCATTTTTTATTGAGATAAAATTCACATAATACTAAATTTACTATTTTAGACGTTGTAAATTGAACAGTAAATTGGGTAAATTTTAGTACATCCGAATGTTGTACAATCATCACCACTGTGTAATTTCAAGACATTTTCATTATCCCCAAAAGAATACCTGCAATCTATTAACCTCTCCCCCACTCTCTTCAACCCTTTCCTACTAGTATCCACTATTTTCAGAAACCATTATTTCTACAGTCTATAAATACAGTCTATGGATCCCTACCATTATCGCTGAGCCTCACAAGGCTGAATAGTTTTGATGATTTTGGTGATTTAAGTCTGACACAGCAGAGACCATTACTCAAACCCTTCATTCCCCCCATATTTTGACATGTATGAAGGCAAATAAAACTTAGGAGAAAGTGAAAGATTTACTACCCACTTCCTGTTTGGGTATATCTTCTCAGAAAACTTCCGTTTCTTCTAATCCCAATATATAAGCTCAGGTAGTTGTGTGTTTGTGTGGTGTTTGGGTGCCTATGTAAACCTCAAAGTATAATAATGGGCATATCTTTCTGTTTCAAATATTGTTAATGAAAGAAATAGAAGACTACAGAACATTTTTCATTTTCCTCTGTATTCAAGAGTTGTGTGTTAGACAAGTAGTTGCAGTAAACAAGTGAGTCAGTCATTCTTGTGACCAAGAACATGAAAATTACAAGGAACACAGACACCATTAATTTCCCAAGGAAAGGGCTACAACAGAAGGTACTTGGAGCTGTCAAGGACTGGTTTACTTATTAATAGTCTCCCCCTTCTTTTGTGTAGTGGTTTCTCTTGCAAAGTGATTGTACACTAATACCACAGAGGTGAGATTCAGGATAAAGTGGGTTAAAATAATTTAGGGGTCTCCAGTTATAAAATCACTTTTGAGTATTTTCATTATCAGTATCATTAATCATGTTGACAATAGATTACAATGGACTCATTGAAATGACTGTAACTGTAGTATTATAAACAAACATTTAAAATGCTCATTTTTAGAGACCATTTATATTACTTTTTTTTTTTACATTTTTGTCATAGAGCTCATGTGCTCACCAGAGACAGAGACAGAGACTGACAGAGAGAGAGAGAGAAAGTGAGAATCTCCCTCCCCCAGTGGGGATGGTCATGCTACAATCCCTTCTTCTCCATTGTCCTCTTGGGATTTAAAGCATGCATGCACACACGCCCACTGTGATTTTCAAGTTGCCAGGTCAGGGACTCAAACCATGGATTCAGGGGAACCAGCAGTTAGCGTAATGGCTATGTCTCTGGACTCCCACGTAGTCAACCGTGGTTCGCATCCTGGACCCGGTGGCTTAAAACTCATGCTGGGCGCGTGTGCGTGCATGCCCAAGATCCCGAGAGGAGAATGGAGGAGAAGGGATTGCGGCGTGACTATCCCCTCTGGGGGGTGACTTCTTGTTTTCTGTCTCTATGTCTCTCTCTGTCTGTCTGGCGAGCGCACGTACCCTATAGCGAAAACCTCTCGAAAAACAAACAAAAGAAAAAGAAAAAAACATGGATTCAGCCACGTGGGATCCAGCCACCTTAACTTCCATGCCATTGACTGACCCCTGCATTACATTTTTAGGGTAAGACAATAAATACACCTCTACTCAGTCATTTGGGTTGTCAGTGTGTCATTAGAATTAATTTATTAAATTTATTTCTTAAATTATTATTTCATTAGCACCTCATTCATAGATATCTTCTATAATTTATAGTGCCCCAAGGTGGGCACTAAGAATAAAATAAAATTTCTTCCTTAAGAATATTATTATTTAGGGCTAACACTTGCTGTGGTGTATCCTACATGGCCAACTGCATGGTTTGAGTCTCTGTTCCAACAGCTTGAAAATCTCAAGTGTGCCATAAATAAATATTACGTGTGTGTGTGTAAGAGACATTTTTGCTAGAGGACTTGTGTGATCACCAGAGAGACAGAGACAGAAAGTGAGAAATCACCCTCCAAGGGAGATAGCCATACTGCAATCCTTTTCTATACTCCTCTTGGGATTTTGGGCACACACATACACACACACACACACACGCCTGGTGTGAGTTTCAAGCTACCGAATCGGGGACTTGAACTCTGGTCAGCCATGTGGGAGTCCAGTGATGTAACCATTATGCCATCTGTTAGTCCCAGAATATTGTTTTTTAATAGGGACAAAAGATAGGCACACAAACAGATCATGGTTTTTTAAAGACAAATCAGTTTAAACTAAATAATGTTTGCATTCTGTAGTGCTAGATGTGAATTAAATCATTAGGTGAATAATTTAAATTTACTGTGCTTCTGCAGTATTTTCCATAGAGTAGGCAAAGTATATTTCTCATTGATGTTTGGGTCACTTGACCTACTTTGGGAAATGGACTGTTAGGAGAGATGACAGGAGCAGAGGCCGTAAACGAGCTCTGTGTTTGACTTGGCCTCTCGCACTTTTGCCATCTGTCCTGAGGAGAGCACGTCTCAGGTGGCTGCAGATCCAAGGTGAATGAACAAACGGGTAAAATAGATCTGAACCCAATACATGACCTAGAATCAAGTCCAGCAGAGCATCAGGAGACATGCAGATTCTTGAACGATAAAACAGGTCTGGGTAATAAACCACTGAGATCTTAAAGCTAGTTGTTCCACATCAAAAGCCAATGAGTACACCATGCATTAGCAGATGAAAAAAGTTTCCAAACGGATAGTGGATATCGGTTCTCTTTTTTTCTCTATTACCTTTCTGACACTTACATGTTTAGGAAGTGACATTTTTACAGCCTTTAGTTAATATCAACTGGAAGATTTTACTTATTCTGTCTGAGATATCTAACATATGAAATTCAGCATGTGCAAAGTAGACAGTTCTCTAGCACCCCAAAAATTGTCAAAGCAAATTTAGGAGAGAAGATTTTAAAGCAACTTTAAAAACTCCAGACCTGGGTCATTAAAACTGCATAAATAAGTTAGATTCCAATTTAGGGACTATGTCTGACACCTTTGAGATAAAGATCTTTATGTGAACATGGGTGCTAGATTAATTAATTGCCTCTGGGAAACTTTTCCTTGCTTATTTGTAATAAAAATCAAGCAGAAACATAAAAAGTACCTGTACTGATTAGTAGAAAAAGGACATCTTAACATAGTGATTTTTGTTTATTTAACATTTTTAAACTTTCATATGTCAGGGAGGTCCTTAGCATGCATCAAAAAACAGGAAAATGTGTCATTCATCTCTTAGTTTTACTCTCTCACTCCTCTTGTTATCCATGCACATAATAAAACACTAGAAGAATATTTCAAAAGGAGAGAGAGATGAAAATTCCCAAAAGGTCAAAAATCAATGATCCTTTTGCAGATTGGACTCCTGGGAAACCCCTATATTTGCTTTTAGCCAGGGCCTGACACTCCTTGAATACTTGGTTTTTGATGACATAAATCAATAATTCTTTTAAGGGAGGTCCTCTGGAGACCAAAAGGATGATGATGCTGCCTTTGAGAAATTGAATAGGCTTTGCCAGGGCAGGGAGGACTTCTGAGCATATTCTTGGGTTACACATTATTAATTTGTTTCCTTTTTTTGACAGAGAGATTTTTTGCTATAGGGTGCATGTGTTCACCGGTTAGACATAGAGAGACAGAAAGTGAGAGATCACCCCATGGGTGAATAGCCATGCGTTAATTCCTTCTCCTCCATTCTCCTCTTGGGATTTTGGGCATGCACGAACAGGCACCCAGTGTGTTTCAAGCCTCTGGGTCCAGGACTTGAATCATAGTCAACCATGTGGGAGTCCAGCGATGTAACCATTATACCTTCTGCTGACCTCATGTTATGTATTGCTATGTAATAACAATTGCATTTAAAAAATAATAGTTTTCACTTTAAGACACATTACCTTATCCAAGTTGGCAAGGAGGTTAGAAATATAAACCCTTAGTTGCTCCTGGTGAGAAGAAACTTTGATAACCACTTTGTTAGCATATAATGTGAAAATTCAAATCACAAATGAAGAAAAAAAAACTACATACATTTTAAAAATTGCATTTTATCCTAAGAAAGTAGTCTTTGGTGTTGTGAAGGATGTAAAGTCACTGCAATATTATTTCTTTGGAAATAACAAAAAAATAATAGATAGGCTAAATGATCTGTATAAATTCATAACTCAAAACAGTGTACTTCAAATGATTTCTACAGAAACTATTTAGTAATATGGAATGGTGTTTAAGGTGTAGTAAGGCCGAAAGTTTCAAAATAGGTTGTCAAATAGGCACATAACAATCCCCATTTAAAAACAAATAATTAGGGACCAGCAGATGGTGGAATGATTATGTCACTAGACTCTCATGTAGTCAACAGCGGTTCTAGTCCCAGATTCAGCAATTTAAAACTCATGCCGGGCAAGTGTGTGTACGTGCCCAAAATCCCAAGAGGAGAATGGAGGAGAAGGGGTTGTGGCATGGCTATTCTCCCTGGGGTTGATTTTTCACTTTCCGTCTCTCTGTGTCTCTCGGGCAAGCAAGTGTGCCCTATAGCAAAAATTGGACAAGCAAGACAATGATAAAATAGAAAACATATTTCCATTGGTCATCTCTGGGTGTGAGATTATGAATGCTTTTCAGTTCAAGTCTTGTGATCTTATTGTGTTTCTCATATAATGTTCTACAATAAATATGTATATATTTGTAATTGGATATTATAATAAATGCTACTTTAAAAAAAATCCCAGAAAAGTAGATTACTAAACCTCAACACGATTAACAGTAGGGGTTAGATCATTTTTGTTGTGAGGAGTGTCCTGTGCATTATTGGATATTTAGCAGCATCCCTGGCTTCTACTCCTTAGAAATCAATAGAAAACTTTCCCCCAATTGTCCCACAGTTGTTCATCTAGAAATGTGATTGAGGACGAGTAAAATCCCGCCCCCATTGAAAATTACTACCTGAGAACAATTCAGAAGTCCTTAAAGGTTGAATCTAAAATAAAGAATTCACTAATAATTCTGTATTTCTGATCTTCTAGTTGTATAGGAAATAAAGGAAGGAGGTTAGGGTTTGTACTATTAAATTCAGCCTCCTTAATGATTTCAAGAAGGAAAACATTTCTCAGCAGAGGAAACCAGGCTTTGTGGCTTCATTTTCCACCTTGTGCCAATTCATTGCTATACTCCAACGAGACCACACAGTAATGTGAGCTCTTCTGTATACCAAAGATACTCCCATAGGGCAGTGGAACATGAGAAGGTGAAAAGACTCAAATGGGATTCTCTTCCATGAATAATTATTCTATCACCTATAAAATGCAGCTCTTGTGTCACAACTTAAGGTTTCATATCCAATATTACACATCTAGATTGGACTTCTGATTCTAAATTATCCATACTATTTAACCATATTATGCTGCCTTCCCAGTTTTCACCTCCTAATATAAAAAACATGTATGTTTTGTGATGTGCTTTCCACTAAACAGGGGTGCTGAGCTACACGTGTGTATGCATGGGATTCTTCCTCATATCCACTAAAGCACTGAAGAATTATTGAGAAGTATTGTAAACACCATTACTCTCTGTTAGAGGCATTTCTACAACTAAGACTAGGAAAATATGTAAAACTACACTTTGATTGCATATACAGAATTAGGAAGGTGGATATTAAACCAGTTTTCACTGAGTGCCAGTCACAGATGAATCTGGATACTTCATTTTTAGGAATGGAAAAATTAGCATAAAATGTCCAAAAGAGGCAAACTTTTTTTATTAAAAAGAAAAAGAGAGCATGTCAAAAAAATGTACAATAGGGAGCTGGAAATTGAAAGACACACAAATAAGGGGTCAAATTATGCTGGTAGTGGTAATGCAACTGGGCCCACCCAGGAGAGTCGCGGGTTCGTATCCCAAGGCATGTGTGTATGTGTCAGTGATCTGAGCTGACCACAGACAGACCACAAACAGTGCCCGCCTATCTTATGTCGCTATCTATACAGAAGAAAGAAATAAACTTTAAAAAAAAAATAGAAAAAGCACACAAGTTATATGAGTTAACAAAGTCCAAATTGGAGGTGTAGTGGTGGTGGGAGGTAGATGTTTCTAAATTCAGACACCATTCTGAGATACATCCTCTATTACCTTGTTTCTGTTCTAGAAATCTATTATTAGAATACATTTGGCCAATCATACTAGGGCTATTATAATGACCACCCATAAGATCCAGTCAAATTATAGTTATAATATCATCTTTCATTTGAGGACTTTAAAATGATGATTGATGCCTTATGATATTTCTTTCTCTTTAAAACAATCCTGTGAAGTACTCCGGGCAAATCGGTAGCCAATGCCGCAGTGCTTATTGATATGGACACACACCAAAGAACACACATCTAAAATGTGTGCCCTTCTGTGCTACATTTCCCTCTGCAATTCCACTGGATGGGCAAAGACACTCAAACATGGATGTGTGGCACCCCAGGGCTTAGTGCTAATCGAGAGTGATGTTACAAATCTCCAACACAATAAGCTGCCTATATATCCCGAACGATCTCTCTGACTTTGCCTTTATACACCACGAAGAAAACTGAAGTGAGTATTTGAGACCTTGATAAATGGAGAAGAATGTTCCTGGAGTGAGGCTCAGTGGAGGGTCATAAAATTCATGACAAAAGAAAGCTAGTTCTAGTCCTGGCTCTGAAGTTCTATATTTCTTCTAGCAGATAATCCTCACTTTCACCCCAGGCTGTTACAAGCGTTATTTGCTCTGTCTGGAACTTCCATACCCCACTTGGTACCCTTTAACACTTTCACGTAAATAACATCAACCCATCCTTAAGGCTCTGCTTTTAAAGCTTTGCTGTACATTCTTGGGCTGGGGTTGGCTGCCCTACACGTGTACTCAATTCTCTTCTATTTATAATAATACATGATGAACATGCCTAATCTGAACATCTGAAATCAAAATTCTTCAAAGTCTGAAACTTTCTGAGCTCTGATATGAGGCCATATGTGGAAAATTCAATACCTGGTGACATCATGTGGCAGGTTATAATCAAAATGCTTCAATAAAAAAAAATGTATAAAATTGCCTTCATCCTCTATGTATAAGGGTATACAAAACATCAATGAATTTTGTGTTGAGATTTGGGTCCCATCCCTGGAACATTTTGTTACGTATATGCAAATATTTCAAAATCTAAAAATATTTTAAATCCAAAACCCTGTCTCAAGCATTCTGGATAGTGAGTACTCAGCCTGCATCCGTAACAGTCTAGTGTGATTACTGGTAGCATAGTTTTCCAGAGCAAACTGCATGAGATAAGATTGTCAGATTGTCTTGTTTTCCACTATTTTGCACAATATCTGGTAAATTATAGATTCTGAATATATTATAGATATATGATTCCAAAACACAGCCTAATCCACTTCATTATCTGGTTCTATATTAGTTAGGTTTTGCTTCTTGGAATAACACCTCTAAGACCTAGTGGTTGAAGTCAATTACTCATTTAGACATGGTTTCTGGGGATATGCAGAATGATCACTCTGGACTGAAGTACTTCAGTCCAGAGTGGACTGCTGGAATCCCTAAGGGGTCAGCAGTGATCTGCAGATTACCCTGAGATTCTTCACAACATAGTTGTAGGGTTCCCAAGAGCAGCAGGGGAATAAATTTCACAATGCATAAGCACATATCATAGTCTTCTGATTGGCCATAGCCAGTAACAGGATCTGGACAAATTAGGAAATAGCACTGCAATATCATCACACTTTTCTTTCTCAATAAATCTTGTATCTAACTCTTACATCTTGGATATTTCTCTTCTCCAGATACTCTCACATCTCCCAAGAACCTTCTTCTCTTCATCAGTAATAAATATTGGGCCAGCCAAAGCATGGTGGTTAAGCCCTGTCTATTGGGAGCCAGATCCCACATGGCCAAATATAGTTTGAATCCCAGCACATGTGCATACATGCCTAAAATTATGACAGGATGAGAAGAAGAGAAGAGATTAGTATGTGACCACACCTCATTGTAGGTTCTCTCTCTCTCTCTCTCTCTCTCTCTCTCTCTCTCATGACTGTATGCACCCACTGGCAAAAATATTAAGAATGTTGATCAATGCAAGCATGACTGTGCTCATTAATACTTAAAATGATTTACTCTTGAGGGCAAGTAACAGTGATAAAAGGAGAGAAACTAAGATGTTGAGGCTTCTTACTAAACATATTACATATTTCTTACCACGTCATTCTCCAGGAGTGAAAAGAACTTACTGTACAAGATTCTAAAATACAGTTGCTTATACAATCAAGGCAAAAATACATAATTTCTTGAAATATGTTGATTCACTCATTCCTATTTTACTTGCCTCAGCCTCTTTCCTTAATATCTGATTAAATAAACTTGTGACAATAAAGCATATGCCTCCAGCAGTGGCTTCTCAGTCACAAATTACCAGTACAACTCGTTTGGTAAAGCTGATTAAAGAGAAAAGTGTGTCATTTTAACCTGCTCCCTCCTTTTCTCTACACACCCTAAATCCCTTTCATTTTCCAGCTTTCTTTTTGCCCCAAAATTACAGGGGGTATTTACAGCCTTAAGTCTCTTGAGTCAGCTTCAACTGACCATGTTAGTCTGTGTTCACAAGCTTATTTCAGAGAAGCTCCTGGTACATAGAAGGATGTGTTTACTAGGACGTGACTCCCTAGGGATGAGCCAGACACATCTGTAATTCTAAGGAGAGTGTAATGAGGAAAAACCGGTGGCATCCTGAATGCTCACAGCTGTTCTGGAAGCTGATAAATAAGATGCTCGACAGGAGATCCCTAATTGGAGCCAGTTTTTCTTAAGTGGATATACAATACTGTGCAAGACTGGGTGTTGGAACACTGATAGTGTTGTTCACAAGGAACTTAGTTTGTCTTGTAAACAGTTCCAATTTCAAACAGCAGTGCCTTATTTTCTCAAAAAGAGAAAAAAGGTTGACTTTATCTAATTTTTTTTCACACTAATTATAGAGTCAAGCTAGCATTATATTTCCTGGTGTTTTTTTCTACAAAAACTCGTGTAGTTTATGGCCTCTTTCTTTCCTTCTTTCCCACCCCACCCTGTCTTTCTTTTCTTTCTCCCTACCTCATTTTTCTTCCCTTAATTCTCTCTTTCTTCCCCTACTCTGCCTCGTCTCTCCACTTTCTACCCACCATTGTTATTTCTTTCAGTCCTTTCCATCTTCAGGGGTATCAGTTCTCTGTTGCTAAGATCAAAAGCATTCAATTAATTATTCCCTTTCAACCCTGACCACCTAACCCTACTGCTTGAGGACTGGGTCATGTGACCTCTTGGACAGAATGTCTACACCATTTTGATTTTCATCTGAGAAATGGCCAAACAGCTTTCAATGAGAAGATAAGAAATTTTATATGTGGAGAAAGACTTGAATGTATTTCTCTTGAAATCCAGATTCCACATAGCCCATCACAGTCTGAATCCTGGTCCTGGTAACTTGAAAAACACATCAAGTTGCATGTATGTGCAAAATCCTGTCAAGATGGAGAAATGGAGGAAAGAGTACTGTGAAGTGACTGCACCCCAGTGAGGTGGGGGTGCCTCTCTCTCTCTCTCTCTCTCTCTCTCTCTCTCTCTCTCAACTTCATGTGCCCTTTGGCAATATAAGTGGATGAATAAATATATAAATAAAAATAAAGTAGAGAGTGTGACATTAACTACAAAGCAGCAACAAAGTCCAAACTTTTCATCTGTTCATCATCAAAGCATTGTCTGCAGTTCAGGCACTGATAAATACTCAAGATAGAGAAATGAGAAAAATACAACCTTGCCCTTGAGAGTGTCACAGTCCTGTGAACTATCGACTAGAACAAGAACAGAATAGAAAGCAAATGCCATGAGGTGTAGCTAGGCTAGCTTACAGGTTCCTGTTGAATACCTCCTTCTGTTTGGGAGGTAACTTCTTCATTGCAAGCAGCCATCAGTCTTAAGCAGGGAGGGCCTGTACTCCTGTCCATCCTACCTTATCCCCAAGGAACCACATTAAATAGTGTTAATAAGTTTAAATATTCTGCCACCAGACCTGGTCCCGTGGGAAAGGTGTGATTGCACACCTTTAAATTCTTGACAAAAGGAAAGACAGAAAGTTCTGAGTTTGATAAGATGCTGACATGGGCATGATCATTTAGGAAAGCTCACATTTCTAAGGATGGCTGCAAATTGAAAGAAAACTCTAGCATTGGTTAACTAGAGCCGATCACCAAGCTGCTGATCATAGAAGTCCAGACAGGTCTAGAAAATATGTTTCTAATGAAAAATAAAGTTGTAGTCATTTCAGTCAAGAGATGAAAGGAAAGCCAGAGAGATGAGAATTGTGAAATTCCACTCCTATATCAATCAGTAGCCACAAACATAATACTCATTTCCCCCTTCTCAGGAGAGTAGAGAGTATAGAAAGAGATTTTCCTTGACATATTCTTCTCAACTGAAAAAAAATTATAGTGGGATTTAGAAGAGCTAAGTGTTCTTTGACAGATTACTTCAATTCTGTGAGAAGAAAATATTGCTTCATCTCAGGAAAGAAAAAAAAAAATAAAGACTAGACTCCCTAACTCATAATGGCTGAAGCTCGAATAAAATTGTCATCCTAATATATATTTGGTGGTTACTCTATATAAGGTGAAATATTTAATTTAATATTATCAAGAAATCTATGGTAATAGAAGGAACAATGTCTAGGGCTATAAAATACAGTGGGGAGAATGTAGGTAGCAACAATTTACTGTATATAATGTTACAAGTGGTTGAGATGATGGGTACACTAGTTACCTTGATTTAATCATCACTCATTGTATTCATGTACTGAAAAATAACATTGCAACAGTTTTTTGTTTTTGTTTTGTTTTGTTTTGTTTGGAGAGGTTTTTGCTACAGGGCACGTGTGCTCGCCAGAAAGACAAAGAAACAGAAAGCAAGAAATCACCCCCCCTAGGGGGGATGGCCATGCCTCAATCCCTTCTCCTCCATTTTCCTTCGGGATCTTGGTCATGCATGCACACGTGCCCAGCATGAGTTAAAGCCACCAGGTCCAGGACTTGAACCGTGGTCAACTACATGCAAGTTCAGCAACATAGCCATTACACCAACTGCTGGTCCCATGACAGTTGTTATGTTAGTAAAATTACTAATTTAAAAAATAGATCTCTTATATACATATTAATATCTCCCTTTACAAATAATAATGCTAAAGTTAATAGAGAGCAAGTAACTTGCATAAAGTCAATAGCTAATAAGTGGCAATGTATTAGAAGACTATGCTTTATGAGGTTGTATGAATTGGGTACATGAGGGCTATACTCTGTCTTTAATAAAAGAGCAAAGCAAATTTTGGCTCCACTTTAATTTTAACATCCTCTGATGAGTTAAAATTAAAACAAGAACACAAGGACATTTATTATTAATTGCACATTCATTCATTTTTCATTTGGGTAGACATAATCAAAAGCCGAGTGGTGACTTCTTTGTGTACTCATATTTATACTGTGCTCATAACTCTTTTAATAATGCAAATATTTATTATGGGCATCCCTGGAGAATCAAAGGTGCTCGGTGAAGGGATTTCTAAATATCACGATCCACTGCCGAGTAAAAACGCCAGGATGCTTCTACTGTTTAAAGGGTCAGAGCCACAGGGTCTGTCAAAAGGGTCACTTAGCACAAAAACAAGGCAGAAGGTTATCCAGTTTTTGGAATAAAGTAGCAGCGGGAATAATCTTCACCAACAGAGAGTAAGGAGGCATGAAGAGAATTTCTCCAGGGTAACTTAAACTCTATCACAGGCCGGAAATGGCAACACCAAAGGCAATTATTACACAATGGACTTGGATAGTATATAGATTTGGCTTTCAAAGTAATGTTTTTTATATAAGCACATTAATGAAATTGCATTTTAATAAATATTTGAGGATTTCAGAACACTATAATAATTACTGAAAACTTTTCTCAATGAATACATTCAGTCTTTCCTATCATAATCTTAGTCTAGTGGTAGAAGCAGACAAAAGTTCAGCTCGTTGAGGGAACTGTGTACTCTGCTAAGGATTTTGGACTTCAACCGGGAAGAAATGTTAGTTAAGCCACTGAAAGTCTACATAGTAATACACATACACACACACACACATATACATACATACATATATGTAAGAAGAACATGTAATTATCTAGTAGCAAAATGGAAAATATAATACAGTATGCTAGACACAGAATGCCCTTGGAAGATTATTGCAATGGTCTGAACTCAAACTGAATGAGGACTGTACTGTGGCCACAGTCACAGGGCTGCAGTAGACACAATGTCTTAGACTTTAGATACGTTTTGAGGTTAAAACTGTAAGAAATCATGACTGACTGATGTGAGCTATAAAATAGAAGAAAACATTTAGAATGACTCTAAGCTTTCTGTTTCAGGTGCCTGGGAAGAGGCTCTAGGGAATAAAAGGCAATAAGGAATGGAGAAATAGTCCATTTTTTTAGTTATTAGGATAGATGCTGAATTCCATATTGTAGTTCAGTGTTCCCAGAGTCATCAAAAAGGAAATATTCTGTGGATATCTGGGCATACGACTTGTTCCAAAAACCCATTCCTTCCATTTTTTTCTAATTAATTGTTCCATCTCTCATAAACCTTCTTAGTTTGAGGTCCATGTCCTACCTTTTTTTTCTACTCTACTTTTAGAATCTGCTAAGGGAATTGGGGCCTTAGCTCAAAGGAAGTTAGTCATGGTTCCCAATGCCAAGTGAGTCTTCGATCTCTTACCTCTCCAAAGTCCAGAGGACTATAACAGCTTTACATATCCAGGGATATAGAGAGTGATATCCAGGGTCAAGTCAAAAAGTTCCACATCCACTATAATCCTATGCAAGGACTTACTATTGTTATCACTAGAGGAGTGTAGAAATGACCTCAAATAGCAAAATGCTACAGACTTCTATAACTGACAGATCAGATGATATGTCAAGATGTCCTTCCTCCAATAGGAGACTGGGCAGAGGAGAGTCTTATACAACAATTGGCTCCTATCCATTTAATTCTTCTGTAATTTCTGTCAGTGGATTTGCTGGCTAAGGATGACTATGGCCTCCCATTTATGACACCGAACAGAACCACACTCTCTCTGTTCCCTTGTAGCCTAGGTCCATGATACAACACAGTATTGAACAACTAGAAGAACAAGAAATATCATTGAATGAGAGCTGTAATGTGCTGGACACCATCCTCAGCAATCCAAAAGCAATGATAAAAACTTTCCAAGTATGTATTTACACTTAACCAGAGGACACTAACTTGATTAAAAAGGGGGCACATCTTTTATGAGAACTACCTGGATCTTGACACCTAAATCAGCTCCATTCTCTCTCCTAGGGGAATATTGTCATGGCATATAATAGAAAGAATACTGCACGGAAAAGGGAGAAACAGACTCGTTAAGTTCAGAATGTGCCTTGGGAGAATTATTTCTTAATGAGATCTTGGGCTTCTCAATCTACAGAGACAAAGCATGGCAAAATCAAATTTCCAGAAGAAGGGTTAACATATGGTGCATATTAACATTTGACATGTAAAGATGGAGATCTTTTATTTCAGTAAAAATTCCATAAATCTCATCTCCATTTCCTGAAGTATTCTTAATTTTCACTCAGCTCTCCTATGAAGTTGTGTTTGCAGGTGTGGACCATCTGAGAGCATAGGCCTTCCATTCAAGGAACATCTTCTGCATCGACTCATGTCTATCTTCAACAAAGCAACAAATTCCTATTTAAAACTATTTAGCTAAATACTCCAGAGATCAAACATAATTTCTCTTTAGTTGCTCTCACGCTGTCACAATTCTAATTATGACACTGTTGGGAATACGCGCTTTCTTAAAAAATGTAAAATGCAACATAAAAATTTATGAAGCAAATTATTGCAGGTATCACTGTTCAAGGGTGCAGTGATTTCTTTGTAACTCAGTTTCCTCAACTAGTGCCCTTTTATACTTCATTTTATGGTCAATGTGATGCCTCATTGAAAAAGAACATTAAAAATAATTTATTAAGATTAAATTGCTTCTTCAGAAGGTACAATTTTATCTTTCTCATTTTCTAAGAATCCCATTTTAATTTGCTTCCTATGCTATTCCTAGCTTGAATTTAGAGATTTAATGGAGTAAGGATTGAAAGCTAATATCAATGAAATGATTAATTTTACATGTGAGGGATTGGTTTGTTTGATTCAGGAGAAAATATTAGTGATCAATTATCCCTGAACTCCATTTAGTATAAAGTGCTGGCCAAATAGTAATTCCCATTCATCATTTACCAGTGTAAATTAGTAAAGTCATTTCTGTGATTACTCTTTTTTAAGTTTACTTCTTTCTTTCTTCCATGAGCAAGAGAGAGAGAGAGAGAGCAAGTCTCAACAGGGCCTTCATGTTGTAATCCTTCCCCAGCCCCAGCTAGGCCTGGCCCCACACATATGCCTGGCATGTTCACAGAGGTCTCTAAACCTTTCCACATGCATCAGCCTCCCAACACATTACATTACCACTGCACCACTCTCTGGCTTCTAAACTTATATGTTAAAAGTTAATATCACTCTCTGGGCTCAGACCTAGTTGGCAGTGATATGGCTAAATGCACCAAGAAGGTCAGTCTTGTGGGTAAATTCGGGACTGGCTGTGGTGCTTCCCTCAGGAAAATAGTGGAGAAAATTGAAAACAGCTAGCGCGCCAAGAACATTTGCTCCTCCTGTGGCAAAACCAAGATGAAGAGACAGGCTATGGGGATCTGGCACTGTGGTTCTTGATAAAAACAGTAGCTGGTGATGTCCAGACCTACACCATCACTTTGGCTATCACAGCAAAGTCCATCAGAAAACTGAAGGAATTGAAAGACCAGTAGACACTCTACAGACATGTGGAATGTCACTAGCCTGTAATAATGGAGTAATTTATGTAAGAAAAAATTAGTTAATATCAAATAGTTAATATAAGAAGTTTAATATCAAATTGAATGATAATGTTGCATATTCTACAAGAAAACATGTTTTTCCTAACAGAGCTACTTTTTAAAAAAATATACCTTAAAATACATTTCTCTGAGTATACATACCATGTTGACTACACAGTCAGTCAACCGAACTTATTCATCTTTCCACGTTAAAATTATTGTCTATGGTCAAAGAAAAGATTTCACATATAACAACAGCAAAAGGGGCTTCAGTGTTTAATACTGAAGATGTTATTTCAGGCTTTATTTTTTAAAAAATTAACAAAAAGCTTAGAAACAAGGCTGGTTGACAAAAATAATGATAAAGTGGCTACCTTATCTATGGGCAAAAGCATCATGACTTTGTTTTGTTTTGTTTGCTTGATATACATCGAAAGCATGTGAATGATTTGAGACCACTTCTAAAGTAACCTAGAATCAGAGACAGCAAGAAAACCTAATCGAGAGATTTAAACAGACAGCCCCTAAATCCTAAGAAGAGCAAATGATGTGTCTTAAATTTATATAGAAAATAAGTGACAGGACTGGCACAGAACTCAGATGAAGAACATTTAATATGAAGTTTTTCCAACTCTAAAGTTCCATGATTTTTTTGATAATGTAACTAAATATTATATGAAAATTCAGATATGAGGAAGGTAATTAGCTGTGCAAATAGAATTATTGGGGCCAGCTAACAGTTAATTGGGAAGGTGAGTGGACCCACATGGGAAGGTCCCAGGTTCTTGGCCAGAGACCTCCTATTTATACTAGATGTACACGTACCCATTGCACCCCATCTGGACTAGCTGAGGCTGAGAGTGGGTTGTGTTGTGTAGACCCTGTCAGGGGTGTCTCTCTCTCTCTCGGAATAAATGGACTCTTCTTAAAAAAAAAATAAGAATTAGTATGCACGAGTGATTCAATAGATATATGGAGAAGAGAGAGAAAAATCTGCTATGTACCAAGTAGTGAATCCCCACCTTTGAGGAAGCTTACACTCTATTGGGAGATAAAAGCGAAAATATATGAGATTGTAATATAGTACCCAAAGTACCCTGACACAGGAAATTTAGGGCACTATAAGAGCAATGGACTGATATCTTATCCAGGCAAGGTGATATGAATGGGTCTGAAGAGCTTATATTCAAGCTAAAACTTAAAAGATGAATTTGAGTTAACCAGAAAAGGAGAAAATAGAGAAGACCATTTCACATATTTGAAGGTTTGGGAGGAAACAGTAATAAAGCATCTTTGATAAAGTGTGGTATTCAGGATAGATCAGAGAATTATGGCAAGAAAGTAAGAGATCAGAGAAGAAAGAAAGCATTAGGCTAAGAAGGAGCCAGCAAGCCATATTCAATAGACTGGACATTATTCCAAAGTCATGATGAACCATTGAAGGTTAGAACATTACATGGAATGATCATATTTAATTTTAAATTGCCAAATTAGTTTTTTGTTGGAATATGAAGAGTAGATTGGATTTGGGTTTTGTTGTTGTTGTTGGAATATGAAAGGTAAATGTAAAAAAGCCATAAAGATTATTTTGGAGACTGATACAGATATGCAGGGAAGGGACTGATGGTGGTCTGCAAGAATTGTGTCACTATGGATATGCAAGAAGGATGTGAACATAAATAAGAAAAAGAATGAACAGAACTCAATGTGGGTGGTCAGAGGTGAAAGATGAAGTCCAGGTTTCTTGACTACATAAATGGAAGAAGATGACTGGATTATTCATTGAAATAGACATGACTGAGGAAGAGGTACTCTCTGGGGACCGTTGATGTGCTTGGAATTGGCATGTTTTGTTTGAGATCCTTCGCGCATCCTGGTGGCTACATATCCACCAGTTAGCTTGTTACAGAGATTTGGGCAGGAAATAGGCTTGGGGAATTATCAGCCTATAGATAGTAATTTAAAGCAGAGGCAGCAGTTGAGAACACCCAGAGACAGTCTGCAAACTGGAATGAGAAGATGGCTAAGTGCAGATCCTTGAGAAACAATACGTGAAGCATTGCTTGGAAAAAAAAAAATCACGTCTGTAAAAAAAAAAATTAAAAATATGTTCCTTACAGAAGAATTATTCTAGAGATCAAAGCTGAAAATATTTAACTTCAACTTGTGCATTAGTGTAACTAGTCTAAGTCTTCAAAATTACTCTAATGGTTATGTCTTAAATTGTTTTTGTGAGGGAGGAGACTTTTAATAATATAGAATGTTGAGCTCTAATTGGACTCCTCAACTTGATGTATGCATGTGACACCTTATAGAAGTTAAAGTCTTCCTGAAGCTCAGTTCTCCTCTACAAAAGAGAAAAAAATGCTGTCACTCCTAACTCAGAGATTGGCTGCAAAGATTAGTATTGCTCCAACTGGCAGAGCTGGAATCACTTAGCATAGTACCTGGCACACAATAGGAATTCAATAAATGTTAGTTACCATTTTTTCATTAGTTTATCCAGATGGGCCAAATGAATTAGTAAATAATATGTACTGGGCAGAGCAACAAAAACTTTCATCCAGTTATCTTATACAAGTATAGAAAATAATTTCAAAAATTAGATCCAATCTAATATGTTCAATGAACTTCCCCACATACGAACTTCCCCACATTTTTTGCTTTTTACTCTAGCTTGGAAAGAGAAATTGTCTATTTATATTCAGGGTCAACTCAGTTTCATGTGCCACAATGAAGAGTCAATTTTCACAGCCCATTGCCTTGGCCATTGGATAAGCCAAATCACCGATTAAAATACCACGGTCTGATTATTTAAATTGCACAGATACAGCTCAACTAAAAAAAAAGAAACAAAATTGCATTCTGGATTATATAATTGGATTTGGCATTTTACATTGTGATTGTTTTGCTATAGGTTTGAGATTGGTATTACTGACAAATGAACACATCTACTCTTCAATTTAAAATGCTGAAAAATGAAAATGTGTTATTTTGTGTGGTCTAGCTTATGCTCAATAAATTCAGGGTAGTAATTATACACCTTTAAATGCAGGAATAACTCAGGTTAAAGGTTCACTGCTTCTCAATGACACAAGTCCTGGATTTGAGAAAGTCATTTCCACAAAAGATACTAAGTCAGTGATTCTCGAAGCTTCCTATTGACAGAGCAACCAGAAATTAGGATGTTCTGCAGAACATCATAACTTATACAGTGCTAAACTTAAAAATAATTCAATACCTCAGTCTTATGTAATCATGCTATCTTATATTAACAGGGGTAAGATACAAATTGGCTAGTGTCACAAGCTCTGAAATCAGAACACAATCTATGAATGGGGAAACTAAGGCAGAGGTCAGTTAATCTCTCTGCCTAAGGTCAGACAGTGATTAAGTGGTTAAGCCAAAATTCAAGCCCAGACACTACTAAGGGCAACTCTATCAAAGAGTGGTTGTAAGGTTTAATAAAATAAGCCACGGAAGGCATTTAGCATAGTAAGTAGCTATCTATGTCTCTTAAGCCTTTACTAACATAGAGAAGACACTGTGCATGCTAGTATTTAAAGTAAAATAGAGGGAAAAAATACGAGTGAAGAAATTCTATTCATGACCTTAATTGTAGTGCCTAGAATTAATAGAGATGTGTTTAATGCCATCTATTGCTATTATTATTATTCCCAGAGGAGTCCTTAGTACAATGCAGAGTCATTGTAAATTCAATGATGAAGTCATTTCTGAAACTGATAAATACACACACACACACACACATATATACACAAAACCAGAAGATTTCTTTTTCATGCTTTATAATTCACATAACTTAAATCAGGTTACTTTTATATTTTTAAAATTAGATCTTAGGATAATACACTACTTTTTTTTGTATAAACCACAGTGGTAAAGAGAAAAACATCTCAGAAGGCAAATGATATTATAAAGGAAAGATGGAACTGCAAATACATTTTAACCTGAAAAGATACCAGTGCTTATTTTTTTTTTCTTGAAGAGGTTTTTGCTATAGGGCGTGTGCGCTCACCAGACAGACAGAGACAAACAGAGAGCAGACTGAGAGAAATTACCCCCCAGGGGGGATGGCCACGCCGCAATCCTTTCTCCTCCATTCTCCTCTCGGGATCTTGGGCATGCACGCACATGCGCCCGACGTGAGTTTTAAGCCACCGGGTCCAGGACACGAACCATGGTCGACTACGTGGGAGTCCAGCGACATAGCCATTACGCTAACTGCTGGTCCCCAAGTTACCAGTGCTTTTGTAATCCTCCCCAGAAACTCTTTTCTCTCAATTCTTCATGTGACTTTTCATGATCAGACAAGGCTTGTTTGAATATCATTTTCTCAGAGAGAACATCTCTGACTCTCCCGTTTAGAAAAAGCCTCCCTTTCTTATTTGCAATCAAACCATCATCCTATTTATTGTTTTCATAATGCAAATAATATGTAATTAGCTTGTTTGTAACCTAGTTCCTCTACTAGAACAAAAAATCTAATTACAAATAAGATTACATTTTGTCATTACTCATTCATTAGTTACCTAATCCAGTATTTGGTACACATATTGGCATTTAATAAATATTTGTTGATTAAATTAATAAAGTACATGATGTCTTTACATTCAATCACTCATTTTGTGTTTCATATACAGAAAGAACCAGTACTTTGGCCCTAGGTTTGTAAAATACAAGCTTTAGAAAACTTTCCTTAGCCATGTGGGTTTGAGAGGTTTGAAGGGAGCTCAAGGACCCTGAAGAGCAGGATGGGCAAGGACTAAGAGGACAGATGAGGAGGCCCCTGAAGAGACAGAAGGAAGCCTAAAAGGTAGTATAGACCCAGAGGGTAGGGGGAAGTCCACAAGCACTGGAAAAATCAAAGCTAAGAGCTCCTACCTGATCCTGAAATTATGCTTTCTTAAAAAGAATTTTTTAGTTGTATTTTATTTATTATTATTACTTTTTAATTTGACCAGAAAGAGAAAGATGGAAAGTGAGAAAGCAAGCCACCAGGTCTGGGACTCAAACTGTAGTAAGCCATGTGGAAGTCCAGTGCAACAATCACCACTCCACCTGCTAGCTCCCTGAAATATACTCTTTCCTTTTTAGGGAGGGTTTTGCTATAGGGCATGTGTACTCACCTGAGAGACAGAGACACAGAAATGGAGAAATCAACCCCCAGGGGGGATGGCCATGCCTCACGTCCTCTCCTCCATTCTCTTGGGATTTGGGGCATGCATGCACATGCACCCGGCATGAATTTTAAACCACCAGAACCAGGACTCAAACCACAGTCAACTATGTGAGAGTACAGCAATGTAACCATTATGCCATCTGCTGGTCCTGTGAAATATACACTTAAGTGGTCTCTGTCTCTGCTTCTTGTACTATTGTTCTAAAGTTCTGAAATAGAAAACTCACGAGGGACCAGCAGTTAGCGTAATGGCTATGTCACTGGACTCCCATGTAGTCGACTGCAGTTTGAGTCCTGGACCCGGTGGCTTAAACTCACACCGGGCATGTGTGTGTGGAAAAAAAACAAAAAAAAATCCCCAGAGGAGAATGGAGAAGAAAGGGATTGTGACGTGGTCAATCCCCCTGGGGGATAATTTCTTGCTTTCTGTCTGTCTGTCTCTCTCTGTCTTTCTGGCAAGTACATGTGCCCTATACCAAAAACCTCTCAAAAAAAAACAAAAAAAGAAAGAAAACTCATGAAGTTTGCTTGTTTGGGGCTCTACCACAACTCGACTCCACAAGGTTTTCTAAATAAAGAACAAGGCTGCAACAAAAATATCAGGATGGACTTTCTTCATCAGGCCACATAATTCTCTATTCCTTTCTTTCATAGTTTCTCCAGGGACTCAGGATCAATATGACAGATGTATGGGACAGGAGATTTGCAATTCCAGTAACATCGTACTCTCTTCTCTTTCCCCATGGCTTTGCATATACTGTTCTACCTGGAATATATTCCTCCTGGATACTTTCCCTTCCTTCGGTATATCATTCTTTATTTCTTCTCCTCCTGCCGCTGCTCATCCTCTGTATATCAATTGAATGAAACACACACAGAGAAATGACCCAGACACCCTAAGTTAGTTCAAATTTTTGGAAAAAACATTTTTCTGCAGTCACTGCAAGTGAAAAAAGAACTAGTATAAGGATGCTTTTAAACATTCACATTTCAATTGTTATTGACAAACCAAACATAAGTCATTGTATTGTACATGAACTGGGAAAACTGTAAAGGGAAAACAAATGAATACTTGGAATGGGGAGTGTGTGTGTGTGTGTGTGTGTGTGTGTGTGTGTGTGTGTGTGTGTGTGTGTGTGTGTGTGTGTGTGTGTGTGTGTGTGTGTGTGTGTGTGTGTGTGTGTGTGTGTGTAAACATGTATTTCTAAATTATATTTGCTAGTTATTTTAATACTAAAATTGCATATGGAGATTTTATACAGTAATCATAAATTATTTACGTTAGGGTGACTGTTGTCACTGTGAAAAAATTCACAGACTCAGAGAATAAGCAGAGAGAAAAGGTTTATTGACTTCAAGAGAGGAAATAGGGCCAGATGCAGAGTTGCATCAGCCCTGGAAAGTAGGGGGTATGGGCTTTTATGGGCAAGGAATTTAAGGTTAGATCATTTAGGTGGTGCAGAGACAGGTCAGATGATCTTTTGCAATATTTGGATTGTTTCATTGTTATCTCTGGGTATCATATCTAAACCCCTTCCTTTCTGAGTATTCTGTTGTTGCTAATTATGTGTCAGTATGTAACAGATGTATCAATCTCCATATCTTAGAAAAGTAAGAGTTAGCCATTTGGGATGAGATCAAGAAGTCTTCCTTTCCTGCCTCCTTCAGATGGAAATTTTCTTTGATCCCAAAGAATTACCTGCTAGGGCACAACCCTTCCCAAAACACCGGTACTTGCTAGACAGTTTTGACCCTTAGACCCTCATCCCCATCTGCCAAGGCCATTAAGGCTACTGGAGCCTCTACCTTCCCTCCAGCTGAGTCCAAGATAAGAGATAAACATCCAATAGTTAATCCCTAAAAGAAAACAGAAAATGTCTAAAGTGCCTAGGAGGCACGGAATGTGCCCTTTTTATTCATACATGCCTTATATTTTTTTTGCATATGATTAACTATTGTTATTTATGCTCTATGAAATCATCAAAAACACCAAATTAGGAAATACTGAACCATTGTTCCTAGGAAAAATACAAGTTTAGGTTCCTATGAGCACTTGTTCACAACATTTCCATCAACCTATCAATATATAACCTGTTTCATTTGTATTTATGTTCCAAGACACCTTGTTTCATATATACATTCATTAACATTGAACACACAGCCAAAAGCACCATAAGTCATGCCTGAGCCAACTTATCTAGTACATGTGCTTTCTCTAAGTAAGAAACATCACAGCCTTCTTGCACTCTGAAACCTGGATCGTACTTCACTTTTATGTTTGGGGTACATTTAAAATAAAATCACCAGAGCCAGCAGGTGGTGTGGTGGCTAAGGTGCTGGACTCACAGATGGCTGACCATGGTTCGAGTCCCAGATCTGGCTTGAAACACACCAGATACATGTATATGCAGGCCCAAGATCCCAGGAGAATGGAGGAGGGATTGTGGCATGGCCATCACCCCCTCGGCATAGGGTGATTTCTCACTTTGTTACTCACTGTCTCTCTCTGTCTCTCCCAGGAGTACACGTACCCTACTGCAAAAAAAAGTAATAAAAACAAGTAAAGAAATCACCAACAAAAAGCACAAAACTGAAAAATGTGGCACTAAATCAACCACTAACAGGGCAACTGTTGAAGTATGAGACCTGAGACAAGAAGGCAGACTGATGCCTTGCTCAGCCTTAGCTGGGAATGTGCACATAGGGTGACTCTAGTTTTTCACGGCTTTATGCATATTCATGTCCACAAATGACTATAAAAGCACCTCGACCATTGATTTGGGGTTTATGAACACATTTTAACCAGTTGGTGAATTCAAAAGTACCAAATCCATGAAAGATGAGAACTGTGTGTATATGTTTGTATATGCATATATAATATATATGAATTATATATAATGTCAAAAATCTTCCACATGAATTAAGTCTATAGGATCAAGGCTCATCTTGTATCCTTTTTGCCTGTCACATAAGAGGATCTAAGAAGTATGATTAAAATGAAGGAAAGAATAGAAATCTAAACCTTTCCCAAGAAATCTTTATTTAGTCATGATCCTTGAAATAGCAACTGAAGGGGTGTTTTTGGTTTTGTTTTTAGAAAAATTAGGTTTCTATTACTTGACTTTCTTTTAAAATTTAAAACACTGTTGCAATTTCTAATGGTGAAGTTATATATTAGCATTGGGGAAAAAAAACTTCAAGACATAATGAAGTATGGAAAAATCAGTCTTCTTGGAAAAGATTTCTTTCCACTCTTTTTTAATGCAATGCATACACAGGTGTGTAAATATCTTTTAAAAATAAAATTGGAACTATACTTTCTAACCTGCTTTTATTGTTTATTATTAATGCTGTATCAGCATCCCCCTCCTCATTGTATTTCAGCTTTAGATCCTGGTTGATCTCTCTTTTAAAGGGATATACCCATCAGAGGTTGTTAAATGGACTCTAGACTTAGCAATGTGCTTCCTTTGCTAAGTGCATATGATGCCTCTACTGGAGAGTCTGAGGAAAGGAAATGCATAAAGACTGTACGGGTGGATTTTTTTCTTCAATTTTTGCATTCTTGGAGAGATTCTCACTTAGCTAAAAAAAGGAATCATTTTCAAAGGTGCAAGGAAGCTTACACTAAAATAGATTGCCTATATCATAATTGACCTTTGCGTAACTGCGTGCATTTCATAGCAATTCGGCTCAATCAAATTTCCCAGGCAGACATATTCACACAATTTGAACACTGGAATTAAAGTTTTAAAATGTACATTTAGCAACTCTCCAAAAATCAAAAAGTTCAATCTCCATGTTCAATCTCTTATGACATTATTGTTTTTCAATACAATGAGAGTTAATGTGGACTTTTCTGTCCTTATGAGTTACAAAAGGTATTCTGGGCAGGAAGAATGGAGCAATTCCCACTCCTTTGTACTCTTAGGTATTGCATGATTACCTTGCAATAGGCAATTACTAAGCAAACTTAATCAACTGGAAAAAAAAAATAACATTATCATAACCAAATTCTCAAATAGGCTCAACTGATACGTCAAATTTCTAGTTTTTCATTTCTAATATTTTATTCTTTGCCCTAACAAGAAAAAACTACATAGTTCTAAAACCAAAGATAGCTGAGAAAATTATGAGTAATTAAGAGAATTGAGTCCATTTCTTAAAATATCACAACGTACATATAATTTGTTTATTATGTGAAAAGAATTAATTAACCAACTCATAAGAAAGCATTACAGAGAGAAAATTGATATATCATACACTGACATATTCTGGATTCTTTGAATGTCTTTTAAATTGCTATGTAATCATTAGGTAATTGTTGAAATTAAGCTAATTTTAGTCTGTTAATCCCAAAATACACCCAAAAGTTGATAATTAAAAGTTATTTACCTATTAAAATGGATTGAATTAACATGTGAGCCATTTTTATTAACTACAAATTAAAACAAATGTTATTTTTGATGCCCCAGAAGTGAAAAATAATAATGCTCTTGCATTTAAAAGCATTTAAAATCTTGTTGTAAGTGAAATAGGCCTAGGATTTGACTCATCAGAATTGGGTTCAAAAGCAGACTAAGGGGGACCAGCAGATGGCATAGTGGTTGCATCACAGATAGCCAACTGTGGTTCAAGTCCCAGATATGGCAGCTTGAAACTCATGCCAGGCGCATATGCATGCATGTCTAACATCCCAAGAGGAAAATGGAGGAGAATGGATTGTGGAATGGCCATTCCCCCTGGGGGATTATTTCTTGTTTTCTGTCTCTCCTTCTCTCTCTCTGTCTCTCTGTTGAGTACATGTACTATATAACAAACCTCTCTCTAAAAAAAAAAAAGGCAGTCTAAAGAAGCAAGCCCATGGCACAACAGTAACTGCCATTCTCAGAGAGACTGACCTATATGGAGAGAGGTCCCTGAACACTCTTGGTGCATGCATGCCCTTGATCCAGGACTGGCTGAAGCTGGGCATAGATCACAGCATAAAGATCCTGTTGTGGTGCTCTCTCTCTCTTTCTCTCTGTATCACTCACTCATTGAGGGAATAAATAAGGAAGCTTTAAAAAATAGACTGAAAACCTACAATTCAACAAGTCAAGAAGAGGAATCAGCAGTTGGCGTAATGGCTATGTCACTGGAATGCCATGTAGTCAACCGCAGTTCAAGTCCCGGACCCGGTGTCTTAAACTCAAGCCAGGGGATTGTGATGTGGCCATCCCCCCCCACCGAGGGGGGGTGATTTCTCACTTTCTGTCTCTCTGTCTCTCTCTGTCTTTCTGGTGAGTGCATGCACCCTATAGCAAACAACTCTCAAAAAAAAAAAAAAAAGGCAACAAGTCATGAAGAGAAATTATTTCCTTCATTTCTAAGCTTCTTGCATCTCTGACAAACACTCATTTGCTATCACTGACTGTTATGAAAGTTTTTCTACTCACTGAGTGCAAATATTTGCTGCTTATCATAGGAGATCCCTACACAGATGCCCCTCAACTAATGATGGGGTTACTTCCCAATAAATCCATTGTAAGTAGAAAATACCATTAAATTTAAAGTATATTTAATACCCCGATAAACCCATGATGAAGTCAAAAATTGTAAGTTGAACTATCCTACCTCAGGGATTATCTATCTGTATGAGAGATGATTCTGATCCATCATCTTTCAAACAGTCATGGAGCATACTGACACTCCCGTGGAATCTAAGTCACTGTGAGTTGTGCTGCCCGAAAGAATGTCTTCATCTCAGAGAAAGACGGAAGTGAGGTGGTTACTTTTACTATCTTTAATCATGACGTTTAACATTTGTTGGGACTCAGATCTGGGGTTCCATTAAGCAGTTTACTCACATCATCCCATTGTCATGAAAACTGTAGATTATAATTCTTAGTTGTGTGAGCCTTAGGAAAGTTCGTTAAAATTTACAAACCCCAGTTTTCTCGTATGTCAAATGGGAGCTAGTTAGTAAGGAAGTTGATTCTCTAGTACTAAGAGAGAAAGGATTCGAATCCAGGTCTGTAGGTCCTATACACAAGCTTGAAATCGAACTTACCTTACTAATCAACACTTTTGACTAATTGATTTTGGGGAGGTAAATAACCTGCCAGTTTCCACGTCTGCATAAAAGAGATGGTTTTACTCACTTCACAGGAATATTGACAGGGTTAAATGCCATAAAGGTATGGATTGCGAAACAGTTCGGGTGGCACTTCTCTGGAGCATCAAACATGTGAATTCCCTGCACCAAGATTTAGGCCATCAGTATCATGACTACAGTTAGCAAAACAACTGGACATGCGCTGTAACAGTTATGTATGGTGCACATGGTGAAATGCCCCCGAACATCTGAAATCAACATAGCCCCACACTCGGTTATGGGTTCCACACAGCTACTGAGCAGCGATGACAAACTGATGTGACCAGAAATTGTTGTATGTGGCATCATCCAGCATCATGTTGGCAGTAGGGGCTGTCAGAGCAAACACTGCGCCAAAGTTAACCAGGCAAGGAAGACTTTATTCAAGGCAGCTGCATAGACAAGAGATGTCTAAACTCAGCTCTGCTGAAATAAAGGCCAGGAAGTGGAGTTGTTGGTGCAAGAAGGAAAACACAGGCCATTCTCTGCATTTGCTAATTGGTTTTACCCAAAAGAAAAGTAAACTTTTGACTTTGTGACAGGAGGTAATTCTAAAAGTGCCTACCAAAGATAAGCTTTTACTCTCCATCAGAAACTGGGAGCTAAGGGGTGTTAACTCCTTTGATATTTAAACTTGAAAGAGATGGCTCCCTCATCCTTGAGAAAGACATTTCTGGGTTGAGGAAACTGCAAGAGGCTTTCTAAAAGATTTACATATATCCCAAAGAGGCAGAGAAATAATTTACAATGACAGTTTTTCTGAAGTAAATGCTCTAAGAAAAAGGAGGCGAGGATCTAGAGTTGGGAAGAAATCTGTCCAGAATCAATCTGAGGAGAACATTCAGGCTGGGTTGGCCAGGATAATACCAAAGGGAGCAGCGGTGATAAGCAGTAGCCCACTTCCCTCCTTATTCTGTAGCTTCAGAGTGCACATGCTCATGCCATCCTTCCTACTCCTGTTTCCTTAACAGGTACTTCTAGCAAGTCATTTCAGATGAGGTGGAAATAAACAAAGGAATTTGAGTTTCGCAACTACTGAAATTCTTAAATCCATTCATCGCACAGCAAACTGGAATCAAATTTAGGTTAAAAACATGCACTTCAGTGTTTTTTTTTAATAGAAAACCACAATGGCATGCAGGAAAGTATCCTAAAAAGGCATCAGCAGAGTTAAACATAAATGAGTGGAGATGTTTTTGGGCCGGCAGGTGGTGTGGTTGTTTGGGGGGTGCCAGATTCCCCATGGCTGCCAGCAGTTCGAGTCCTGGACCTGGTAGTTTGCTTTCTCACTTTCCCTTTCTCTCTTATCTCTGTCTCTCTCTCTCTAGTCAAATTAAAAAATAATAATGATCATTTAAAAAAACATAAATGAATCGAGATGTTTAAAATAAGCAATGGAAATAGTTAACCAAGTATTTTCTTTTGTATTTTTTTCTAAACAGACCTGTATTAAATGCCTCTCCCTCACTAGCATGTTGATTCATGGCAGTATTGAGCTTGGCATGTAAACTCCATCTTGTATTTCAGTTAAGGAAGAGTCTCCTAATTTTCTGAATTGTGTTGACTAGAAGTCTCCTGTGGAGTCAGGCTTGTCAGTTGGTTTATTAGTTAATTAAGTGTCACTTTATCCCTTGTTTTCTAAATTCCAGGCGCCCAAAAGAGCTCACTCTAAGATTCTTCTCTCTATCAGGTATCAGCATAATTAGTCTCACTTTACAATACCTATTATTCAATGCACAATAGAACAGAACAATTAATTTGGACCACATGCAATTATGCTGAAAGGTCAGGTGCTACCCATAATAAAACTCTGTTCAAAAGTGTGTTTGGGGAGAGCATTAATATGGTTATCCAGGAGACTTTTTAGGGGCAAAAAACCTCCAAATGCAATTAAAAGGGCTGTAAAGTAATCACTTGCAATTTTTCATTTTTAAAGCAGGAGACTTTCTGAATGTTGTGCAAAATGAATACTTCTAAGACCAATCAACTTGGGGAGATTTACATCAAGAGGTGACAAATTCCTACTCTAAAGCAGAAAGCACATTATTTGGCCTGAAACTTCCTGTGTGAGTTTCAAGTTCTAAAGAGCTTTCGAGGAGGAGTTCTTACAAACCCCTCAAATATAGTTAATAATAATGAAAGTGCTGGCTTGATGCATCGTGGGTAATTTGAACTATATAGCCGTAAAAAATTACAGTTAGAAATAGGGATGTGTGGATTATAAAGTATCCCCAGTACCCAAATGTCCATGAATTTATAATTCTGTGTTCTTCAACAATATTATGTTTGCCTGTTAAATGCAAATTTCTGAAGTAGATTTCACTCTGGAGGAAGTTCCAAAGATACCTCTGTTACTATTAAACGTATATGTACCTTTTACAGCCCCACACAGGTTTATAAAATGCTCATTGTTTCCCCTATTTGGGGAAGAGTTTGCTGATGAAATAAAAATGGCGGGGGGACAAAAAGGAGGAGCAGTATAATAAGAGTTAACAACAAAACACTTCTTATAATACATGTAGACATAAATAATACTCTGGTTTAAGAATAAATAGGAAAAGATATTTACAGCAGGAGGAATGGAGGTATCCTTACTTATTTATTTCATGCCAACAAAAGACAGTAATTGTGGAATATTTATAAATCTATACTTCATTCAAGAAGTGCTCATGCATTAAACAAATACCTATTACGTGAATCCAGTAGCGGTTCTGTGCAATAAAGTGTGATTAAGGCAATGAAGGCGTAGCCGTTACCTCATGATTTCCTTTAGAATAGAAATATTGAGAGTCCCTTTGCACTCCAGATAAAGTCTTGCACTCTGGAATTAGACAGATCTCAATTTCAAACTTTATCAACTTTTTTTTTTTTTAAAGAGGTTTTGCCTTAGGGCTTGTGCACTCACCAGGGAAAGCGACACAGTGAAAAGGAAAGTGAGAAATCACTCCCCAGGTGGGGACAGTCATACCATAATCCCTTCTCCTCCATTCTCCTCCTGGGATCTTGGTCACACACCATTATGGCATCTGCTGGTCCCTTTTCCAGTGTTTGTTTGTTTCTCTCTCTCTCTCTCTCTCTCTCTCTCTCTCTCTCCCCCTTCCTTTCTTTTTTTTTTTTTACTAGCTATATGACCTGTAACAAATACCTTGAACTCCAGGTGCCCTGATTTTCATATGTGATTTTAGAATTCAGAACCGCATTCTCATCAGGACAATTTGCCCTTTTATGTTTCTCAACTCTACTGGTGTTTTTAGAACTCCTGTTCCACCAAAGAGAAGTTTCTCTCTCTCTCTCTCTCTCTCTCTCTCTCTGTCTGTCCCTTTTCTAAACAGGCTCTCACCGTGTCACAATCCTCCTGCCTTAACTCATGAGTAGCTGGGACTGCAGGTGCACCTGCCTTTTAGAGTGAACCAGGAATCAAACCCAGGCCTCCCGTGTAGCCTCAGCTTGCTGGGGAGCTGCATAAACCAGCATGTGCAGCTGGTGAAGTGATGTAGTGGTTAAAGTGCTGGACTCCCACATGGTCGCCTGTGGTTTGAGTCCCAGACCTGGAGACTTGAAACTCATGCTAGGCATGTGTGTGTGTGTGTGTACTCAAAATTCCAAGAGAAGAATGGAGGAGAAGGGATTGCAGCACAGCCATCCCCTCTGGGGGATGGTTTCTTGCTTTCTCTCTCTGTGTGTGTCTCTCTCTCTGTGTCTCTGGTGAGCACACGCACTCTATAGCAAAAATCTCTCTTAAAAAAAAAAAAAAAGAAAGAAACAGCATGTGCTATCACAACTAGACCAATGGTACCACAGTTAAATACCAATTTGAATATATTCTTAGAAGGGTCTGTGCAAAGAATCTGAGTTACCTTTCATTAGACTCCTGGTAAATACACCTCTTTCTAAGTCATACATTCCTTAAGAGTGGGAAACTTTGCTTCTTTAACCTACATAACCTCTCTTTTTGTCACTCAGTAGAGCCTACGTAAATAGCCTATATTATGTGTGTGGTTGAGTCTGAGAGAATATGTGTGAATATCTATGTTTTTGTATTGGGGAGTGGAGGGCAGCCAGGAGGTATAAACAGTCTGGGCCACACAAATCTCACATGAAAACGTCTCAAAGTCTTTATGTTTTATAGATGACAAAGTCTAATCTCATTAGCAAAGCCAGCATTCAAGGTCTTTTGCAATCTGCTTTATAGCCTACCTTCCCATCTCTATACTCAACTTCACTCATTGTTCACTTCACTTGCTTCTAATTAACTGACATTCCAAACATGCTGGATAATTCTCCCTCTCCAAGCTTATTGAGTATTGTTCTCTCCTTAATGTGATTTTTCCCATTTCTGCATTTCAAAAGTCCTCCCTATCCTTTGGGGTCCAAGTTAGATATAATCTCCACCATGAAGCTTTCTCTGATCTCCCTACTCAAGAGTTAGGTGAACAAGCATAGCCTGTATCTACCACATACCAAGTGCTTGAGATAAAATCATGAATAAGACATGCTTCTTTTTTTGAGGAACTCACAGCTTCATGGGATAGATTTTATAATTACTATGTGAGAGAATCAGTTGGAGTCATGCATTAAGGACAAAGGGGCCTCTCCGTCCAGACTGGGGATAATAGGGAAGGCTTCCTGAAGGATGAACTGCCCACCATCTAACTATTTTCCTCTTCAACTATGTTCTTAGAGAGTTCCCTGAAATAAAACTCAATGAGGGTCTCTAGTGCAGGTAGATATCTGCACATTTATCTTTTTTATTACAATGTTAACAGTAGCATTAACAATAGTCACAACAACAACAAACTTGTTTGGAATGCCAGTCTCTACCAATCGCTTTCCATGGACTAGCTCCTTAACCTTCACAGCTGCATCTCTATGAAGAAATGTAAAGACCATCACTATAATTTTTGTCCATGTGTTATAAGTTGGTCTGATCACAGAAAGCAACATGAAGTGAACTGGACTAATGAGATTTCATCCTGGGATTGCTGTGGAACTCAAAAGCTTCTAAGGCTTTCCTCAGGGTATTTCAACTGCCTGAACGACTATCTGTGCTTCAACTACCTAGAAAATTTCTGCTCATTTTTAAAAATATCACAGGATGATTTATTCTCAAATTCTCCCAAGCACTACATATGTCTCCTTTAAAAAAAATTCATAATTTGCTGCAGGGGGCATGTTCTCAATGAAGAGAGACAGAGACAAAGAGAAAAGGAGGGAGAGAGAGAGAGAGAGAAAGTGAGAAAGCAGCCCCTAAGTGAGATGGCCATGCCACCATCCCTTCTCCATTCTCCTCCCAGGATTCTGAGCATATACTCATACATATACCTGGTGTATTCTTCAGGCCGCTAGGTCCAGGACTCATACCACGTAGTCAGCTCTGTGGAATCCAGCCACCTTAACTATCATGCTGCTGGCTGGTCCCACATCTCTCCTTCTTAACCACTGTTGTTTCTTAAACCCATCTCACTCTGGCACTTCCCATAGGTTGTTAGTTGCACATATTTTATATTACAACATGATCTGCTTGCAGCTAGAGTGCACAGCTTACTGATCTTTTTATTACCAGTGTTAATTCCAGTGCCTAGCATATATTTATGAAATGAATAAATGAATGGATAAATGAACAAAGTTATAAGGTTCATTTGGATATAATTCCCTATGAAATTTACCAGCAACAAACAGATTCGGAGCTAAATGTCATCTCTTATTATTTTCTTAGGATGCCTTGGGTCATTTTTCTCATTTGTTCCCCACATGCTGATTTCTATCAACTATACACCACTCCCATTTAAAATTTTTTCTTTGTGCACTAAACATACACATACACATACGCACACACACACACACACACACACGGTGGTATATTCCTACTGAAGTTTATCATTAATTTCATCCAGCTTGTAGAATTATTTCATTGCAAAAACAACAGTGGTCCCATCCTGAGTCTCTCCAATAACTTCCTCAGAAATATATTAGGATACTGGTGCCAATGGTCTCATTTAACAACAAACTTAGTGGATAAGATGTCAGAATCATGAGCTTTTATCTGTGACTCATTGTTAGTCTCCCTGAGTAAGGAGAATACACGGATTATTCCAAGTGAAAGACAGTGAAGTAGATGCTTTTGACACATGAATCCACCGTAACGGAATTTCTTAGCAATGATAATCCTGTCACAGCTGTTAGAATTTATTCCTTTATCCATGTGACATTTTAACAGGAGACAAATCCAAGTTATTATAAACAGATATAAACCATTTAGTCCAAAATGACTTGTATTAGCAACTTCATCCTGCTGACAAGCTTTGTTTCAAAAATGTGTAAACATTATTCTTACACATTTGATTTGTCCCCTCTACAAATCTAAACCTACTTCAGACTTTTGTCCTATAAAATGTAAACCTGCCAGTTTGAAATGTATATGTAATTATATCCTCAGATATTAAAGCTGAAACTATACAGCCATTTAACCGGCTGTGTGATGGGTGGATGGCTGTTATCTGCTTGATTTCAGTGTTCTCTGAGTACCAGTGGTCTTAGTATCAGACTGGAGAGGGAGTTGTGGAAATCAAAGAATAAATTGAATGGCTACTTGGGAAAGGCATTTTAGTGGGAAGAGAGTAAGAGCTTTCAACTGAATTACTCGTGTATATGTATTTCCCAGATGGCTCTGAATTCTTTATTTGAACTGACATGGGTTGGATAAATATATTACTGTCCTCCTTGGCTGGCCCAAACAAGAAACAGTCAGAAAAGGTGTGAAATTTAAACAGCGTATGAAGAATAAACACATGCTAGGAGACAGCCTGCAGTGCCTAAGACTATCATGCTGAAGCAACTATAGATACATACCCCAGTCCTGCATAACACTTGCAATTATTCTTGTTTCTCATCCCCTGGTGGGTAAGTGCTCTGCTAATGGTGCAATGATGCTTGCTGAATGTATTACAAAGAAGGATGGCTTTTTTCCTTCTTTGGATAGGTAGACCTGTTTTCAAACCGAAAGTAGAACAGTAAAAGCTATAATATAGAGTAAAAGGTACAATAAAACAAAGTGTACCAAACAGCATTAACAGGTAGAAATGCCCAACATTGTGGGGAGTTATAGCAGGTATTTGTAACATTTAGGCTTCCCAGGCAGGATTTACTAAGTATGCTGACATCAGTCTTATCGAAACTACCTAAACTATACCAGCTCATGCCTTTCTTGAGATGTTCTGAGTACACTGAGCAGAAAGATGAGTTGAAGGGAAGGCCTATGAGAAAAAGTGGCCTCAGGTTAGTCAGGGAGCGATTTGCTTGTTTCCCAACTGTCCCTAAACAATGGCGCCCATCATTCCCTAGCTCAGAACTTTAATCATATTAAGTTTTAGGCCCAATCATGAGCAGTTGACTCCCATCCTCTACAAGGTAACTTGCAGTGCCCCTGGGCTATCAGAGGGCCTAGAAGTCCAGCTTTCAACTAAAACAATGGTGCCCAGATTTTATTGGTTATGCTGCCATTTTATTAAACATGATGTTAAGTGTAAGTTGAATACATAAAACATACAATATGGTTGATGATGAGATTAAAGAGACCAACAACCCACTCCTTCACCCTGTCCTGACTCCTGGAGGGAAGCTGTGCTACCATCAGCTATACCAGCTATGAAAACAGCATACTGTGCAAAGGGCCTGCTTTTATATTAAAAGCCAATAGAATGGATGACTAGGTTAATATGAAAGATCAGGGTTGGGGCGAGTAGGTGGCATGGTAAGATTATTAAGGCAGCTGGATCCCGCATGATTGACTGTGGTTGGAATCTCAGATCTGTTGTCTTGAGAAACACACCAGGCATGTGTGCCTGAAATCCCAAGAGGTTAATGGAGAATAGGAGACTGTGACATGGCCATCCCTTCTGGAAGGTGCTTTCTCACTTTCTTCTCTCTCTCTCTCTTTCTCTCTCTCTCTTTCTCTCTCTCTCTCTCTCCAGCAAATGCACATTACCTATAGCAAATTTTTAAAAGAAAAAGAAGAAGAAAGAAAAGAAAGACCAGGGTACCAAGGTTTAAGTCCTGTTTCTGACATGGATGCTAAAATATCCCAGACAAATATACAGTCTAAGATAAATGTAAGTCAGGTGTGCTGACCTTCACTTAGTTTTCTTTTTCACACCATGAGATTTACTTATGTATCCTCAAATGTGGAGTGATTTTTACCAAGGTCACATAACTAAGAAGTGTCCCCAAAAGACTATCCTTTGATCTTGTTAGTTCAAGGCAGGGGCTCATCACAGAATATTCACATCTATTATAAGAGTTACAAATGCTTGTTCAACATTTTTTGCAGGAGAGAAGAGGATCTTTATTTAGATACTTAATTTATAAATGTAAAAGAAAAGAAGGAAAAGAAGGGGAGGAAAAGAAAATAAGGAAGAAGAGAGAAAACACACCATTCTTCCCTAATCTCTGGCCTCCTGAGCTGTATTTTTCTTGTCTTCTTCTTTTTTCCCACATTGCCAGCGGGCATCTACATTCACCAGAGAGAGACAGTGAAAGAGGGAGAAGGAGAAAGCACTTCCCAATGGGACTTGGCCACACTGTAATCTCTTCTCTTCCATTTCTCCATTCCCTCAGGATCATCAGAATTTAGCATTTCTAATCAGCCAGCCCTGGGAGGACTTGAACTGTAGTTGGCCATGTAAGATCTGGTTTCCTTAACCAGAAGGCCATAGGGCCAACTCCATGTAGTAATTCTTGTTCTACTTTCTGACACTAGCCAGATTTGCCTACTAAATTCTCTTGCCCTGAAATATGTAAAATAAATGTAATGAATTATAATAGCAATAGGGGGTAACAATTACTTTCTTCATACAAATTATTCTTCACACTCAATACTTATTCTCCTTATGTATAGGAAAAAGACGAATAAGGTGTCATTTTCATCCATTTTTTAATTCTAAGAACTGGGACAAAGAATATCATTCAAGTGGTGGGGTAGACATCACTGACGGCCACCCAGATTTTTCCTCTGTCAGTTATACCTATACCTCAGCTATATGGAGTGTTGGAAGCCATTTACTCAAAATCATTCTCTTCTGAGAAGTACCTCTTGCTGATGGGAGCCAAGATGTCTAGGTTTGACTGAGAAGGCCCTGCCCTTCATCCTGGACTGGAGTGTAAATAATGACGGATAGAGGGGTATAAATATTCAATCCCCTTTCCTAAATGGAGGCAACTCTAGTTCATGCATGGGATGGGATTCTTTTATGACAGAGTGGGAAGGTTTACAAATTCTTTCCACATAAAGCAGCTTTGATGCTGGACAAAACGGTCAAAAATAACCATTTCAATACTTTGGATTTGACCAAAGGCACACAATAAGCTCTTGGAATGTGGCATTCATACTCTGGACTGTTCCCATCAGGCCCACCACCAGCACACACATCCATGCTCCTCCAGCCCTGTCAGAGCACAGCAGGCCATGAAAACCACAGCTTGGTCTCTGCTACTAGACAGGGTGCATTTGATTTGGAGCATTGTCAATTTAAAGGGATAGTCTTGGCAGCAAGCAAAGAGAGGATGGTATTCCCTACTAGCCTGGGACTGTGTTCCTGTTTTGGGTATGCAATGGATCTAGCCAGAGAATTAAAGGTGAGACAGCCCCTTGTGCCTCAGCAAGATCACTACACAGAGCAGTTGCTCCAAGGTGACATGTATGCAGCAGAGTCAGGAGAGGATCCAACCCACATGTACTCCATGGCTAATGGAGGATGCACATGCAAAGGAGATACATGGAATTCCAGCAGAAAGTAAAAGTCAGAGGAGACTTAACTATGTGATGACATTTGAAAATAGTCCTGAGCCCATTCACAAATCCATCATCAGATGGTGGAAGCCTTGCTGATTCAAGGCGTTTGAATATAATCTCTAATCAATCTCTCTCTCTTATTCTGTCTCCCTCTCACTTTTTAAATAACAGAGAATGCATGCATGTGTGTAAGAGAGAGAAAAAGAAAGAAAGCACCTTTGACAGGATCTTGTCATGCCATGGTCTCCTTTCCCCACTTCTCAGGATCCTGGATACCTAGTTACACATCAAGAGTGTTTGCAAGCCATTCCAGGGACCTGAACCTGCAGTCAGCTATATGGCTTTCAGTTTTGCAGGGCACTTGAGTTACCAGTGCACTACAATGGATGAGCCTCTTTGATCAATAAGTCACACAAACATAGAGGCAAATCCTTAGAAGCAAAGCTTAATAAAAGAAGGGAAGAAATTAAGCAGGGTATTAGTGGTTACACTTTGCAGGAAAGACAAATCACAGATTTAGTTCAGGCAAGCTATGAAAACAAATAGCAACAACTCTCAAAAGAAAAAAATGTAGAATCCAGAGTTGTTGCAATATAATATCTAAAATGTTTAGTATACAGTAGACAGTCATGAAAGATGCAAAGCAACAAGAAAGTATGACCCATTTATATAAAACAATAAAGCAGATAATAGAAACTTTCTCTGAGCAGTCTCAGATGTCGGATTTAGCAATTACTTCAAAGAAGATATTAAATACGTTTGAAGAACTAAATGAAGCTATGTTTAAATAATTAAAGAAAAATATAATGATGGTAAGTCAATGAGTAATGAATCTTAATAAAGAGTTAAAAATATGTTTTTTGTTTGTTTGTTTTTTGGGTTTTTGAGATTCCATCTTTGTATATCTGAATCAAGGATATTACCATATACATTATTTTCAACAAAAAACTTTCACATTCTTTTTTCTGTTTGGTATTTCTTCCCTTTGCCCCTTCCACCCACTCTCTGCCATTTACTATCCTCTCTTACAGTCTCTGGTATCTACACTTATCTTCCCTTCTATCATGTCTTCAGAGCTTTCCATTTCTGCCATGGAGTGTAGACATTAGGTATATATTGAGCAGGGATATATATAGTGTGTGTCTTTCAGAGTCTGTCTGTCTTGGTTTAGCATTAAATCTTTTATATTTATTCACTTTGAATCATTATTCTTTATGACTGAGCAATATTATTTTAAAAAATTGAAATTCTGGAGTTAAAAACTCATTAACTGAAGAAAAATTGAAGTAGAGAAGCTCAGTAGCAGATTTTAGGTGGCAGAAGAATCAGTAAACTTGAGGATGGGTTAGTAGAAAGTATCCAATATAAAGGACACAGAGGAAAAAAATTGAAGAAAAATGAACAAAATTTCAGAGACATGTGGGAAGATATCAAGCATACCAGCAAATATGTCATGAGAATTACTGAAAAATAAAAAGATGAAATTGCAGAAAAAAGTGACTTACTTTTTAAAAAAAATAATGAAATCATTGAATAAAAATGGTGTCTGAAAACTTTTTAAATTGGATGAAGAATATTAATCTACAGACTAAAAAGTTAAATGGTAAACATAAAAAGATCTATATGTAGACACATCATAATGAGAAAATCTTGACAGTATCAATAAGAAATGATTCATCAAACAAAAAGCATAACTTTAAAACTATAGTAAGAGAAGAAAGGTATCAACTCCCTTAAGAAATGAAGAAAAGCAAATACAAAGTAAACCCAAATTAAGACAATAGGCAATATGAAGGAAATTTAAAAATCACTTTTTAAAAGGTCAACTGATGGGGCCAGCAGGTGGCATGGTGGTTAAGGGCACTGGACTCTCACATGACTGACTGCAGTTTGAGTCCCAAACCTGGCAGCTTGCTTTCTCACTCTCCTCTCTCTGTCTCTCTGTCTCTCTGTCTTTCTCTCTCTCTCTCTCTCTCTCTCTCTCTCACTTTGTCCCTGTCTGGTCAAATTAAAATAAGTAAATAAATAAAAATAAAGTTAAAAAAAATCTTTAAAAAAACTTTTTTTCTGGGGAGGTGGGTGGGGGAGAGATCAACTGAGATACTCTAACTTAACCTGGCCAAGAAAATAAGAGAGAAGACTAACATTACCAAATTAAATATGGAAGAAAGAACAGCATTACTGACCTTACATAAATTAAAAATTTACAAGTGAATATTTTGAGCAACTTTAAGCCAACAATCTAGACAACTGTGATAAAGTGACCAAATTTCTAAGAAAACTGAAATTATTAATATCAAAACTGTCTTAAGAAGAAATAGACAGATTGAATAGAACAATTACATGTAATTGATGTGAATTAATCATTTTAAATCTTCCCACAAATGAAACCTTAAGCTTCAGTAGTAAATTGTACCGACTATCTAAAGAAAATACTTCCAATTCTTCCTAAATCATTCAGAAATTAGAGAAGGAAACGCTTTCAACTCCTTCTATTAAACTAGCATTATTTACCTTTCACTTAAGCCAAAAACATCAAAAGAAAAATCTACATCCCTGGGCCAGCAGGTGGTGCAGTGGTTATGGTGCTGAACTCCCACATGGCCATCAGCTGGCTGAGTCCCAGGCCGGCAGCTTGAAAATCATGCTAGTGCATGCGCATGGGTGCCCAAAATCCCAGGAGGAGAATGGAGGAGAAGGGATTGCAGCCATGGCCATCCTCCCTGGGGGGGGAACTACCCACTTTCCCTCTCACTCTCTCTCTGGTGAACCCATGTGCCATGTGGCAAAAGCCAGAAAAAAAGAAGAAAATTTACATTCCTTACAGACATAAACAAGAAAACCCTAACAACCACAAAATGAATTCAACACCATATAAAAATAATTATTCACCATGCTTCAGGGGGCTTATCTTAGAAATACAAGGTTGATTTGACATCCAAATCTTAATGTTTTGCACTAAATTACTAGAATAATAGACAAAATTTACATGGTCATTTTAATATTAATAGATCCAAGAAAGCATGTGACGAGTTTTTTAGGGAATGACATTGGGGATGGTAGGGTATCATGGTGACAGATAAATTGATAAATTAGATACAAGAGAAGAAATGGGATATAGCCTCACATAGGGTGACGCTGTAAACTTCTGAAAGGCAAAGGAGCTAAGGTTTACATCGGAATGGGAGACCTCAAGACTGAGTTGCTCTCGTTACTAAGTGACACCATAGTGGAAGGGGGGGAGTCCCCTTAAGTTTGGTCATGGCAGTCCTTCCTCCTTTTTCAGATCGTTACTCCTTGCTACATCCAAAACAGGTCTCAGGTGAGATTCAGCCATCTAGTCCTTCAGAACCCCAGACAGTGAAGCCAGTTATCCTTTCTTCCCTACATCGAACCGGGCAACACTAAGTTTAGATGCAAATACACAGGCTATCCTAACTCCCTTCACCCAGCAAGCATAGACTATAGAATGTCTTAGTACAAATTCAAGTTTTACCATTTACAAAGTATTTAAAGGGCTGAAGTCTATCTCTATAAATTTAACTTACCACTTGCTGAATGACCTTCCACTCTTTTTTTTTTTTTTTTTGAGAGGTTTTTGCTATAGGGCGCATGTGCTCGCCAGATAGAGAGAGACAGAGAGACAGAAAGCAAGAAATCACCCCCCAGGGGGGATGGCCATGCCGCAATCCCTTCTCCTCCATTCTCCTCTTGGGATCTTGGGCACGCACGCACACACGCCCGGTGTGAGTTTTAAGCCACCGGGTCTGGGACGCGAACCGCGGTCGACTACGTGGGAGTACAGCGACATAGCCATTACGCTAACTGCTGGTTCCCGACCTTCCACTCTTTAAGACTTAGTTTCCATGTCTGTGAGATAATTATAATAATAGTACCTGCCTAAAATAACTATTGGGTCAGGACCAGCAGTTATTGTAATGGCTATGTCGCTGGACTCCCACGTAGTCGAATGCGGTTCGAGTCCCGGACCCGGTGGCTTAAAACTCACGCCGGGCGCGTGTGCGTTTGTGCCCAAGATCTTGAAAGGAGAAAGGAGGAGAAGGGATTGCAGCGTGGCCATCCGCCCTGGGGGGTGATTTCTCGCTTTCTGTCTCTCTGTCTGTCTGGTGAGCACACGTGCCCTATAGCAAAAACCTCTCCAAAAAAATAAAAAAATAAAATAAAATAACTATTGGGAACAATAACTGAGATAATATATATAAGATGCATAATAAGTATCTGGCACTGGTAAGAACTGAATTAATTTTACTTATTTTGTTATTAGGTACCATATCCATACTTGAATATTAAAACTTTTTACATGACTTTCTAAGAGTTTTATATTCTGGTCTGAATCTTCCTTTTCAAATACATCTCTTTCTGAATATCTCCATTCACCCTGAACCTCAGTCTAATTGAATGACTCAATCGTACTTGGATGGCATATAACTTACTCCATGGAAAATAACATGGCATCAATAAAGTTAAACAGTTTCTTACAAATTATTTTACATTCAGCAAAATGTAATTAAAGTGATTTAAAGATACCATGGATTTTTGACAGTTGTCCCCCCAGGGGGGCAAGCTGAATGCAATATTTAAAAATGTTTTATTTTATCTCCTGGAAATTCAAGAGGAATGCTCTTTGCAATTCAAAAGGGACAAAAATCTCAGAATAAAAAATTCATTTTCAATCCCCACAGAGTTCATTATGAACAACAGAGTGCTAGAAATTAAAACATCTAAATGCATTTAATAAGGTTTTATAGCAGAATGACATTTGTGTTTAGATAGATTCTCTAGTCTTTTTCTCTCTCTTTCTCTTTCATCCCTCTAAATTCTATAGTTAAGGGGAAAATGAACTGTTGATGTGATTTAATTGGTTAATTATGACTTGATTCATCAGCAAAATAGAGAGTTGAAGCAATTATACAGATTATTAAAGTTTAGAAAACTTCTTCCCCCACGCACTATCTTGATATTCCAGTTACAGTGGGTTATGATTAATATTATACCTTAATTGAGACCAAACAATTTGTGGGACTGTCCATGCTTGGAAAATAAAATTGGAGTATTTAGGCCAGAATTCATTGAATCAGAAGAGGAAATTTAGGCAATTGAGTTAGACATTTACTAAAAATTTTGACATTTTCCATCAGCTCCTAAATTTTACTAAATTATCTATGTATTACTGAAATAAAAATATCTTTTCCAGTCCAGCCAATGGCATGGTAGTTAAAACAGCTGGATCTCACATGGCAGACTGGCTGTACAAGTCCCAGACCTGGCAGTTTATAAAACACACCAGACATGTGTGTGTGGTGGGAGTGGTGTTTGGGGGTGGGGGGGTGGAGGGCTGTGTGTGTGACCCAAATCCCCAAAGGAGAGAGAAGTGGAGAAGGGACTACTGTGTGACTATCACTCATGGAGGGTACTTTCTCACTTTCTCTCTCTCTCTCTCCAGTGAGCACATGTGCCCTCTGGCAAATTAAAAAAAAAAAAAGAAGAAGAAAGAAAGAAAAAAGAAAACTCTCCCTAATCACCCATATAACAAGTTTAAGGCCATTCATCAATGCAAACATATTTTGTAACATATTTTTGATTCAAAATATTTTAAAAATTGTTTTAAATTTGTTAAATAACTATATATTTAATATAGCTATTGAGGCCAAACACATACTAGTATATAAAAATATCCTGGTCAGCCACTACGGGACAGGAGTAGGGCAATGCTCTGAGATGTCAAGGCTGCATGGGAAGTTCCCAGGTTGTACCTCAAGGTCTGCATGTGCACACTGAAAGTTCACAGTGCCTATGAGGGGGGCTGGCTGGGGCTGTGAGTAGGATCAAGCATGAAGATGTTGTTGGGATGGTCTCGCTATCTCCCTTTCTCATGGAAGAAATAAATTAAAAATAAAGTTTAAAAAAATCCTGAATATGGATCGTACCTCATTCCCAGTATCCTTGTGTAAATGTAGACTGAAGCCCTTGGTCAACTTTGGACATCAAGTATTTCTATGTTATACTCTACCTCTAAATAATTTATCTTCCTATCTGGAGAAGCTTAAGTATAACTGTTACACAATGCATAAAATGTACATAGTTTATTTTTCCCTCTTTTATTATATATCTTACATATTATAGTATTTAACATATCAAGGAAAATAAGTTTCAATAATTAGATTGATTATGATAATTAGATTTTGATCTTATCCATACAAACTCTTTATCTTGTTTAGTTTCTTTTATAGTTCCCAAAATTATGGTTTAATTAAAATTGAACTTTTTTTTTTCTTTTTAAAGCAATTTTTGCTACAGGTCACGTGAACTCACCATAGAGATAGAGACAAAGAGACAGAAAGTGAGAAATCACCCCCTGGGGGGATGGCCATGCCAAAAATCCCTTCTCCTTCATTCTCCTCTTGGGATCTTAGGCATGCATGCACACAGCCCAGTGTGAGTTTTAAGTCACCTGGTCCAGGACTCAAACCACGGTCAACTACAAGGTAGTCCAGGGATGTAACCATTCCACCATCTGCTGGTCCCTAAACGGAACTTAATTTTAAAAATAAAGACATACTATTTATACTTCATATAACCAAATTTTATTAGACACACGTATGTGAACACTCATATTTTTTATCGGGATCCTAAATTGCTGTGAAAATTGCTGGGGCAGATTTTAGGTGGACTTTGGAAAAATAGTGTTATGATTTGGATAATGGTTTGGACTTTAAAGTTTCATGTTTTAGAATTTGGTCTTAGTGGACCAAAATTGGATGTCCCTCGGAAATTTATGTATTAGAACATGATTGTATTACAAATGTATTAAGTGAAAACTTAATGCCTTCATGATATCCCAAGGTAGGGTCTCTGAGAGTGATAATGTGAGTAGGGTGGGGCCTCCATGATTGAGTTCTGGTAGGATTCATAAGCAGAGGGAATGTAACCAGGATGGCAGGGAGAAAACCACGTAGATGCAGACCGTGCTCTGATCACCTACAAGTTTTGCCTTCTGCCATCTTGTAATGCCTTTGGACTTCCTAGCCACCATAACTGAGTCAAAATAAACCCTTGTTCTTGTAAATGTACCCAGTCTTAGGTATTTCTATTAGCAACACAATAATCTATTAAGACAAATAGTCTCATCAGGAATTTGTCTTTCATGTTCACCATCTGTTGAATCTACATTCTATTGTGTAAGCTTCACACAGGCTATCTCTTCTTAGCAGCCTCTGGGGTCCCTAGATTTAAAGAACTTTTCTTTCTCTAACTGCTGAGTTAAAAACAAATGCCAATAGAAGTTTTGATATTAAATCCCACCAACCTGCTCTAGGTTTCAGTTTTTATTCTCCAACCAATCAGTTGTGTTCAGAAATAGATAATGCTTGACTGACCTAGACTGTATCACATGTTGACTCCTGGATTTGGCATTGGAATAAGCCTCACCTAAAACCCATTGCAGGGGCCAGCCCCATACCCTTCTGGTTAAAGAAGTCAGACCTCACATGGCCAACTGTATGGTTCAAATCCCAGCACTGGCAGCTTGAAAAGCATGCTTGGTGTATGTGTATGTCTTAAATCGCAATAGGATGGAGAATATGAAGGAGAAAGGATTTATGGCATGACTACTCCCCATCAGGAGCACACATGTTCTCTAACAATTAAAAGAAAAGGTTAAAAAAATTGTTTGATTATCCTGCAGTAAAAAAGACCTTGAAATCAAAGTCTGTGACAACAAAGGTTTAATTCTCATTCACTTGTAGTAAGAGCTGTGGGCAAACTGTAGCTCTGCATCTGCCCCTTTGTAAGATCTAGGCTGAAGGAGCAGCTACTTTGCAGATTGGCACACCATCTACAAGGTACAAGATAAAGGCTGAAATGTTGTCTGTCCTTCAAATTACTCTTGAAGGTTCTGGCATATGTTATGTCTCAGATTTTACTGGCCATAGCAAGCCACCTGACAAAGTCTAAGCATGGAGCAAAGAAATTCAATTTTCCCACAGAAAGAAATTATCGTGGCAATGGGGAAAGCTGTATAGTGCTGATTCAGGGAAGAAGAGTAAATCTATGATAACAACACAATCTACCACATACATACATCAAAAGCAGGCAAAATGTATTCTCTAAGGAGGTTTCCAATAGAATTACAACGTATTTCTACCACAGTCATCTAGTCTACTCTCCCACTCCAAAGCTCCAGCGAATCTTCAATAGAGTATCTCTCCACCCTGAGAGATCTAACGTTAAGGTCACAATATGTGAAAGATTTGTCAGAATGTTATGGATGCCTTCCAGGCTTGATAGCATGATACATAGCGATATTTAAACAAGAAGGGAATAGATGTTTTGGGAGTTATTTACAAACACAATAAGGAATTATCCTAGAGTGGATAACTGGACAGCAATTTTTTTTAAATTGACCAAAATGGGCTTAATTTAGCATAAACCTACATGGCTTAATTTAGCAAGGAAGGAACAGTAAATGAAAGTGCAAGGTGAAAACAGGAAGAATGGCAACTTTGGGGACTAAATCCCAGCATGCTGTTCAGTTTTGAAGGCTCTTGGCCCACGTTAGTACCTTTCTTGGGGTACATTATACGCAACATTCTATAAAGTGTTCTTTTTTCTGGGTTCTCTAAACTTGGATTTCATTGACCCAAAAACTATACTCCTTCTCATTTCACATGTTTGACTAATTACTCTCATTGATTCATAGCTAATATTTAATTGGTCTGATAGATGGATATATCCAATTCTACACTATTTATTACTTACATTCATTTACTGTATATCAGTACAGTATACAAAATGAGATTTTCCATCCAGAATATACTGTATATTTGCTCAGTCAGAGATATTAACATACATGTTATCATCAACAAATAGTTTTCCATTTCTTATCTCTTATATATTTTGCTTTTTCTTCCCCCCCTGATTTCTTACCTCCCACTCTCTGCCAGTTCCCACGCTCCCACACCGTCTCTGGTATCTACAGTTGCTTTCCATGCCTTTTTTTTTTTCCCACACTATATGTTTTATAAATCTAGGGATTCACTAAAGACCTTCAATAATACTTGCAATAGCAAGCACAGCTGATATATACATATCTATGGATGCATGTCTGACTTTAGGCATAAACCTCAGTGAATAGGATGAAGATACTATAAAGTAGCACCTAGCTGGGGCTATATAGCTTACTACAGTCATTAAATAGGTATTTTTATTGTATTTTTTAATTTCAAGAAAAAAAGTTTTAGTCTTAATAGATCAAAATTAAAAAAAAATATATTAAGAGAAATTTGCCTAAGACTTACAGCCAGGAAAAAAGGTTGGAATCTAGTTTAAACAATAGGTAGATGAATCTATCAACAGTGCAAGAGAAGACAAAAATCCCTAAATCTGGAAAACAAAGCACAGAAGAAAATCAGTATTGTTTTAATTAAAAGTCATAAAATTCTATTTCACCAGTTCAGTCTCATGTAATTAATCTGTCTTCCATTGAATTTGTAGTGTTACTGGGGTCTTATCTTTCTGTTTAAATTCTGGAAGTTAACATTCTACTCTGGACGTGTCCCTACCATTAGGCTGGCCATTTTCTTGATTGCTTTTTGTTCTCTTATTTCTGTGTGTCCAACTTTAGTTTTTCTGGTATAGCACTCCCTTCAGCACATTTTAGAGAGCTGATCTGGTGTTGATAAATTCTTTCAGGTTTTCTTTATCTCAGAATGTTTTTACCCTTTCTTTCTATATGAAGGATACTCTCACCGGGTATAATATTCTTGGCTGAAATTGTTTTTCACTTAACACTTTGAATATTTTCCCATTCTTTCCTTGCTTGCATTATTTCCGATGAAAAGTCCTGATGGGATATCCTTTGAAAGTAACTTGACATTTCTCTGTTGCCAATTTTACTATCTTGTCTCTGTCTGTGGTTTTGGTCAATCTAGCTATGATGTGCCTTGGAGAAGATCTTGGGTCCTTTGTATTTCTTGGGTCTGGATATTTGAATGTCTCTCTAGGTTTGGAAAGTTTTCTTTCAGGATTTCATGGAATAAATTATCAATGTCCTAATTAGTTTCTTCACCTTTTGGGATACTGATTGTCCAGATGTTTGAGTGTTTAATGGTATTACTCATATATTATTCTCATTATTGGGGTTGTTTTCTCAGTCTTTTTGGTGAGTTTTTCTAGGTCAGAAGTTCTATCTTCTACCTCTGAGATTTGATCTTCTGCATGATCTAATTTGCTTTTAATATTTTCAAGGGAGGTTTTGATTCCCTGTATTACAGCCTTCATCTCTAACAATTCTATTTTATTATTTTTTATGGTCTGTATTTCCTTTTTCAGATCGTGTAAGAACTTCCTCACCTCCTGGAACTCATTCTCTCTTTTCTCCTGCATCTTCTGGAGTTTGTTGTCTCTCTTCTCTTGCATCTCTATTAGCTTTGTCGCTATGAATATTTAACATTTTAATCTGACATTTCCACAAGTTCCCTTGTATTGTCTGTAGAAGATGAGGAGTTATTCTTTTCCCTTAGGGCAGAGATATTTTCTTGGCTCCTCATATTTCTTGTGTCTTTGTGATAGTTTCTGGTCATCTGATGGATTCTATGTTTTTTCTTAGTTTTTGGAGTTAAATCTGAGCATTCAGAGGCATGCAGGAAGAGGTCATCTTAAATCTCTAAACAGATACAAATCTCTTTGTATAGCAGATTCCATGGAAATTGAGGATTACTATGACCCTGGCTAGATCTGAGGGACAGGAGTGTGAAGTCTGGGCAGAAGATCTTCAATTATCCTAGACCCTGAAAGAGGCCACTCAGAACTCAACTACAGATGGCTGGTGATCGGGTTGTCCTGACTAGATCTGGGGGGGGGGGGCAAGAACCAATTGCCTGTATCTTAATGACTCTACTTCTAAATGTTGTGATTTTCTCTATTTTTGTATTTTTTTATTCTTGCATTAATATCACACTGGCTTGTTTATTATAGCTAGAAATTTTTAATCAAAAATAGCACCATTAGATGAATTTAAGCATTGGTCCAATTAGTTATTCCACATTGGAAACTGCTCATAATTATAAGAACTAAGCAGTAGCAGGCACACTACCCATGTAATGACAAGCAAGTCACTGGTGCCCACAATAAAGGAAGGCAGGAAATCTACATGTGACAGCTCTTTATTTAAAAGTCAGAACATGTGATCACCAGCTCTAGAGTCGCCATGCTCATTTGGCTCTTAAGGAACCACAGTAATGAAAGAAAACACTCTTAAGGAGAAAAATACTTTTTCTGTTCTTGCAACTGATTGCTGATGAAGTGTCCACCATAACATGAATACAACTAGCCAGCTTGAAAAGGAAAATTAAACGTAAATAAATAACTATACTTTTCTCAATGAAACTGATTATTGTAGAACCACACAGCTTATTCAGTTACCATTACCCATACTTCACAGTCAATGCGTCTAAGGGCTTTTCACACTGTTCATTGTTTTGCACTTGATCTGTTTCCTCCAAGGATGTAGGTACTTCTGGGACAAGTTTTTTAAAGTTGTTTTTGATTGCCAACAATCTGCAAACAATAATACTTAAAACACCTGAATTAATGTGAGTAGCTTTTCCAGGACTTCTCAAACTTTACTCTGCATATGAATCACCTGAGGACTGTGTTACATAAAATTCAGATTCTGCTTTGGTGGATCTGGAAGGGGATGTAGGATTACCCATTTCTGACAAGCTGATCTCTATGTCTATCAGCTAACAGGCTAAATTACCATCATGTCAGTGGTGCTGGTCTTCACACCACTTTTGAGTACCAAAGGTTTATATGAAAGTCTAGATAGATTAGGTCAGCATCAGGTTTGGAAAATAGAGTTCTGGCATCATGCGGGGGGAATGGAATCCTGCTTGTCAAGGTTTGGCAACTTGATGATGAACTGGGAACTCAATGTACTGCCGACAAAGGGACACAATGCTGTTGGTGTCCTCATTGTTGCCCTTGTGCTACTTTGGTCCTAATTACCTTCCCCCCAATCAATACAAAAGCCAACTGACCAGTCTCCCTATGCCTTCTTGTGCCTTTTTAAAGTTTTTCTCTATCTTGAGACATTACAACAATTATTTAAAAGACAAAATGTCTACGTGCCATTCTACTTTTTTTTTTTTTAAAGCAACATGGTGCTAACCAAACAATTAAGCATTAGGCAATCAATGGTAACAGTCCACGAAGCTTTTCAATATTGGTAACTAACGTGCCTCTTTTTTATTTTATTTATTTATTTTTTAGAGAGAGAGAATTTTGCTCTAAGACATGCACACTCACCGGAGAGACAGAGAGAGAAAAAAGTGAGAAATCACCCCCTAGGAAGGATGACCACACCACAGTCCCTTCTCCTCCATTCTCCTTCTGGGGTTTTGGGCATGCGCACACCCATGCACCCAGCCTGAGTTTCAAGCCTCCAGGTCCAGGATTCAAACTGCAGTAGATCATGTAGAAGCCCAGTGTCTTAACCACTACTCAACATGTGTCTTTCTTTTCTTTTCTTTTCTTTTCTTTTTTCTTTTTTTGTGGGGGGAGAAATTTTTGCCATAGGGCATGTGCGTTTGCCAGAAAGACGGAGAGAGAGAGAGAGAGAGAGAAAGTGAGAAATCACCTCCCCCAGTGGGGATGGCTATGCTGCAATCCCTCTCCTCCATTCTCCTCTTGGGATCTTGGGCGGGCACGCACACGTGCCTGGAGTGAATTTAAGGCACTAGGTCCAGGACTCGAATCGCGGTCGACCACATGGGAGTTCAGCGACATAGCCATTACACTAACTACTGGTCTCCAACATGTGTCTTTTTAAGGTCATTTTCTGCCACATCTTCATTTACAAGTTATGCTCAACACCTGACTATGAAACGAAACTCTACTAGTTCTCACTTCAGCCTGAGAACTTACTTTCCCCAAATGCCTCTCTTTATCTGGCTAATTAGTCTTCCTCTTTGAAAATTTATCTCAGTAATAACTCCAAACAGAAAGAGCTTCATGTACTTTGACAGTGCCCCCACCCCACTAAAAGCTGAAGTAAATCACCTTTCTTTGTGCCACCATTATATGCACATACCCCTTTATCACTACCTCCCATCGTCACCATCTGCTCGATGGCTTCACCAATAGACAAGGCAGTACCTAGGTCATAAACATCTTCTTATACCTTTGTCTCTAATTCATAAGAACTCCTTTTTTTTTCTGAGTGAATAATTTAAAAATTAAACTCATTGAGGTTAAATATTTTTACAAAAAAAGTCGTTCTCCAAGGGAACCAGCAGTTAGCATAATGGCTATGTTGCTGGACTCCCATGTAGTCGACCGCGGTTCACGTCCCATACCTGGGGGCTTAAAACTCACATCGGGCGCGTGTGCGTGCATGCCCAAGATCCCAAGAGGAGAATGGAGGAGAAGAGATTGTGGCGTGACCATCTCCCCTGGGGGGTGATTTCTCGCTTCCTGTCTCTGTGTCTCTCTCTGTCTGTCTGGCGAGTGCACGTGCCTTATAGCGGAAAAAAAAAATAAATAAATAAAACTCTCCAAAAAAAAAAAAAAGAGAGAGAGAGGAGAATAGAGGAGAAGGGATTGCAGTGTGACCATCCCTTCTGGGGGTTGATTTCTCGCTTTCTGTCTCTATGTCTCTCTCTGTCTATCTGGCGAGCACACGCGCCCTATAGCAAAAACCTCTCAAAAAAAAAAAAAGTCGTTGTCCAAGAACTTAAGAAAATGTGAAGGGAATTTAGACAGATAGTAAATACTAAGCAAGCAAAATAAAACAAAGAGTAAGACAAAACAGCACAGTGCTAGATACAAGGTAACTATGGTGTTGTACTTACTGTTTTTCTTGTTTTTTTTTTTTTTTTTTTTTTTTTTTTTTTTTTTGTTCACTGGCCAGCTGTCTTGACTGTACATTTTACCTATGAAAAGTCTTTCTGTTGTTGCTACGTATTTATTTCCCTAAGACCCCATTTTTGTTTTAATCTTTGCATTACCATTTCATTCTACTGTTCTACAGGTACCACTGTCTTTGAGCAGATGCTTCAAAGGATGGCTCCCTAGTTCATTAGAAAGACACACTAAATCTTTGATAAGACCTTGAAAAGGGACAAAATCTTTTAATGTGTGATCAAACTTTAGTACCTGACCTATTTAATTGGGTGGCCAAAGGGAATTGGGAGGATGTCAACGCCACGGGCTTGAATGTACCATGGTAAGGGCTGAATCAGAGAACTCCTGTGTCTCAAACCTCCTAACGCTGTGAAATAACACAATGCATGCAGAGCTGTAAAAATAGTAATTGTTCAATAAATGTTTGTAAAAATAAGGTACAGGAACTATCAGATTTGTAAAAGAACAGAAATACTTTGTTTTCAAGGGCCATTCCAAATTGAGGGTTAAAGTGAATATTTCTGATAGGAAAAATAAACCATGGTTTTAATTCTGAGCATCTCCCCTTTGAGTGACCCCATCTAAAGACAGATTAATTCCCTTTTCCAACAGACACAGGATTTTCAGTGTTTCTGGGAAGCTGTACTCATACTCCTACTTCCAAGTGGAAGGCGACTGAAGTAAACTCTAGACATCCTGGGTGTTTGTGCCATGTTCACACCCCAATCCGAGCAATGAGAAAGAGAAAAGAAAAACATAGATACTTACTTATGTGAGAAAAGATTTGTTTTTAAGTTTCTTTCATGGTAGAAAGAGACAAGCACCCTCAACAGGATCTTACACCTGACATCTCTCCCCCTCTCCTGCCCTTTTAATCTACCCAACCAGGATCATGTGTATACATTCACAGCATCTACAGGTCATCCCAAGATGCAAACTCACAACCTGCCATCCAGATCCAGCATCCCTCGAGCAGTGTACACAGCTGCACCACTGAGACAGCCCTAGGGCAGCTTTTGATATACCAGCAGATTTATTCAGCCTTTGACCTGATCTGTCCTTCCCAATAGACATGACAGGTAAGAAAATATTTGGATCCAGGGTAAGCCTAATCTTAAATAGGTGTTTTATCTTTCCTGAGTGTCACCTTATGATCCACAAATTGGTGATAAATATACCACCTTGGAGGATGATCATTAAATATGATACAATGTAAAGAACACTATATCAGGATTTGCCAGAGAACACAATCAATAGGATGTGTATACAGTTGACCTTGGGATCCAATGATTTTATATCTACAAGCATAATCAACCACAGGTTGAAAATATTAAAAAGAAAGTAGAGAGTGCATTTGTACTGAACACATAAAGGCTTTCTTCTTGTCATTATTCCCTAAACAATATAGTATAATAGCTATTTATATCACATTTACATTGTATTGGGTATTATACGTAACCTAGAGATGATTTAAGGTATACAGGAGGATGTGCAGAAGTTACATACACACATCATGCAATTTTATATAGGGGACTTGAGCATCTGAGCATTTTGACATCTGCACACAGTGCTGGACCAGTCCCCCACAGATACTGAGGGATGACTATATACATGCAAAAGAATATTTAGGATAAGAAATTGGCTCACTCAATTATAGAGGCTGACAACCCCTGACAAACCCTGAGATCTGTAGTTGGCACCCAGAAACCCAGGTGAGATGCAGTTCTATTCCGAATCCAATGGCTTATGCTGAGAATCAGGAGAGTTTATGATATAATTCAAGTATGAAGACAGAAATACGAAACAAAACAAAATGATGTTCCAACTCAGAGGCAGTCAGGCAGAAAAAAACAAAAAACAAAAAGCTCTTATTCAGTCTTTTTGTTCTATTCAGGCCTTCAATGGATTTGATGGCATCACAGGGATGGCAATTTTCTTTACTCAATATACTAATTCTTAAGTTAATCTCATCCAGGAACACTCTCCCGACACACCTGGAATAATGTTTGACCAAATATCTCAGCACCCTATGGCCCAGCAAAGTTGACACATAAAATATAACCATCATAAACACTTAGTACAGAACCTGGAACACCCTTAGATGCATAGATAAGAACTATTACTTAGAAGTATGAATTCAAGCTACATGTGTAGGAAAACTTACTCCACTCCCTTCTAGTTAAAGAAGCTAGCTTCCCCCTAGCACCACTACCCAGACCTCAGATCCACATCACAGTTATAATGTACCAATGTTCAGTGTCCAACTGGGAAAATAGAGAGCACAATAGTCAAATGTTTGAAGCAGAGGTTATTTAATACAGAGAGCTTTATTGGTGATTGGGGGACCAAGCAGAGTATGGGGGTACAAGAAAGAGAAGGTGCTCCCTCTTGGGCTGGAGGCACACCTGCCCCCAAGAACCGATGGACCCTGGAACAAACCAAGCCTCTGGAGGTAGCAGGAAACAGAGAGATGTGACCCAGGCAGTGGAGAAGGAAGGGGCACTTCCCTGGCTTGATCCTTCCTCCTGCAGCCTCATCTCTGACCAGTGGCCCCAGTAAATGAACCCAGTCAAAGCCAGTTGACCTTGGCCCTGACAAGTAGCCTACAACATTCTGTCACTGTAGTTGTCAGCTCAGGGCAGAGTAAGAGCAAGGATAGATGTGAGGCAAACAGGAAAAGAATCCACACAAGCTCTGGTCACACTCTCCATAATGTCTCTCATCCTCTTGCCTGCCCCACTAGGCGGTAGGTCACTTTGGAGAGAGAATCTGTAACTGAGTACTGACTACAAAAACTGTGACAAAGGCCAGAAGATGGTGTAGAGGTTAAGGCAGCTGGACCCCATATGTTGCCGACTGTTTGGCTCCAGTTCCAGAACGGGCAACTTGAAAATCACACTAGGGGTATGTGTGTGTGTGTGTGTGTGTGTGTGTGTGTGTGTGTGTGTGCGCCCAAAATCCCAAGAAGAGAATGGAGGAGAGAAGGGATTGCATGGCTACTCCACCCCCAGGGGGAATTTTTTACTTTCTCTCTCTCTCTTGCTCTTTCTCTCTTTCTCTCTCTCCATCAAGTACACATGCTCTATAGCAAATTGAAAAAAAAAAATTGCAACAAAGTAGGTATTTCCTGAAGGGCCATGGATTTGGCTCAACTTGTCGAGGCATCTGAATTCTTTCCAAGCAATATTTGTTCTGCTTCCCCTTCTGAATGCTTAGGGTAGGGTTGCCAATTACAGGAGGCCAAATTAAATTTAGACTTTAGATAAATAATAAACCTTTTTTTAGTGTAAATATGTCACAAAATTGTATGAACTTCCATAAAAATATAAAATAAATTGTTTATCTGAAATTTGAATTCTCTGGGCATCCTCTATTTTCATTTGTTAAATCCAGCAATGTTAGCTTAAAGAAATAGAGAAAGAAATGCACCTGGTTAATTGTGATGCCACGGTCTCACCATGTGCTTGCTGTGTTGACCAACTTGTGCAGGTTTCTTAGAGCACCTGAAGAAACAAGGGGCACTACAAGGTGCAAGGATAAAGTCATTGCTGCTGAAGACTGGCAGGTCCTCTGACATTTTTTGCAGTCTTTGACAGAGTCCAGCTGGTACAGGAAAGAGCTTCAATGACTCTCTGTGGCTCTTCACCCTGCCTGCAAGGTGTTAAAAAAAAGCCTGATCTGTTAACTCCACTACAGATGGCCTACCCGCTGTACCAAACTTCCAAGCTTGCTCTAATAAATGGGTCATTGATGCCAGAATAACTCAGTTTGATTTCTGTGGCTATAGTTAAAAACCATACACCAGTTATACTTATCACAGTGTTCTGTATCATTAAAGGAGGTTACAAGCAGATGCCGAAACAAGACTGGGTAGGTCTAAACCCTGACACTGACTCTGAGACTCAGTAGCTCCAGCCCTTAGGCAAGAAGTATACATTTTCCGTGCCTCAGTTTCCATAGCTGTAAAATTAGGATAATAAGAGACCAGCAGTTAGCATAATGGCTATGTTGCTGGATTCCCATGTAGTCAACCTCAGTTCACGTCCCGGACCCGGTGGCTTAAAACTCACGCTGGGTGCGTGTGCGTGCATGCCCAAGATCCCAAGAGGAGAATGGAGAAGAAGGGATTGCGGCATGGCCATCCCCCCTGGGGGGTGATTTCTCGTCTTCTATCTCTCTGTCTCTCTCTGTCTGGCTGGCGAGTGCACGCGCCCTATAGCAAAAACCTCTCCAAAAAAAAAAGATAAAAAAAATTAGGATAATAATAATAATAACAATTTCTAGGGATGATAAAGACTGAATGCAGTCACACATGTTAAGTTTCCTAACTAATGTCGTACCTAACATATAAAGGTGAAGGGGCACTGGGCTGGCTTGACAGCATAGTAGTAACACACTGCACAAGAGAAGCCAGATAGGGACCAGCAGTTGGCGTAATGGCTATGTCACTGAACTCTCATTAGTTAATCACAGTTCGAGTCCCAGACCTGGTGGCTTAAACTCATGCTGGGCGCATGTGTGTGCATGCCCAAGATCCCAAGAGGAGAATGGAGGAGAAGAGATTGTGGTGTGGCCATCCCCCCTGAGGGGTGATTTCTCGCTTTCTTTCTCTTTGTCTCTCTCTGTCTTTCTGGCGAGTACACGTGCCCTATAACAAAAACCTATCCAGGAATAAAGAGAGAGAGAGAGAGAGAAGGCGTACAATGACCACGGTCTGAATCTCCAGCCTAGTTGGCCTGAAACACACCAGGCACATGTGCGAGTGCCCAAGATCCAACAGGCTGGAAAACTGAAGGAAGGGATCAGACCACAACCAGACTCCTGGAAGGGTGCTCATCTCTCTCGCTCTCCCTCTCTGTGTCTCACTCTCATGTGCATGCACACATGCTCTATCATGAATAAAGAAAAAAGTGAAGGGCACTTACTGTGCATGAACACTATTAATTAAAGCTGGCATACATCATCTGGTCACAGTTTAAGGCCCCTGGAGAGGACCTCAAGGCTTTTCTTCATATTGTCCCCTCCACCACCATACTAGACCCTACTTAACCCACTTCAACTGATTTCTACTCTATGAGATGACCTAATTCAAGTGGACCCCTGCAAATATCCCTCTTTGACATCCCTGTCTGCTGCTAGTCTGATATGACAGCCATTTGGTAAGTCCATGACAATGCTATTAGGGCCTACCTGCCTCCTCCATCCCTAGCTGCAAGCTTCTTGACAACAAAGATTGTTTTATCACTTCTCTAATCTCAATGCCTAAGAAATTTTGTAATGTACCATAGTATAACAACAAATGCCTGATGTTCATATGACATTGAATGTTCCATATGTAGGGCTCATTAGAAGTCATAAATAATAATAATATTAACAATAACAGCTACAATAAATATGTGGAGTTATCGATATGTATCAGACACCATGCTCAGGGCTTCATATTTGATCTCCATAAAACATTCCATGACATCGCCACTATTAATCATAATATCCCAGGCCAGTCAATAGTACAGTGATTAAGATGGTTGGATCCCACATGGCCCACTGTACAGTTCAAGTACCGGATCTGGTGGCTTGAGAAATATGCCAGGTACATGTACATGTATGCCCAAAATCTCAAAAGGAGAATTGGTAGAGAAGAGATTGCAAGGAGACTATCCCCCCAGGGTGCTTTCTAAACGCTCCCTCTCTTTCTGTTTGTCTCTCTCCAGTGAGTGGGTGTGCCCTTCAGCAAATTAAAAAATAAAAATATTAATAATAAAAATATCCCATTTTACAGATGAAGAAACGAGGCATTAAATGGATAAGTGTTTTATCCAAGCTCCCACCTCTAGGATAATGAAAACCTATTATTAGGATACCTGAAAAGTCACTATATCTAGAGCCTAAGCAAATACATTTCTATTTATTAGAATCTCAGCTCTAACAAGTGAAGTAAAGCTCAAAAATGAACCTCAACTAAAAACACACTGAAATCAAAGAAACAGCACAGAACAATTCTTGCTGAAAATGAAGAATGTCACCAGTGCCCACGCTAATGTCGCCTGCACTCCAGGTTTTGGGGATGCTAACAGATGCCCCTCTACAAGGGGCTCTTCAAAAAAATTCATGAAAAACGTGTAGTATGAGAAAACTATGTATGGATTTCAAATTTTTGGTACCAAAATAAACTCCTACTTTAATTATATTTTTTCATAAACATTTTAAAGTCCCTCATATTTGCACTTACATAATCAGGTACTGAGTGAAGGATGGGTTGCTAGATCTTAATCTTATTTTCCCTGAAAACAAATCATTTGTGGTACACCATGGTACCTGTGGTGTTTAAGGCTCTGGACTTCCATATGGTCGACTGTGGTTCAAGTCCTGGATCTAGTTGCTTAAAACCTCCAGTCATGTGTACATGCATGCCTGAAAGGAAAATGGAGCAGAAGGGATTGGGGCGTGGCCATCCCCTGTGGAAGGTGATTTCTTGCTTTCTGTCTCTTTGTCTCTGTCTCACAGGCACATGCATGTGCCCTATAGTAAAAATTTCTCTCCAAAAAAAAAAAGTGTAAAAGGAAACTCATTTGTTTTTCACTTCCTGTGTCAGTGCCTTAGAATTTCTCTATGTATCTATCCATTTCCAAAAGAAACAGTTCCCTGTAAGTAATGTTTCCCTATCGTAAAATTTTACTTTCTCTTCTTTTGATTACATTCTCACATTGGTTTCTTCCAAATTCTTTGTAAAATTCAAAACTCTAAGAAAAAATCAGTATTCTACCTCACTGACTTACAGCACTGTACTACAGGCAAACCAAACTATGCTGTAGGTAGCCTATTTTTGCTTACAACTAATCACACTGTGTGTGTTTGTGCTTTTGCGTGTTCATTAGTGCACTAGAGGGTGTGCGCACTTGTCAGAGAGAGACAAAGAAAGAAAAAAAGTACCCCTCATGGGGAATGGGCATGCAGCAATTACTTTTCCTCCATCTCTCCCTCCTCTTGGGATTTTTGGCATACATTGACACGTTTCCAGCATTATCTCAAGCGACCAGGTCTTGAACTCAAATGTCACAGTCATCCATGTGAGAGCTGGCTGCCTCAACTACCAGACTATAGAACCAACCCAATATTTTTAAAAATATGAATAAATCTCTGTCCTTCCTCCAGTTTTTCCAGATTATTGGTGAACTGCAATCAAACTAATTTGATTGATGTGACATACATAAGCCATCTCTAAGTATACAGAAGGAATCGAACATATGCACATGCCACATGCATGCACATGCATATATGAACACACACACACACTCTTCCTTAATTCTATGATCACTGCTTCCTAGCAGAGGGAATGACATCTCGAAGATGTAAACATATCTGTGTTGGAAGCTCAAATGCCCAAAAACTCCATGACATGGATTCTAACACTTAATTTTCCTAAGGGGGGAAAAAAAAAAGCTTATATATATATAATATTCCAGATCTTTTTCTTGAAACCAACTGCCAGGTTCCCAAACTCCATAGGAAAACAGAACTATTTAAAGGTCAAAAAGGGGAGAAAAGGGATCAGCAGATGGCATAATGTTTATGTCACTGGATTCCCACATAATTGACCATGGTTTAAGTCCCAAATCTGGCAACTTGAAACTTATGCCCCGCATGTGTGCATGAATGCCCGAGACCCCGAGAGGAGAATGGAGAAGGGCACTGCGGTGTGGCCAACACTCCTGAGGGGTGATTTCTCACTTTTTGTCTTTCTGTCTTTCTGGTGAGTGCATGTACCCTATAGCAACAATCTCTCCTATAAAAAAAAAAAATGGGGCTGGCAAGTGGCATGGTAGTTACGGGTACTGGACTCCCATGTGGCCAACTCTGGTTTAAGTCCCAGACCTGGCAGTTTGCTTTCTCACTTTCTCTCTCTCTCTCTCTCTCTCTCTCTCTCTCTCTGTGTGTGTGTGTGTGTGTGTGTGTGTGTGTGTGTTTCTCTGGTCAAATTAAAATACATATATAAATAAAGTTAAATAAAATAATGCTTTAAAATTAAAAAAGGGCTACAAAGTAGTTCAACATTATTAACTTTCTGGTTCTGTTCCTAGTCTCTTTTTTCTTTCCTTGGTATTTTCTTTGTCGCTAACTTTTAAGTAAACACAATATATTCATTAGTGCTAACTTTATATGATTAAAGTGAATAGAGTATCAGAGTTTAAATTTTTATAGTTTAGAGTGCTTCTGGTCTCTAAACTGTTTTTTTTTTTTTCCTTCTCTAAGATATGCCTCTACTTGCTCTGATCTGTGCTGAATTAGCTAAATACAGTAGCAGGGGAAGCAGACTGCTTCATTACTATGCTATGAGCAGGGTTTCTCACCAGCTCAGCACTGCTGACATTCTGAACTGGATGATTATTTGCTGCAGGTGATATCCTATGCATGTAGGAATTTTAGCAGTATTCCTGTCCCCACCCCGACCCAACAATAGCACTCTCCCCTCCCCAAGTTCAACAACCAAAAATGTCTGCAATGCCCATACCAAGGCCATCTGCACTCCAGGCTTGGGGAACTCTGACAGATTTCTTCTCTATCTGAATTTATATGAGATATTACCAAGTGTCCTCTGGGGGCAGGAGGAGGGATACAAATTTGCTCCCAGTCAAGAATCACGTGTATTGAGGGGAAAAATGAAAAGTAACCAATATTTGAGGAGCACCTGTATATGCTGATATTCAGAGCCTCTGGGCTCATCATTCAAAACTCGCAGAGAAAGCTGTGTCTGACTCCAAACCCTTTATCCTCTTCTCTAGTCTCTGCTACCTGAAGCATTTAGCTCCATCTCATTCCAGCTGCTTACGTTCCTAATGACCACACCCTTTTCTTTTTCCTGCCAGGACGTACTAAGCAAGTCTATAAGTTTTGCTGTAATCCTACCTCTTTCTCTTAGTCAAGAGAGTACCTCAGATGTCTTAAAATGCTAGAGCAAATTTCAAGCTATAACTATAAAAATATCAGCTTCAAATATACAAATTAATCCTAAACTAAATTTTAATATTTTTGCTATGAGGATATATACCCTATCTTAATCTTCTTTTCCAGAGTTCTTGCTAATAAAGTACACATATTTAGTAATGAACCAGATGAAAGTCAATGTAGGAAAATTTTGTCATTTAATGTTTTCTAGGGGGCCAGCCAGCAGATGGCATGGAGGTTAAGGAGGTGGATCCCACATGGCCAATTGTGTAGTTTGAGTCCTAAACCAGCAGCTTGAGTATCACTATGAGTGTGTGTATGTGCCCAAAATCACAAGAGGAGAATGGAGGAGAAGGGATTACAATGTGGCCATCCTATGGAAGGGAGTGTATTTCTCACTCTCTCTCTCTCTCTCTCTCTCTCTCTGGTGAGTGAATGCACTCTATAGCAAAACCAAAAAAAAAAATAATTAAAGTAAGAAATAAATAAACAAACAAAGACTTCCTAGAGTTGGCCCTGTAGCACAGCTGTTAAGCCCTGTGCATCAGGAGCCAGATCCCACGGCCAATTGCAGTTCAATTCCTAGTTGGTGGCTTGAAAAACCAGCAGGCACAAGTGCATGTGTGCTCCAAATCCTCATGGGATGAAGAAATGGAGGATAAAGAATTGCAGGATTATGGCATGAACTGCTCTATTAGGGAATGCGCTCTCTCGCTCTCTCTCTCTCTCTCTCTCTCTCTCCTCCCCCCCACCCCCATGTGTCCTCTGACAATTAAAAAAAGAAAAGAAAAGTTTCTTGGAATACTGTTTGGAAGGATATCATGAAAATCTGAGGCAGTAGCTTTCAGCTTTCTACTTACTACAAACTGAAGATTTTCTCCAAGTGATTAACAAAGCGTATTCAACAGAACTCTAAATTGATTCATGGTATATCAAGTAGTGTTTCTTAAAAACAAGCAACAAACAAACAAACAAAACCTTAGGTAAGTGTTTCTGGGTAATGGTTGGAAACAGCAATGGTAAACATAATCTTTCTTTTTGCATTGTATATACATTGAAGAAGAATATTCACTTTACCATGTGTACCAAACTCAACTGACCAGAGATTCTCCTTACATATTCTGAAAAATTAGTACTTTGAGGAAGATATATTTTGTAAGACCTTGTTCTATTTTCTCCTCTTTCATATTTTGTTCTGACTAAAGTCCTCTAGATTTCTGGGTCCCTAATTTTTCCAGTTATTTTTAGAGCCATTTTCTAGTTTGCCCAATATTTTAAATGATAACATAAGTCACTTTGGCCTAGCTATCATCTATAGAACCTTTGAAAATTCAGAAATAAACCATGGTTTATCCTTTTCCAGCAAACAGAGTAAGTAATGTTCAAACTCCAGCACAAGCAGAAATTTCCCATTTTAAGTTGACAGGCTTCTAACAGAAACCCTACCTCTATCTCCTTACAAGATATAGGGAGATACAGTATCAGCCAAACCTCATCTCTGGTCAGAGCAGATAAGCTATCAATACATCTTGCTTAGCAAAAAGATATGAAGATTAACTTTTTTAACATACGTAAATGGTTTAGGACCCATTTCTACTTATATTCCATGTTTATTGATATGAATGATAAGGACTTATAAAGGCACACACATAGAATTTAGAGCTGAACATAGACTTTCTATTTGAAAAGGATGCTAAGAGGATAAACACATTTTAGGTGCCTGAGCATTTAGTATTAAGCGGCATGAACAAGAATCACACCAAGTCAGCAAAACTTAGCCCCCTGTGAATATAGATCTTCACATTTAGAGAGGGATGCACCGGGTCACTCGCCCAAAGGAGCCCTTCTTCCTAGATGAAGCCAGGATCAGAGTTGATAAATATCATTACCCAATCCAGGAAAAGAGTATTCTAAGAATTACAGTAACTCAGTTTTGTTTGCCTAGATCTATATGCCTTTATTCATTTCATCTCATAGCTATGGCTGACTGGGAAGAGGTTGTCTGCTTGGAATAAGAACAATGCAGCAAGGAAGGGAATTATTTACTTGTTTTTGCTTTTAGGGTTTTGTGGGGTTTTTTCGCCCCCATAGGGCATGTGCACTTGCCAGAAAGAGACAAAGAGAGGGAAAGTAAGAAATCACCCTCCCAGAGAGGAAGGCCACAACCCAATGCCTTCTCGATTCTCCTCTTGGGATTTTGGCCACACATGCACAGATGCCTGGTGTGATTTTCAAGCTGCCAGGTCCAGGGCTCAAATTACATGCAGTTGGCCATGTTGGAGTCCAGCATCCCAACCACTATACCACCTGCTGGTTCAGAGGGGAGTGATTTATTTAGTGAAAATAGATTATTTGTTTGAGCAAGCTATTATTTGAATTATTACTTGACCTGGTAATACTAGTACCACCACCAATGCCACTACTACAGAAAGAAATCATAAGTGCCAACTGTTTAATTTTTTTTTGCTCAGGCATTGTAATGTGTTTATTATATATTTTTACTCTTTGATCCTCCCATAGTTAAAATAATTTCATATGTTGATCCTACTATGCAAGTGATAACACTGAGTTATGGAGAATTTAGGTACTGCCCAAAGTTAAATAGCCATTAAATAACTGAAACAGGATTTAAACTCTTACAGCATAACTTTAGAATCCATACTCTCAACCATAATTTGATACAAATAATAAGTAGTTGTGCATTGCTTAGGAATTTAGTGGCTGGGGGCAAGGCATTCGATTA